>NW_017731463.1:2214417-2218644 GCF_001890085.2 Hipposideros armiger | reverse complement strand
TTGGATAACCATAATCTAGGGTTGAGCTCTGCTGATGTTGAGAGCTCAAATGAGCACCATTTCATTATGACAAAGATTTGGCCATAGTCAAAACCAGAGCTGAGCTTTGCAAAAGCACAAAACAGCTTTTCACCAACATTCTATTCCCCATTGGGGAACTATCCTTCCTCCTCTGAACCTTTAAGCATGCTCAAGTCTCCCCCCACAAACAAGCCCATCCAAGAAACAAACCCTTCTTAAACCTCAGAGCTATTTGACGTCCTTAGAAAATATTCTACACTAGCATCACCTCAATCTCCTATTTATTTTTGAACCATTGCATTGATTTTTACCCATCACCGCATTGAAATTACCCTCTCTAAATTCGTCAATGTCCTTTCAGCTGACCAACATGCCAAATCTAATGTTTACTTTTCTATTGTCCTACGTTGCTTCACTGCCATGTTCTACAAATGCGTCCCCTCTATCACTTTCCTTACAACTCTACTCCCTTGATTTCCAGCATACCGCTCATTTGTGGTTTTCCTTTCAACATCTTGGCTATTCCATCTTAATGTTTTCCCACTTGTTTCACTTCTTTGGCCTGCTCTTTAGAGGCTATTGTTTCTTGATTCTTTTTCTCCCCTTAGTTTTCTGTTTTTCTCACGCTACACACAAGACCTAAGTGACTTAGCCACAGCAAGACTATTACTATGCTGATGACTTCAAAATCTCTACCTATAGTTTTGACCTCTTTTGAGAGCTCCAAACAGGTCTATCTCCATGCTCATTAAATATCCCCACAAGCATCTCAGATTTCAACCTGTCCAAAACCAAACTCACTATCTTTTTCTTCAGACCTGCTTTTTCTCTTGTGTATTCTGTCACAATGATTTCAGTAAAGTTTAAAATCTTTATGCGGGCCCATAAAAAGAGCTTATTTTGCTTTAGCCCCTGTAGACTTTTCTTGCTTTATCGTCTACATGTCCTCCCTACTCTCTCCCTGGACTCCAAGTCTTGAAAGACTCTATGATAGTCTTTCATTGTTTTGTGCCTCTGCTTAGGCAGTTGCCTCTGTGGTCTTCTTTCTTTGTTTAAATTTTGTTTGCCCCTTTGTGATTATCTTAAGATGTGATGCGCTTAGCTTTTATATTGAATTATAGATTTTTGTGCATCCTTCCACTGGATTGCAAAATCATTGAAAAGTTTCAGTCTTTTCACCTTTGAATTCTCCATGTCTAACACAATTTAACAGTATCCTAGTAGTTTAATTCTTGTCTGTCATCTAAAGTAAATTCCATGGTCTTACCTTTGTTGGTCAAATACCAGAGGATATTCATATTTTTGTTTCTTCTCTGTGAACTTGTTTTCTTCTTTTATTTCTATGGGACATTCATTAACATCACAAGGCAAAATGAAATCACTTGTCACTGATATGTCAAAGAGCCTTCTCTGTCCAAAATANTTGAAGGATGAGTAAGGATTTGGAGGGGAACATGGGTGGGTGAATTCTGGGCAGAGGATCCAGCACAAGCAAAGCCACAGAAAAGGGGAGAATTGTGATGCTTAAGGAACAGCAAGTAATTCGGCATAGCTGGAGTATATGGCAGAATGTGGTAGAAATGAAGTTACACAGTTCAGGCAGAGGCCAGATTACGCAAGGTTTGTATGCCAAGCTAAAAGCATTTGGATTTTATCCTGTAGGTGATGAACAGCCGAGTCAAGTTCAAAATAGTTTCTTGTAGTATGGTTCAATGTGGAATGCCAGAGACGAGTGATCAAGGCCATTGACACACAGAACGCAAGACTTCTCTGGGATCGGACACAGCTTGTTTATGGAAGAATCAGTCAGCTGAGTGATGTGATTTTCTCCAACCTTGCTTGGTAGCCCGTTGTCAGGAAGGAGATGTCAGATGCCTATCGTTCTGTCACCACTCCGGTTTAAGAAACATTCAACTCACCTTATATATAGGCAGAGAACCAAAAACAACCCCTGCCTCCTTGTTTTTCGTCATGAAACTTTCCAAGGCGCGTTTTCGGATCTGCAAAACAGAGGCGTGAACGTTTAATGGAAAGGGCACATTCCATAAGTGGCAAAATTCCTGGGTTCAAATTTGACTCTGCGCATGACTTAGGCAAATTTTTGTCCTATTGACTCTTCATAAAGATCAAATGAGATTATGTATAAAGTGCTACTCAAATATAATTTACTACCATTGTATTATTACTGATAACATGTCAAAAAGAAATTAGCAGAAATGAACAGAAAATATTCCATAGTTGGGGATGAAAAGGAATGGGCAAAACAAGATTTCTGGTAAAATCAGAGATTCGTAAGTGAAAGGTATCTTAACTCAATATTAGTATAAACCTTTGTTATTTTACCAAGTAATTTAGAATATGAAGGTGTGATAAGAAGAGGGCAAGTGTTTTAATATTTGCGGTTTTCAATTGTTTCGAGAACTTTAAAACCTTTCTGGAGTTTTCCCCAAATTTATTTGTTTCAATTAAATTACTTTAAAAAATATTTATCTTCAAATTGGAAGAGAATATTCAAAGGGAATACCAATTCTTACTTTTGGGTTTTGCTGTTTCAATCCTATTCAACAAAACTGAGTGTCCGTTAGATGCTATGCATGTATCTTTGCCCATGAAGAGTTTATGATTTCGTGGTAGGGGGTGGGATTTAAAAGTCAGTCTACAAATAATTCCAATTCCATGTAGAGCAGGGCGAGTGAACATGATTGAGGCACGAAGCAGGAAGAGATTGGGGCCTTGGGAGAAAGTGGAATGAACGTTTGCTGAGTATCTGCAATGTACCTGGTATGCATTTTCCTCATTTACTTCTCACATCAAGTCTGAGGAGGAAATAGGTAAAATAACGTATCTAAGATTAAACCTAATTCTATTACGTTCCACATCCAGTGCCTCTCCTGCTTGTCACCCTTCTTCTGGGAGAAGCTATCTGAGGTCCATTGGGACAGAAGGGTTTGGAAGTTGCTTCATTTTGAAAGTGTTAAATATTTATTAAATGTGAAGTTGACACTGTAAAAGAATTATGACATAATGAATATTCATAAGCCTACTGCTCTGTTTTACAAATTGGAATAATAGCCTCAACTTTGAGGTTCTCATGTACCATTCTCTGGCCTCAGTCCTTTTCATCAGCCTTCCTGAATTTTGTTCTTTTATTTCTCTTGCTTTTACTGATACAGTTTTGCCTTATATAATTTTTGCCAAAACATTTTATTTAAGTTTGGCTTTTCTTGATTTTTACATAGATGAAATCATTATGTATATTTTCTTATGTGAAACTTTTTTCATTCAGTACTATGTTTCAAACATTCATTCATGTAGGTAATTGTTATTCTAGTTGGTTTATTTTTGCTGCCCCATAATATTCCAATTTATAAATGCACCATAATTTATTTACCGGTTACACTGTTGACAAGCGTTTAGGCTGCTTTCATGTTTTTGCTATTACAAATGATACTGTCCAGAACAAGCCTTGTACCTGCCTCCTAAGCACATGCTCAAGGGTTTCCCAGGGTTTATATTTAATAGGGCATGCCTATTTTCAACTTTACTGGATAATGCCACACTGTTTTCCAAAGTGGTTTTACCAACTTCCATGACTTCCACCAGCAGATGAGTGTTCTGATTGTGCCAAATGCATGCTGACCCTTGATATTGTCAGACTTTTTGATATTTGCTAACCTGGTGGGTATAAAAAGGTATCTCATAATATTAATGTGAATTTCCATGTTTACTAATGAGGTTGAGGATCTTTTCATGTGTTTATACAATTTTTTATTCTTTTGTAAAGTATTCAAGTATTGGACCTTTCTTAAAATTGGACTTTTATTCTTAATGATTTTTAAGAATTCTTTTTCTATTGTAGATACTAATCCTTTGTCAGTTACAAAGGTAGTTACAAAGGTTCAGATAGAGAGGGGTCATGGATAGGGCAAGAATATCCCAGGTAACTGTAGGGACAGAAAACTGAGGAATATGCAGGGAAAGAACTATTCTGATTTGTAGAAGGTGGAGCAACTGTAGGTTAGTGATGGGAGGTAAATTTAGAAAGGTAAGTTTGGTTTATTTTGTGTAAGATCTTGAGGAAATTAATTTTAATTAATTAATGCCAGACCTTAGCCTAAAACCTCATGCTATATTCGTTCTTCAGAAGTGTTAGAAACAGAATGAATAACAATATACTTTTCTCTCCTAATTCTGTACTGAAGGAAA
>NW_017731463.1:2213228-2214255 GCF_001890085.2 Hipposideros armiger | reverse complement strand
CTTGGTTTGTGGCATTTCCTGTTCCATGCAGTACTCTCCCAGATGATTGAGCCCACCTCTTAGCCTGATTTCCTGGGCCTCAGATATGAATTCTTAGTCCCTCTTACCCTCTGCCCCAGAGCTAAGCCATTGTTATGTTTTTCCTGTTATAAAATTATAATCTTTTTGACAAATTTAGAGTATTAAAATTGTCTACTCCTTTAGAAAGTGGCAGCTAGTATTTGCAAAAGGACGTGGCTTACTTATGAAGAGAAGTATGTTCCGAGATAGCTATTAATAGAGCTAGGGCTTTTTGAACTGAGCAGCTAGGAATATCTTCACTTGAAGGATTCATAAAAGTAATTTCTTCATGTCAAGGGTAACTGGTTTGAGCACGGACTGCTTGTAACAACAGAGGTGTACACACACACGTGTGTGTGTGTGTGTGTGTGTGTGTGTGTGTGTGTATTACAATCCCCAACTAACACTTTTTTTTTAATTTTGTAATTAACGGTTTTTCTTTTACAAGGATGGTTTTGGAACAGTTGGTGCCAATACACAGTCTCTTTGAAGCACTGAGCTGAGCCCAGTGGCTGCTTCACATTTTTCTTTTTTTGACATTCAGTATTATTTTATATTAGTTTCAGGTGTACAGCATAGTGGTTCGACATCTATATAATGTAAGGAGTGATCCAAGTAACACTTCTAATGGCAGGTAGCTGAAATAAAGCTGCACAGAGACTCCAGGGACGGAGTGGTGAAAAACATCCATAATAATGAAACGTTGGATTATTACTGTTTCTTACTAATTAAACAGCAGATCCCCTTTCTGACAGAGGAAGCAACTCTGTTTGCCCCCAAATAGGACTGTATCCCCACAGATTCACCTGGAGCTCAACATTTCTAAAAGTTCTCCTTCATCCATCCATATGCCAAATATTTTTCTGTTTTAGTGCCTGCTGGTCAATGAATAGCACCAATGTTCACCTAGTTATATATGACAAGAGTCATTCTTTTTTAAAATATATACTTTTTATTTTTCAATTAC
>NW_017731463.1:2210360-2211968 GCF_001890085.2 Hipposideros armiger | reverse complement strand
TTGAGCAAAACCATCAATCATTAAAGGCCCCGTCTTATGAGTGGATGTTGTGGACATCTATGGAAGATGATAAAGTCTCTACCCCAGTTAGTACTGCTCTTGCTTCTGAAAGTACCCAAGATTCCCTTTTCAGATATTTGTTAATCTACACATATCCCTGGGAGAGGGCGTATCTGATGTCTTTAGCAATTTATCACTTAATTGATGATCAGCAATTCACTTAGTCGAGATTACTAGGTGATGAGATTAAAGAACAGCCTTATGATAATGGGTGTGGGGGAACTGAGAGTGAATATAATTAGTAGTAGGAGGAAGCAGATTTGGAGACTAAAGAGATTGGCAAAAAGACTTTTCCTATTTTCAAATTTTATCCAGTATAGCCCTGGCTATTTTTTGGGGGGTGGGGGTGGGGGTGGAGGGGGAGTGGTGG
Organism: Hipposideros armiger; assembly: GCF_001890085.2. Classification (NCBI taxonomy): domain Eukaryota; kingdom Metazoa; phylum Chordata; class Mammalia; order Chiroptera; family Hipposideridae; genus Hipposideros; species Hipposideros armiger. The sequence continues at coordinate 2,211,538 of NW_017731463.1, read as the reverse complement.
CGGTGATATATGATAACTATACCACAAGGAATTAACAAAAGGAATGGGCCCAGTTCATTCCCTTTCAAAGGCTTGATTGGTATGCTCTTTCAGGATATGGCGTATTCTCAAGTGTAGAGCACCTAAACAGGCCTCAGAAGATATTTCTAAATTGTGCAAACCAGTGTTGTCAACTGGGGAGCTTGCTCTGCAGTCACATCCCCTAGAGTACGTTCCCTCTATCATTGATGAACACATATTATGACCTTGCTTCTTCCTGGGTCATCATCTACTTAGGAACATTGTGTGGCTAGATTTCTGGCAGGTTAGAGTTCTATGAAGCTTCTGTTTATTTACACTGTAACAAAGATTAGACATGATTCCTCCTAAATTTCTTGGCCTTCTGGTTCAATTCCCAGTGATTCTTTTTAGAGAGCCAGGGTGAAGTCTGCATTCTCCTACTTCTTATTGTCTCTAAGCTGTTCTAGAACATCTGGTCATTCAAGGGCTCTTTCTCTGCCTTGGTAGGGATTCTCTAAGGCAAGTGTTTCTCTAATATGAACCNTATTTTGTTTTTTAGATTCCACATATATGTGAGATCGTATGGTGTTTGTCTCTCTCTGTCTGACTTGTTTCACCTCTAGGTCCACCCAGGTTGTTGCCGATGGCAAGATTTCATTCTTTTTATGGCTAAGTAATATTCCATTGTATATATGTACCACTTATTCTTTATACATTCATTTATTGATGGACACTTAGGTTGCTTCCGAATCTTGGCTATTGTAAATAATGCTGCAATGAACATAGGGATGCATATGTCTTTTTGAAGTAGCGTTTTGGGTTTCTTTGGATCAATTCCCAGAAGTGGGATTACTGGGTCCTTGTTTCTCTCCTGTCAGAGCCTTTGTTTTAAAGTCTATTTTGTCTGGTACAAGTATTGCTACCCCAGCCTTTTTCTTTGTTTGTTTCCATTTCCTCTAGAGAATGTGATGGACCACAGTCCTCATGTAAATCATCTCCATTTGCTTCCATGGCAGCACTATGCTAACCCCTCTGAATCAGGTGAGGCAGCATGGAATAAACAAATAAAAACAAGTGGGTTCTGCAAAACCAACCACATTGTCACGGAAATAATTAGCTCACCTTAGCTTCTCTCAATGTTTTTCTTTTCTATGACTTTTTGTGACTTCTGATCTGGT
>NW_017731463.1:2205658-2207483 GCF_001890085.2 Hipposideros armiger | reverse complement strand
TAATATAAAATAATATTGAATAGCAACTGTAATGAAAAAAATAATTACAAAAAGGCAACAAGGACTACACCTAGACATATCATATTCAAACTGCAGACAATCAAAGATGAAGAGGCTGAGGCTGGGGGTGGAAATCATCTTACTTGTAGAGGAACAAAGACAAATATTGCATTTGACATCTCCCCAGAAACCATGCAAGCAAGGAGAGACTGAAGTGAAATATTTGAAGTGTCGAGAAAAACACCTACCAACCTAAAATTCTGTATCCTTAGAAATTATCCTCCAAAAGTGAATGAGAAATGAAGACTTTCTCAAACGAAATCTGAGAGAACTTGTTGCCAGTAGACCTACCTTATAAGAAATGTTTAAAAAGTTGTTAAGAAGGAAAATGATATAGTTCAGCAATTCAGATTTATATGAAGAAAGGAAGAGCATAAGAGAAGGAATGAGTGAAAAAAAAAACAAAAGCAGGTAATAGTTTGTTTAAAATAATAACAGCAAAAATGTATTTGATTATTATAATTTATGAACACTTGAATGACAACAGTGACATAAAAGATGGGAGGGAGGTATTAGGAATACTTTGTTATAAGGTATTTGAATTACCTGTGGTGTAGTGTTTTGAAAGTGGACATGAATTAGATGTAAATATATATAGCAAACTGGGGAAACCACTAAAAGCAGTTAATAAGAAAAGGAATATAATTGATATGCTAAGAATGGAGACAAAATGGAATCATATAAAATGCTCACTTAAAACCACAAATGACAGAAAAAGGGTGGAAAATAAAAACAGAAACAAAAAACAAGGTCAACAATCAGAAAACAGTAAGAAATATGGTAGATATTAATTCAAGTATCTCAATAATCACTTTAGAAGTCAATAGTCTAAATAAACCAATTAAAAGACAGAGACTGTCAGAATGGATTAAAAAACAATACCCAACTGTATGCTCTCTATAAGAAATCCACTTTCAATATAATGACACATATGGATTAAAAATAAAGGGATAGAGAAAGATTTACATGTAAACACCAATCAAAGGAAAGCAGGAATAGCTATATTAATTTCAAATAGAAAAGATTTCAGAGCAAGGAAAAGGTAATATCAGGGATAGGTATTACATAATGTTACAGAGGTCAATTTTCCAAGAAGACATAAAAACCCTTAACATGGGTGAGCATGAAAATACCTGAGGTAAAAAAGTTCAAGGAGAAATAGATGAATCTACTTTTAGACTTGGAGACATCAGTACCTATTGAGACTGTCAGGAATGGACAGATCCAGCGGGAAGAAAATCAGTAAGGACATAACTGAAATCAACAGCACCCCATCGGGCCACTGAATATTATTGCCATCCAAAAACACTTTCTCCAAAAACCGTTGGATAACCATTTTTTTCCAGGTCCCATGGAACATTCACCAAGATTCACCACATTCTGGACCATAAATCTACCTTAACAAATTTAAAATAATATAAATAATAAAATGTACATTTTCAGTGTATGAAAAGGCCCAGTGGAATTAAATTAGAAACCAATAACAAAAACTTAGCTTGAAAACTCTCAAATACTTGGAGATTAAACAACATATTTCTAAATAACAGGTCAAAGAAAAAAATCTCAACAGAAAATGAAAATATTTTGAACTACATGAAAATGAAGATACTTCTCAAAATTTGTGAGAAGCAGTGAAAGCAATGCTTACAGGAAAATTTGAAAAAGAAGAAAGATCTTAATTCAATAATCTAAGCTGCCACCTTAGTAAACTAGAAAAAGAAGAGTATTGGGGTTGTTGGAAAAGTCATGACGCATGTTTGCAACA
>NW_017731463.1:2195390-2198418 GCF_001890085.2 Hipposideros armiger | reverse complement strand
AGGAAGAAGGCTGAGCCCAGGAGCCCACCCAACTTACGTCTTCCCTCAGTGGTATTTTCCTAATGCTGGGGTGAGGAGAACTCTTTTTATACCACCCACAGTGATAAGCCCTGGAAAGTATTTCTCGATCAGTAAGTACTGAGTTACCTTGCACATTCAGGGGTACGAAAGAGGAACAGTATGTCATTAATTCTAAAGCGTTTGGGATCCAAGTCAGGGTCTACAATGAAGCAATCTTCAGGTCTGTACCTGGAAAGAGGCATACATTTCCATGAGCAACATTTACAAATGAGGTGACTTACATTACTTATATATCCCATGCAGAGCTAATCAGCTCCTAAAATGTTGATATCGTTGAACACGAAGAGAAAACCCCAGAAGTGTAGCATTTGAACACATCTTCCTTAACAAGGCTCTGTATAATAACACGATCGTTTAGTCTTTAAAAGCCTTTTTAATTCAACTAGCTGGTCTAGTCTTCCTACTTATAGGTCAGAGAATGGGCTTACTTAGCCTCCTGGAAGTTTCATACAGTTTAAAGAATAGAATTCTACTCTGAATAAGTGGAGGGGCAAATTTGAATAAAATATGGTTACTGCCATCAAGGAACTTAGAATTGAGGGGAGAAGACAAGCAGGAAATTCAGTGATTACACTACTCCTGCTGCTCTAATCTCCCATTGACACAGCCTCCTTGGCAGCTTCCTGGGCGCACAGCGATAGTGCCAGCCGCCTGCACTGGCACGTTATGCTTGGCTCTTAAAGCCACACTTAACATTCCTCATAGCACACAGGCCTTGTAGCAAGATGTTCCTTTTCCTTTAGTGGAAATTGCCTCTGCTGATTTGGACTGATGAGCCATGCAGGAACCTCCTGGGGATGGTGGTGGTAGTGGAGGGGCTGAACCAGGCTCAAAAGAGCCAGTGGGCTGGATGACTTGTTGAACTCAAACTTTTTAGATATTTCTGCCTGCAGATGAGCTGGATGGTGAAATGGATTATTCATTAGCAAGAATATTTTCTAGTCTGGGCCCAAAAAGCTTTGAACAGAAAGAGAAGGGCTACTTCTCATGACTGGTGAAGGGGATCTTAGGCAAAGTTGGAGGTAGATCTAGACATGGCGTCCACCATTAGCATGGAAACCATCTTTCACTTTAGAGCCTTTAAAGCTGGGCCTAAATTACAATAGACAGTTCTGTGCTGAATTATATGTTTTGCAAAATACTCCAGTGATTCTAAATCAATTGTTTTTATATAATTACCTTATGAAAAGGGGACACTATGTATGACCCACTATGGTCAGTTATTTTTCTGTGATTGGATGTTGAATTTGCATGCATCCCTTGGCAAAATACCTAGCACTTCAACAAGGAAAATNATTGCTTTTCAGCACTTAATGTGTCAGTATTGGGAAAGACTTCCACATTCATTGACTAGAGAATAAACATCCAAGTTTGAGAAGAAATCATTTGAATCCGCTGCTCATTTCCTGAGATTTACTTTGATATAATATTTTTTTCCCCTATTCCTCTCACTCGTTTATTTCTCTGTCAGAGGAAAGGCATTGCTCCAATGCCAAGATCATCTCAGGGAAAGTTATTGTTACAATAGTGTATATTTTCAAGCCAAGAGTTTCCCCTAATAAGCTAGGATCCAATGGCCGACTTGTAGGTGTTCCTCTGCAGACAGCCATTCTGCTCTGTGTTGTTGGAGCCCACTATGGGCCACACAAAACTTGCTGTTTTCTGGGTTTCCCTCTGGGAAGGAGCCTTACAAGTGGTACCACCTCCCTGGCCTCTCTAGGGATTTCATTGTCATCATCACCAGCCTACTCAAAATCCTTTCTTCTGTCATTTTCTGTCCTGTCAATTCAAACTCCTTCCACCCTCCATCCCAACTCATTTAAAAGCTTCCGGTAAACGAAAATTATTTTTTTATTGTAAAATGTTTAAGGACACTCAAGTTATGTAATGTCATAACTTCTCCTAATAGTTTGGATAACTAAAAATTTTTTTATCCTCAACATTTCAGGGTTCTTATATTATTTCACCATAATACATCATTAATACCCTCTAATATTTAAATATTCAATGAAATATTTAGTGGCAGGTACTCATAGCTCAATATAAAGAAAAGACAAATGTGAAATAGTTAACTGCAGTTTTGGTGATTTGGCTCTTTTGAGTTACAAAACTGGCCTATTGTGAAGTTTAAGTAGCATTTTCAGTGAGCAGACCGCAAAACCAGTGATTTGGCTAGACGATTAAAAAATGCTAAAGTTGGACGCTATATGGAACCTTAGAAGGCTAAGTTTCATATAATAACCAATTTAAATCTTTCCCACCATTTTCTATTCCAAATAAATACGTGCCTCATTACCTCTATAGTCCAAAGGCGGAGGTGTCCGTCCTCGTGTGCAGTGACAAGGATAGGTGGCTGGGCATCTGCCACGCTGGTGTCTTCAGGGTGTTTTTTGTCCACTAGCTGTTGCTCTCCCACCATGACATCTACTTGCTCAGCTATTGGAAATTTAATGAGCTACCATGGTGTTTGCAGTACTTGGAATTCAAAATTTTATAGACTGCAAAAGGGGAGGCAGGTAGGAAAATAGCAAAAACAACCCATTCCTTTTCCTAGAATTGTTTCTTTAACCCCAGAGAATTTCAATCAGGGCAGAGAATAAAACAAGCATTAACAATGGAATCCCAGATCACTGGAAAAACCTAAAGAGCTTATTTTTGGTTCTATTGCAAAGCCTCTGCACTATACATAACGGCTAAAACTATATACAGAGCCAGGTTAAGTCTTACATGTACAGAATGGCTTATGAATGTAGCGTAGGTTTTAGGAAAATGGGCTGCCCAGTAATATTGTAGTTTGGGTTTCTAAAATCTGAAATTAGTATTAAAAGGACATTATAATAATGGACATTCTGCTTCTTAGACTACTGAATCCTATAGCACCTCAACATTCAGTCACAAAAAGAATGTACAGTAAAACCTTGGATTGTGAGTAACGTGTTTTGCGAGT
>NW_017731463.1:2189665-2190560 GCF_001890085.2 Hipposideros armiger | reverse complement strand
AATGGCTATGATGTCCAAAAAAGACAACCAGTCATTATGTGAATCTTCATGGAAGTACTTGAAAGCATATATTATACCATGGTGACCGCCAGGTACTATGGAGTCTTATTAAAAAAACATCAAACCTGCATGCAATTAAGCCACCAGATATAACCACCAGATTAAAAGAAGTAAGAAAAACTTAAATAAAACTTAAATCAGCAAATTCCAGAAAATAGGAAAGTATGGCAACTGTCTAGAATCTTCAATAAATAAATTGCGAGAGAAAAAAAGAGAGACAGAAAGATATTTATAGATTTCAAAAGATTTTAGAGACTTATCAACCAAATGCAACCAATGAACCTTGCTCGGGTCCTGGTTGAAACAAACTGTAAAAAATATTATGAGTAAATCTGGAAAATTTGATTATTAAGGACTTCTTATAAATTATTTTAGGAAACATTTGGGAAAATAATAGTATCATTTTCATTTTTGAGTCATTATTGTTTAGAGATGCATACCAAAATATTGAGGGATGAAATGACAAAATGTCCGGCATTTGCTCAAAATAATCTATTGTTGGTGGTTGTGGGAAAGTGGTTGAAATAAAAAGGAGTAAGTTAGATGGTTTCTGAAGCTGAGTGATTGTACACTGAAGTTCAATGCACTATTTTCTCCACTTTTGTATGTCTTTGTAATGTTCCATAATAAAAACTAAAACAAATCAAGAAATGAAACTTACATTAACATGTTGAGGAAAGTTTTTCTCAACTATCAATTTGACCTCTGGGAATGGAATAGTCATGCTCCTATCTTTAGTAGACATCTTCAGATGCACAATGTGATTTCCACCTCGTAGGACAGGCATAATGTCAGGCAGCTCCCATATCACCACGAGACAGATATCATCTTCCTT
>NW_017731463.1:2187051-2188135 GCF_001890085.2 Hipposideros armiger | reverse complement strand
TCCTTTCATTTTTTAAAGCTTTATGTTTCTGGGTGACCTAAGGTCTCTGTTATATCTACAGTAACTTAAACGTATGGGCCTATGGTACTCCTACCTATTAGTAAATTTTTTTGGTTAGAGTTTGTTCCATTGTGGGATTAGAAGGAATCTCAGCTATATCCAAACAGTGAACCGATACTGACACCATGAGTAATAGCTTAGTTAGACTCATGTGCCCTCTTGATGGTTTGAGTTGACTACAGTGGTTTGCATAGGTTTAGCCGAACCACTTAGGACAGTAGCTCACAGACTTCCTAAACTTATTGAGCAGTAACATTTTTAAAATATTTGGAATATTGACAAGCGTTACTAACATTTAATTTTACCAAGAGAGGAGAAGGAAACATGGGGATTAGACATTCTACTATCATCATGTTATGAAAAGAAAGGCTGTATTTGAATACAAAAAATTAGGAAAGATACAATCTTAAATTTTAAAAAGTAAAATTAGCTTTATGAAAAATCATCTTTATTTTCTTCATTTCACCCCTAATTGGTGAACCTTTTATAGCTGACTGGTATTGGCAGGTAAACCTTTAGGAATTGGTGCTTTAGGAAAATGGCAGTTCACATAATGCTAAAAGCATGCATTATACTAATTGATTCATAAAGAAAGATCTTTTGCTTTAAGGGACTTACAAATAGGGCTATAGGAATAAGCTCATAAGTAATGTGGATAGAAGGAAGGGTAAATAAAGAGAAGTAAGTGGATGTTTCACAGTGTGTTACCAAGAAATCCCCTTCTGCAGCGCTGACTTAGATTGTTCAGACAAGACAGGAAGAGTATATTGAATCAGGGAAGTTTTCACTCTTTTTTTTTTCCAGCAGTAGGGCCATCAGTCAAGTTAATCAGAGTTGATATCCTAATTCAAGACTTTTCTTTTTTGTGATCTTAGCTTTCAGAAGGGGAATAATAATAATAATAATAATAATAATAATAATAATAATAATAATAATAAAATGGTCCTTGAGCTCTAGGCAAGGAAAGATTCCCTCAATAGCCAGGATAAATGAGCTAGCCTTCATTTTAAATATGAAGAAGGCA
>NW_017731463.1:2180511-2182916 GCF_001890085.2 Hipposideros armiger | reverse complement strand
CTCTTAGACTCTCTGACCTGAGCTTTCTGTCTTCAGTGGATCATTTCTGCCTTTATTCTCCCAAAGCTTTGCTAAGTAACCCCCAATATCTGTGTATACATCTGATATCATACCACAATTATTAATAGTAAAAAAATCATTTCAATAATGTCCCAGTTTCGAAGGTGCTGCCTTGTTTTAGGACTTTAGCTCTCACTGGGTAATAGAAGGTTTAAGAGATTCCCAGCAGATAGGAAACTATCAAGTTTTGAGTTGTTTTGTTGGTTACATGGGGAAAATATACAAAAGGAGTGTTGACTTTCTTTTTACATTAGAAATCATGCTTTTTAGTTAGCTTCATTTAATTGAGAAGACATTGAGGAAGGGGCCAGGAGCAGCGATAATCAGTGTAGTTGTGGAGTGCTTATTTCTAAGTCAAAACTCAGTGTAGAGAAATACCTTCCAACAAGGGTTCTTACAGAAGTCACCTCAAGGTTAGCTCTAGTGCACTGCCCCTCACAGCACTTTGCCTCCCTTCCCTTACCTGTTAATATTTAAAAGAACTCTAGACTCTAGCACTAACAAAACAAAATATCACTTGCTTGCATGAAGATAATGTCATCTTAGTCATACTGAACCTCTTCATGCTTATGTCTGATGATGGTTGTGTACGTTGCTCGGAATTTCTATTATGACTAATTTTCACATTTGCAGGGTGTGCTTCTAGAACAGTAGGATTGCTTTCTTAACAACTGTCCCATGTGAAAAGCAGCTGCATTTATTCACACACCATCAACTCAGCAGTTACAGTTTCATTTCAGGTGTAGTATCTGCTCATACTTTCAAAATCATACTTTTACATCAGGATATTAACTCAACCCATCAATTGGCTTACAAGCCAGAGTTTATTTAGTAAACACGTCCCTAGAATAAGTGTGCTCTGCGCTGTGCATGCAGCTGGTCTAGATAAAGCAGTTCTTCCCTGGGAGCTCAGAACAAGAGGAGGTGACACAGGAGGCAGGCTGAGCCCCCGAGTTCCTGGGAGCTCTGTGGGGTGCTCCGCAGCATGAGGAGCATCAACCCCCCCCCTGTTATCACATCCTGAGCCTGATATCCTCTCAGGTGCACATGGCACGTGTCTGCAAGGAGCTCAAACGTACAAACAAGTCCAATGGAGAATGTTATTTAGGCTTTATATGACCAGGTTGGTTGGATATTTTGTCTGGCTCCCCAAATATACTGTGAATAAAAATATCAGCAAACGCTGTCTACCTCTTGGCTGATGGTACCCAAAGTATTGTAGAAGGACAGGATGAGTGAGTCAGTACGACACAGATCAGTCCCACCAAAGATGGAATGAGATTGTATATGTGAAAGATATGCAAACTGTAAAGCAGCTACATCAGTATCATGTAAGGCACTGATTATTTTGAACATCACTGTCAGGATATTAATGCCCATTAGAGTTTCTCACTCTTCAGTTAGGCCCTGCAATCTCACTGGCGTGGTTACATGTCCCAGCCTGAGTCATGCTCTCCCTGTAACCCAAACAGCTAACGAGTTCCTAGAACAAATCCTCAGAACACTACAGCAGGGAGGCCATATTCTGGATATCAGTCTGACCATTATATGCTCCTGTGGCAAAAAGAAATCCACTTTCATCAATAGCTGCTGAAGTCAGTTCAACATTGAAGCCATGAGGTTCTAAAATCTGGAATATTTGGATGCCAGTCTCAAGTTCCCACACCTAGAGGTAAGAACAAAAAACTCAGATATCCATCTGCCATCATTGTGCACTAACTCTCATTATCTCCAATAATGTTTATTATCTTAAATTTATCTAGTATTAGTAACTATTTTACCTTAGTTTGTTTAGTTGTTTTCCTTTTAATTATTCTATGTCCTTGAGTTTTAAGAGTGCTCCTTGTAAAGAATATTTACTGGATTTTACTTGTTTCTATAATATGATAGTCTCTATCTTTTAACTCATAAAAAATTTATAATAGTCAAAATAGCCTCAAAATTGGTACTATGCACATCTAACGCCTTTCCCAACATTGTGCCATGAATGTTGATTTTATCAAAGAAAGTTCTAGAAGAGGCAGTGATATCTAATAGTTACTGTGCTATCCTGGAGTGTGTTTGTTGCAGTGTAGGTGGCTGAGACAGGCAGCGACTCTATTCCAGGAAGACCCTGGGTGTAGAGGAAGTAGCCAATTGCTACTGTAAGCATGAAGCGAGATAGAAATGTAACAATTATGAGTTCAGCAAAAAATCAAACTGGGTTTTTTTTTCTCTGTTGATACTCATCCAAATAAGCTAGCGATCACCGGACCGAATCTGTGGTTAACAGCATGGAATCGGAGAGAACCCTGAGGAAGGAGCTTGCAGACCTTTCCAGAGTGCTCTCATTAGGAAGATGAGCC
>NW_017731463.1:2175289-2180471 GCF_001890085.2 Hipposideros armiger | reverse complement strand
GGGGGGGGGGCAGGGGATGGAGAGGGGGAGGCTGAGACTTCAGAGAAGCCTGTCTGTGTAGTTAGGCTGAGTGTGATCAGAAAACCCAGAAACATGTCATGGGCCATCATTATCGTGCTTTAGAAACACAGTAGGGACTTTAGTCCTGCAGCCCCTCAGTCTGAATCTCTCCCTCTTCACGGAGCTGCCAAGATCATATGTAAATTACACTGCCAGTGAGTAATACACTGAAGTGGCAACATAGGATGACTTTGGTTCCCCTCAAGCTATTTGGGGACAGAGGCAGCTTAAGCATAGGTTTCAGAGGTCACCCATTTCCTGGCCTGATGTACGGTCCCTCTCCAACCAATCAGGTACGGAAACTCACCTAGATGTCTTCCTCCCACCTTGCACTGTTACAGGGAAGATGTTTTCCCCATAAAAGGTCATAGTGCATGAAAGCAGGACAGGTTTAAGTTCCCTCTACTTACTCTGTAGGCATTGCCAGAAACAGTGATAACTGGCTGAGCTCAGGAGACTTTGGCCTGAGAAAATCTCCGGTAGATATGCAGAGAAGCTCAAGGATTGAGAGGGGATTTGAAGGGTTTGCAGAGCAACACGCTCTACAGCCCCATGGCTCTCTTGGCGGGCATGCGTGGAATGAAAGGATGAACGCTAGAAGCAAACACCATTAGCCATCACTGCTAGATGACCGCAGTGGTCGTAATTACAGATGCGCCTAGGACAGTCAGGTGCTCTGGCCTCTGGGGAACGGTAATGGCAGGGCCAGAGGAATGCAGAGGGAAGGACAGAGGCATTCACATCAGACAAACCTGGGTTCATATCCCAGTCCTGATGCTTACTAGTTGTGTGAACTGGGGCACGTTGCTTGTTCTCTCCGAGCCCTAGTTTGTTCACCTTCAGAATGGAGCTTGATCTGTCCACAGAGAACTATTGTGAGGATTAAGTAAGGTCATGGGTTTAAGGCACTTGGCACATATTTCACACCTCTACGGGTTATAAGAAACATCTATCAATTTCTTTCCCTTCCTTCTTAACATACCCTTTTTCCATAGCTCAGTTAAAAAAAAAAACATACATATATATATTACTTCTCTCTCCTTGACATATTTTCTTTAAAATTCCTATTTTGATAGTAACTACTAGCTGTATTTACTTAATGAGCATGTGACTTAATACCAAGCAGCCTGAGCTGGCTTCAAATACTTGTTTTCATGTGTTCAGGAAAGCTTAAAAATAGCTCAAGTGTAGGGTCTCATCAGATGTGCCACTATTTTTACTTAATCACTCAATGACTTACCAGTAAGAAGAGAAAATTCTATCTGCTTTGCGTTTTTCTTTCTGAAGAGTCAATATGTACTTACCTTAATTATGGATTCAGAGCAGATAGTAAGTACTTGGTGAAAATATTTGTTGTAAAGCAAGACATTGATTTCTCGTTCATGAGTGTGAGGAATCTGTTTTGTATCTTGTATGATCCGAGTCAAAGGATACATGTCGATAACATTAGATCCTGGAACAGAGATAACAATCTCATCAATATCCAATATTAGAAGTTTTGAATCACGAAGGATTTTATCCAACCAGTTGTGTTTAGAAACAGCCAACCAGTGAGCTTAGTAATACCAATGCCTAGGAAGTCTTTAATGATGTAAAAATACATTCATTTACTCTAAAACAATTTTGATAGATAAAGCAAACGTGGTTCAGCCAGAGGAAAGCATTCGTTTTGGGCTTCATTAGTTTTCAAGTGCAGGCCATGTGGATTTCATTGATATCCTCTTTTCAGTGATCCCCATTTTCCTATTGTTTATAGTCTACTTTTCCCCATTTAGAGTGCCTACTGCACACCTCTCCATCTGGTGAAGAGTAATAACTATGAACCAAATGGAGACAGCTTTCTGCTGAAGGTAAGCTGCCATTTAGTGTTTAGAGTTTATTGTTAGAAAGCCCTTTTCAACCAATGGATGCTAAGCACATTGTAAACATGGTCTTATGAAATGTAACCAGTAACAATGATTGCAAGCCAGTTCTTGCAACATTAATATTAAATAAGATTATTTTCCAAATCACCGTAGTGAAATAGATGGAGAGCAGGTATTCCTTACCTGCATTCTTCTAAGGATGTTTGGTTTGGTTTTATAGGAATACGGTAATCTGTGAGTATGATTAAACTCTCAAACTCTTGGTTAAGTGTAATGTCTGGAAATATAAATAAGAATTCCAGAGCATCCCGTAGCTCAAACAAAAATGAAACCTCTGCCTTATTTTTGATGGGGATTTCCTTTCCTTGCGTTGAGTTTCTCAAGTCTCTCCAAAGAAATCTCAACATTAGGAAAAGTTTCAGTAGGAGTTACTAAACACTTTTCTAAGGTGTTTAAAATTTAAAATAATCTATTTGTGTGTAAAGAAGGACTGTGATGGCTCTCTAGAGAATATTTTTCAGTTCAAATATCTCAATATGGAAATATGAGGAATATCATAAGCAGCTAATCAAATAACACTTGAATCTTCTTGGTAGAACCCTTAACATTATATAGACTGTGACTAACTTTATTCAGAACTGACATCAGCAAATCTAAATATGCTTATGAAGAGGTGGCAATCCTCAACATTTTTGGCTCCTTATATTATAGCTATGGAAATAATGCAGTACCGAGGAAGACTGTGGATTCAGGAGTCAGAAGCTGTGGGATCGAATCCCAGCTCTACCTTTCAACCTTGAGTCCTTCTACTAGTCAGCTGAACTTGAATTTTGATATTCAGCTTTGTCTTTTATAAAATAGGATAAATAATAATTCTCACCTCATGTGGTGATTGTGGAGATCAAACAAAATGAAGTACCTGACGGCACTTTGTGAAAGAACTATACAAATGGTGGCTGTCTTAATAAGGGCGGTAACAATAACAACAGCAATGACAGTGACACAGCATATTATTCTACATAGTATTTCTAGAATGTAGGGCTGTTGTCGTTGGGGTTAAGAAGATCACTATGGCTGCTTCGTTTGAATCAAACCATGAATTAAAATCTGAGAGGGAAGCTTCATGGAATTCTGATGCCAAGTTGATGGGTGCAGTCAATGTACGCAATTTTAGTGATGAAGCAATACGCAGAGCTCTATTTGTAAGCAAAATACTATCGCAATTACATAAAATTAGGAAGAAATCTTGATTTCCTGTCCCTCTTTTTTTTTTTGTCTTGATACTAGAGTCCTTAGTTATTTCTCTGATGATAAATGGGGTGGAAATGATGAGCCCAGTAATCAAACATGCAAGCTGGAGCACTAAGAGAGAAAATTTGCTTGCAATCGTTAGTACGTTGTTTTTAGGGACACTTACAACTAGAATTAAGTTCTGTTTAACAAGATGTAAAATTATGTATCAAGCATGAAGTGCTAACTCACTCTTAATCCAGAAGGAACTCAAAAGTTCAAAATAATTCTATTTTCCAACAGCAAAGATAGAACCAGCCACTTCCCCGCCCTAAGTAATCCCAGAGGAAGCCAGAGCAGGTGGTCACTGGAAAAATGCTTAGGAAATGCATTCTGGGTTGGTGTTCCAGAAGGAAGAGTATTATCAATATGGTTCTTCTTTCTTCTAAAGCCTGAGGTTATGCATATAAACAGTGTTCTAGCTAAATGCCTAGCAGGTCCTTTGTCCCTTTAGTAAGCATGTGTTTCTAAGAGGCAACAAGAAAAGGAGGCAACAAATCCGTTGGCATCAGCACTGGGGATCTGTCATTCAGGACTATCCTCTGTCACTGTTCCATGTCTAGAAGCAAAGGCAGGTAGGAGGGTCAGCACCTTTCTTACTGAGTAACTACTGTCTCAGTATCAGAATGCCTGGGGCCAAATTGCTTTGCTCAAGAAAACTGGTGCAGCTGCTCTAAGGTAGACCATATTTCTGCACCTTAGAGTGAAAACAGACCTGAACTTGCCCTGTATTAGCAACAGGTTACATCCCGCTTTTCTGCGTAACCCACACCACACCTTCCTAGATTCAAGAACTGAGAGCACCGACGCATCATTTTCAGAGAAGTTCAGCTGCACATTTTACCCACAAGCCATGGAAATACGAGGAGGAGTGGAATTGAATTAAATATGTACTGTGATGAATCAAGGTTTATAAAGTCCCTTCCGAGTTTTGTTTTTCTCCAAGTTTGCGCTCACGTGCTAGTTTAAAGAAGGTGAAAAGTCAAGAGATGAGTTTATTTGCCATTCATTGAGTACACTTACCTGTGATAAGCATGCCGTGGCTGGAATCATATATCATGGAATAAATCTGCATGTCTCCTGCTCGTCCCTGGCTGTCATGGAAGACTTGTAGTAGAGAAAGAGTCTGTATATCCCACACCCTGAAAACCTGGGGGAATTAAGGATACAGCTCACCACTTTTACACTTTACCTTCCTCACTCAAAGCAATTTACGTGATGCATTTCCAGTCTGTAATACGCTCTTAAAATCTTGCAGCAAAGTATAATTTATATGATGAGCACACATTTGCTAAACTCTAATTTGGTTCATAGTTCAGTTATTGTTCATTAATATCAGAGGAAAACAGCAGCAGTGATTAAAAGTTTGCTTAAGAGAACTAGATTTTTCTATCATTACAGAAGGGAAGGGAAAACATAGTATTTATTATTCTTTAAGAATTTGGAGAAATAATAAAAGACCGATTACGATTTACAGTTCAATTGAAACCACACTTCTCTTTACAGTATGGATTAGAAAATAGAGGGAAGACATATTTTAGGTGGAGGGTTTCAAATTGCTCTTTCATGACTTAAGAAGATGGGAACATCTTACTAAATGAGTTTTCTAGAAATCTGAATGAGGTTTCTAAGAACACCCCCCTCCTCCTGTCCAGCAATGTAAGAATTATAGAAAGAAGTTTTGAGGAATATATAAATATAGTAAGAGTATGGACAAATAGGTTATTAAAACTCTCCTTTGAGGCAGGAAAGGGAACTATGTAATTACTCAGCTAGAACTTGGGTTGATAAAAGAGAACAGAGAACAAATCCAGCAAAACTAGGTCAAGTTTACCCTTTGTTACTTAAAATTACTGGTCTTACTCTTCATTTTCTTTCTTTTTTTTTTAGCAAGTGATAGTATGATTAAATTTCAGAAATAAGTGTGATTTCTTCAAGGAATATATTTCCTAGCATGTCTTAAATAA
>NW_017731463.1:2172826-2173779 GCF_001890085.2 Hipposideros armiger | reverse complement strand
ATATCATGCCAATTCCTTTCTTCCTGCAAAGTTTCTGTTGAGAAATCAGCTGATAGCCTTATGGGAGCTCCCTTGTAAGTAACTGGTTGTCTTTCTCTTGCTGCTCTTAGGATTCTCTCTTTGCCATTTTAATTATGATGTGTCTTGGTGTGTGCCTCTTTGGATTCATCTTGTTTGGAACTCTTTGTGCTTCCTGGACTTGTATGTCTATTTCCTTTACCAGGTTAACATAGTTTTATGTGATTATGTCTTCAAATAGGTTCTCAATCCCTTGCTCTTTCTTTTCTCCTTCTGTTAGCCCTATAATGAGAATGTTGTTATGTTTGATGTCCCAGAAGTTGCTTAGACTATCTTCATTTTTTAAAATTCTTTTTTCTTTTTGTTGCTCCAATTGAGTGTTTTCTGCTACCGTGTCTTCCAAATCACTGATTCAATCCTTTGCTTCATCTAATCTGCTATTGATTCCTTCTTCATTTCAATTATTGTATTCTTTATTTCACACTGGTTCTTTTTATGTCTTTTTTTTTTAAATCACTTTGTTGAAGTTCTCAATAAGTTCCCTGAGCATCCTTATAACTGGTGTTTTGAACTCTGTCTCTAGTTTGTTGCTTGCCTCCTTTTCATTTACTTCTTTTTCTGGAGTTTTCTCCTGTTCTTTCATTTGGGATGCATTTCTTTATTTCCTCCTTTTGCTGCTTCTCTGTGTTCATTTCTATGTATTAGGTAGATCTGCTCTGTCTCCCAGTCTTCACCAGTCTTCACCTGGTCTTATAAAAAGGTCTTATAAAGGTCTTATAAAAAAGGCCCAGTGGTGCAGTCTCTCTGATCACTTGTACCATGTATTCCCAGAGTGTCCCTTGTATGTGTTGTTTGTGCCCTCTTGTAGTTGAGACCTGATTGCTTTTGGCACACCAGTGGGAGGGATTGAGTCTCAGGCTGACTGGCTGTGAGGA
>NW_017731463.1:2163029-2167029 GCF_001890085.2 Hipposideros armiger | reverse complement strand
CTACTCACCTCTGTTGTCATAGCGTTAAAACAGCCGTAAATAATACATAAATGAGAAAGCATGGCTGTGTTCCCATACAACTTCATCAGCATTAAAATTTGAATTTCATGTAGTTTTTATAGGTCATGATAAATTATTTTATTTTTGATTTTTTCCAACTATTTAAAAATGTAAAAACTGTTCTTTGCAGATGTTATAAGACAGATGGCCCGATGGATTTGGCCCCTGGGGTTTTCTGACTCTTATTCTAGATTTGGGAACACGAAGCCCAAAGCTTCGTACAGGTCTATAATTGCTATGATTGTTCTCCTCTGTTCAAATTCTATTCTTTTAAAAATGCTTTCAGTATCTTCATTAAGGAAACAAAAAGAGGCACTTACATTTATTGAGCACTATGTGCCTGAAATTCGGTCAGGCACTTTCTGTGCGTTAACTTAGGTCATTTTCAGAAGACTATAAGATAGGTATATTCACTCCCACTTAAAGGCGGTAAAATTGAGGCCAAGAAGAGCTAATGAGAATGTGTTCAAGGTCATAAAACTAGTGAGACTAGGATAAAACCCAGCTCTGTCTGAATCCAGAACCCTCCTGAGGGGTGGTACACACTTTCCAATGTAATAATCTGCCTCTGAGTTGGGCAACTGATAAGAAGTAATGCCCACTAGTTATCAGCTCATTCCTTGGAAATGGACAAGCTCTCGAAGGGTTAAAGTTTCAACGTATGTCTTACAACAGGCCCACAGGCTTTACATGGCATAATTAATTGCAGGTGTTCATTTTCTTGCTGGTACAAAACTCTGTGAAATTGTCATACGAAATTATAACCAGAATAATAATCATTTTTGAAATGAAAATTTTCTGAGATAAGTGGNAATCACGTTGGCTGCACCACTCATGGTAGCTTATGGCAGCCCACTGCAGCAGGGGCTGTAGCCTACGCCATCTCCAGAGACTGATGGCAGCCCAGCTCCAGGTTGAGCTGTTGTTCACCATCTTAGCTGTAGAGAGAGCAGTGTCACTGGCCCTCATGTGGGATCCGAACCGGAGTCCTGCTGCTCAGAGCCAGTGTCCCAAGCCAACTCTTAACCAACATGCCACTCAGCCAGCCCTGGCCATATTATTCTTAACTGATTACTGCTCTTACATAGAAATTTATTTTTATAAATTGCTATTATAACCAGCTACCTTATTAAACTGATCTATTCTAAAAATTTAAGCTGATTTTATAAAAAATTTCAAGCAATCACATTATTTGCAAATATAATAATTTAACCTTCTCATTTCTAATATTCATAATTTTTATTATATTGGTTAGAATGTTTAAAACACTGTTTAATGACAGCAGCATTTACAGAAACCCTTATTTTTTCTGTATTTAATGATATTCCCATCTGTAATGGGAAGGCCTTTTGGATTTTACTAGTGAGGATAATATTGGCTCCTTCCCTATGATGTATTCTTGTTACTCTTGTCTTTAAACATGTCCTTTCTCATGCTGTAATCAACAGAAACAGAGAATAGTGGCTCATCATTTCCTTCTCCACTTTAATGTTTTTCTCAGTGACTATCAGCTATTTCAGTCACAAATTGTATGCATTCTGGATTTTCCAACAGTTGATTTTAAGGAAAAAAAGGGTTTACTTTCGTTTTTGTTATTTTCTTTTTGTTACCTTTGCGGAGGANTAACCCCCAATATCATTCTATTTCCAGGTTTTATGAGTAATCTATTTCCCACGTCTTTAAGACTGGCTCTTTCTTTTCTTTTTTTCACAGCACCTACAATAATTCAGACCCTCAGCATCTCACTCATGACTTCTGTTAACAGCCTGCTAAATGGAATCTTAGATTTCATTTTATTCCAACAAAAGTTCCAGACATCTGTCAAAGTAATTTTGCGTATGTGTTGTAAATGGATTGAATTAATATTTATTGAGAACCTACTATGTTCCAGGTATACATTATCTCAATCTAAACACCACCATAGGAAGTAGGTGGGTTTTTGTTATTGTAGTATTATTATCAGCATGTCTTTATTGAGCACTTATTATGTGCAAGACACTGTGCTAAGTACTTTATTTGAATTTGTTTAATTCTTATAATAATCTTATAAGTAGGTATTATTATCAGCTCCACTTTACAGATGACACTGAAGCTTAGAGAAGGTAAATAACCAGCCCAAGGCCATACAACTTGCTAGTAAGAGAGCCAGGATTTATATCTAGATGGTCTGACTCCAGAGCCCAGGCTCAAAGCCATCGCACTATAGAACTCCAGTAGAACAGATGAGGAATGTGAGGCTCAAAGAATATTCCAGTGCTCCACCTTTCCCCAGCTTCTGATAGCATCATTTTCTCCTTACTCTGAGCAGATGACATTGTTTTCTATCTACTAGCCTACTTAGCCCTTAAATGTTGGTGTTTTTCTACACTCTATCCTTGGCCCTCTTCTCTGTTAACTCTAAGCCATGAGCTATTGACTTTTTCCGTCATGGACCCCTTTGATGATTTGAAAACATTTTGGACTTTCTCTACAGAAAAATGCACATTAATACACAAGTATCATTCAGCTTCAGGGGGCTGTGGGACCCTTTTAAAGCCCACACATGGGTCCCAGGCGAGGCACACGTGTTCTCACACATTGAAATAAGTTCTAGGTAGAGTAAAGAGCTAAAGGTATTATAAAATATAAAACAAAACAATAGAAATGCAGAAGACTTTGTTTCACATATTCTTGGCCTAGGGAAGGCCTTTCTAAGTGTGCCATCAAATGCAGAAGCCACAAAGAAACAGCCTGACAGATTTGACTTTATATAAACTTTTAAATTCTCTAAAAGGTTTTTCCAGCAGTAAAATTCTACAACTTTATGAATAGTCTATGACTATGTTAATTAAGGAGAGCACTGTTTGCAAAATAGAAAATTTCTGTGCAACATAAACTGTTCCCTTACCTCCAGTGACGATCACATTTGCTTTTACACAGTAACAAAAAGTGTTTGCTCCTTTTGGCATGGAAAACTCTCTGACAGGCCTGGGAAACACAAATTTGATGTAAAACATATATATATATTTTTATGAAGCTAATTCCAATTTATAAGTAGATTATGTTCAATAGGCTCATTTCTCAGTTGGTTATAAATCCATTTACCCNTAACACATCCATCACCTACCATAGTTACCTTTTTTTGGTGATGAGAACTTTTAAGATTTACTCTTTGCAAGTTTTAATTACACAATACAGTGCTGTTAACTGGTCACCATGTTGTAAATTAGATCCCCAAAACTTATTCACCTTATAACTGAACAATTTGTGCCCTTTTAAAACTATAAATCTTGTATATTTAATGTAATTAAAATAATAAAACATAATTAACATAATATATAGCCACTATTTTTTTTTTCGTTTATGGAAGACCACAGACTCGTGTATTCATAATTATCATGTTAGTTGCTACGTTACAGTGTTTTAACCATTTGTCTATTGATAAATGGTTCTGCTAATTCTAGTTTTTCTCTTTATTCAGCAACACTGCAATAAATAGTTATTTTATTTATGTGGTCTTTTTCTTCTTTTGGATTATTAACTGAAGATGAATTCCCAAGCATGGGATCACTATGTTAAGTGTTATCAACATTTTTATGGCTTTAAAACATATTGTTAGGTTACTCTCCAAAATGGCTGTACCAAATTTTAAGGCCATAAACTATATATGAATGTACCAGTTTCATCAAACCCTGGCCAGCACATGGCTATTATCATGATTTAAAATATTTGCTATTTTAATAGATTTAAAATGATAGTTAATTAAAGTTACATAATAGCTAATGCTAAATATTTTCTCCCATGTGTATCTGCTAATTGTATCTCCTCCTGTGAATTATTTGACCATATCCTTTAACTTACCCATGATCAGTTAACATTCTGATGATGTTAAAAATTGAAAGTTAATGAAAATTTAATTATTATACACACAC
The DNA here is from genome assembly GCF_001890085.2 of Hipposideros armiger. NCBI lineage: Eukaryota > Metazoa > Chordata > Mammalia > Chiroptera > Hipposideridae > Hipposideros > Hipposideros armiger. Next base: position 2,163,058 of record NW_017731463.1, on the reverse strand, counting down.
ACACACACACACACACACACCAGTTTCAT
>NW_017731463.1:2155755-2160325 GCF_001890085.2 Hipposideros armiger | reverse complement strand
CAGAACAGATGCTTTTCAGAGAACAGCAGAAAGTACAGGCTAGCTGACAAAATAAATCCTTCTAGATAATTGGTTTACAACTACTAAGTACCAAATCTATGGAACACTATGGAGAGTAGGAATTTAAATTCCCTGCAATACTATTATATACATTAAAAATACAAACAAGCATAGATTTTGAAGGAAACATATACACAAAAGGATACATTTAACCCAACACAATGGTTGCCTGTAGGTGTGTGTGTGTGTGTGTGTGTGTGTGTGTGTGTATGTACATGAGAAAATGGAACGGGAAACAAGGATTAAAAGGAATAAAATAAGAATGTGATAGAGTGACTAATGCATTCTGCTCCTGAGGTTACTCCACCAAAAAAAAACAAAATTGGATTTGCCTACAATCATGATAGTTGAAGGGCATATTTTCCCTGACAAAAAGAAGGTATCCAATCTGAATGAAATACAAAAGATTACTACCTCACTTTAACCCGCTTAATTAGCAGATCCTAATGCTTGGAAAAGGGTATATTGGCCCTGTAACTTGTTCCCAAAGGAAAAGATTAGCGCCTTTCCTTTCCTCTAGTATTGGAGTATTATGATTATGATTTTTGACAGCATGTGGAAATCAAAGTACTTTAAAAATCCAGTCTTTATGAAAGAGCTTAAATATCTATAAGTAAGTAATCATACTTCCAATTCTTACAGCATTTTACAATTTTCAAGCACTTTCACCCACCTCAGCTCATTTGAGCAGCACAAAAATCCTGTGAGTTAAGAAAGTCAGTATTATTCCCATTCATAAGTGAGGGTATTGGGGTTCAGGTAAGTTAAGTAACATGCCCAAGGTGGCTGAAGTGACTCATTTGCTCCCTGACAAACTTTTCCTTCACTCATATTCTCTCTGTCTTAGTAAAGAGCACAGCCATGCAAAGTCCTCTCCACCAGAAACCTGGCAGTTCTGTGCTGCTCTAACCCTTCCCCTAGATAATTGTGTGCTTTGCCCTTCACCTCATCAGACCTCAGCTCAAACATTACCTCTTTAGCCGTCTCTCATGACCATCCCATCAGAACTACTGCCTCCCATCACTCTCTGTCCCGTAGCCCGACTTCACTTCCATCACATACTTATATTGTGTATTTGATTATTTGCTTATTATATATCTCTCCTACTAGATTGTGAGCTCCAGGAGAGGAGAGAGTTCATCTCTGTTATATACCCTTGTAGCACTTCTTAGAACACAATAGGCACACAAGAAATGGTGTTGAGAATGAAAAATGCAACTTAGATACCTTTTTCCTTCATTGCTCTCCTCCAGTAGGTCAACAATTGTAAATTATACAAGAATCTGTTCAATTTACCTTTTCCATTCTTCATTATATACCTGGCTGCTAGGGTGATCTGCCAAAACATATATTTTATCTCTCCCCTGTCTAATGCAGTCAAAGACTCCCTGTAGCTTGCAGGTTAAAATTTCAACACTTTAGTACAGTATGCAGATCTTCTCATGTTTGGTGCGTCCAGCCTCATCTATCCCAGCTCTTCTCCCTTTCTGTGCTCCAATCATATTGACCCGCTTACAGTGTCTAGTACTCATTCTCTTCTTTTCCACTTCCTTACCTTTGTAAATGCCATTTCTTTAGTGTGACTATTCATCCACGCCCCTCCCACTCGATTACTTTTTTCCTATGTTGTCGTGTGATGGTACATGTTTAATATTCAGCTGGGGGAGTGTCACTGGCTTATAGCATTTGCTGTTTTCCATGGTACATATATTCCTACCATGGCTGATATCCAATTAGCAAGGTGACATCTCGGGACACGTAATTGGAAGTGATAGACAGTTGCACATCTTCATATAGGATTTCTATGTTCTTGAGGACACAAAACCCTCAAGAACATAGATAATAGTAAAATGTAGTAAGATAAATAGGAAGTGATGAGTTTTAAGTATTTATTGCCTTTGTTTTTAATATAACTGAATTGTGAGCTTATATAATTTCCTTTTTAATGACGCCAGTGTTGAACAGGTTTGCCAAATTCCTGAAATCTTAGCAGTCAGCTCTCATGAGCTGATATGAGCTGCCTCCAGCATTCCACTGATTTTGTTTGTATTTCTTGTCTTCCACTTAGATCTTAAGCATTTAAAGACAAGGGTCATAACTAAAACATATTTGTATCATCCCTAGTGCTTAACACATGGTGACTTAGTAAATATTTGTTGAATAATTGATATACTTCTGGATTAAAGGCTGAACTACATGACCTATATTGCTTTCTGGTTGCCATATTAACTGTTAGAATTACCCTGGTAAGTGTCCTGGAAATATTTGTGCTGCTAAAAATATGGTGGTATATATGTGTATCCTGGAAATGACAATCCTTTTTATGGTTGTTGAAGTAGAATATATATCTTCTATAGGACCACAAGGGCATAGTATATTTGTATATGCTTTTGCAGTGTTTCCTTATGGTTATAAATGTATCATGAATTGCCAACATAGTCTAANAACATATATATATATTTTTATGAAGCTAATTCCAATTTATAAGTAGATTATGTTCAATAGGCTCATTTCTCAGTTGGTTATAAATCCATTTACCCACAGAAAATATTATGAGTGATTATTAAATCCTCACTGACCCACAGAATCTATTTACTCCATAGTGTGGTGATATTAGCACAGCACTTTGTATTGTTTCTACTTAAGACAAAAAACACAGCTGTCCACCTTTGTTTTGTGCCTGTGCTGGGGGGAAGGATGGGCAGAGAGACCTCATGTTTTAATCCAGAAAGGACATTGGGTGGCTAAGTGAGTCCATTTGGTAGCACATATGCCAGGAACACATTTGGACACTTCCTCCTCTCTAACCAGCCACATCCAACCTGCGATCGAGTCCTGTTGATTTTGCCTCTAAAAAATACCTGAAATCTCACTTCTTCCCTTTTCCACTGCAGAATCTTGGTTCAACCCTCATCTCCTCTTACCAGAACTACTGCAATCAACTGCTAATTTCTTACCTTCCGCTGTAGCCCATTCTTCTTTCCCCGTTCCTACCCAAATCATGCTACGGTCTGGGGGATCTGTGTAAGACGTGAATTAAACCATGTCACTCTCCCCGGTGGCTTCCCCCAGCTCTGAGAGGAGCCAGGTTCCTTCCTCTGGCTTTCCTGGCCCAGGTCGTCCCTGTCACCTTTCTGGGCTCATCCCATGCCATCCCCCCCCCCCCCACTTTGTGACCCAGCCATGCTGCTCTCATCAGCCTCCTTTCTGGCTGTGCATTGCTTTTTCCCTCCTCAAGAGCTTCTGCGCAGACCACAGAGGTTCCTCCCCCAGAGCCTAACCACAGTAACACGCATCCTCCTATAGGTGTCAGCTTAAATGTCACTTTCTCATAAAGGCCTTTCCCGGATTCCACCCTCCCTCCCACAACACCTAAATAATGTCTTTTGTATCATTTTATCTCCTAGTACCATGTTATTTTCTCTTAAGGAATATAGCATCTATCATAAAATTTTAGTACATATGTTGGCCCATGTTTTCTATTCTGTAATAAAGTTGTAGATACCATGGGACTTTGAATATAGCAGGCTCCCAATAAATATTTGTTTGAACACGCTTAAGGGACAAATACCTAGTTGATAATACCATTTTCCAGAGTCACACAGAACAGAAATATATTGATTCTGGGAAGTTCCCTCTGGATTTTTTCCCTGGGGCCCTTGATATAATAGCACTTTTGAAAGAAAAAACAAAAACAAAACATTTTAAAACAATTTCTTCAAAATATGGAACAAAAACCCAAAAAACAATCTAACAAAAAACCCAAAGATGCTCTACTGTTAAAAGACCCTGCCTGAAGTACAACAGACTTCATCTCAGTTTCCCTTCCTGTTGTTACACATATGTGCGAGCTCTAATCCAGAGACGGAAGCCGGGTCATCAGATGGAAGGTAAAAAGGGGACGCTTTGGGGACACATGTTACATGATTGGGGCTATTTACTGAATGTAAGATGATGCCCAGACATGAAGGCATCCCAGGGCGATCGTGTGCTTGCTAAAGAACAAGGGCAATTGGGCAAGCAGTGTGTCCTGTCTATTCTCCCCTCCGTCGTGGAGGTAGTTGGTGGGAGTGAGGGCAGCGGACAAGGAAGAAAGCATTTTTAGTTTCTCCCGGATGAACTGAAGTAAGAAATCTCAGGGTGATTCAGGTAAAGGCATCTTTTTTTTTATTAAATTATTTTTTATTATGAAATACACATTTTTTAGAATTAGTTTCAGCAAAGGCATCTTTTTAAAAGTGGTGCTCACTCTTTTTTATCAGGATTATCAGGTGTCGTTGATCCGTTTTGTGCCCGTTCCAAAGGGCAATAGAGAGTGCCATAGAAAACTCCAGATCAGGAGGTGGCAAACTTTTTCTTTAAGGAACCAGATAACAAATATCATAGACTTTGCCATACCCTCTCTGTTGTCACAGCTACTCACCTCTGTTGTCATAGCGTTAAAACAGCCGTAAATAATACATAAATGAGAAAGCATGGCTGTGTTCCCATACAACTTCATCAGCATTAA
>NW_017731463.1:2149080-2150210 GCF_001890085.2 Hipposideros armiger | reverse complement strand
CAACCTATCAATGCTTGATAGTATATAGAGCAGTACATCATATATTAGGGAGGTTCCCCATCAGAGTCTATTACTTGGGTGGAACTAAATAATACTGCTCATATACAAAGGGTGAAAAATGGAATCAGATACTCAATTATTGTGTTGTTCTGAGGGTTCCAGCAATGGGCCAGTTCCATCGTAGTAACAGTTATAATGAGCTTTTACTTGCATATTCCAACTCTGAGATAAAATATTTGCTGCATTAATAACAAAGTATATTCCTGAATTTTGAAGTATTTTTTTCTACCTCTGGGATAATATGTGTTACATTAATAACAAAGTACAATCCTATATATTTAAGAGTATTTTCTTATCTCAAAATTTTCATTCTACAAATTTAGAAAGTAGAAAAACAAAGAAGAAAATGAAAATCACCTTTTTGAAGTTCCATAGAGAATCATTGTTAATATTTTGGGATGTATACACTCAGTATTTTTCTAAGTAGAAATACACACACACATGCATACATCTATGTGGTTTTTTACAAAACTAGATTCATATGTACATAAAAAGTTAAAAGTTGTTTTACTTAAATTATATCATGAATGTTATCCATATTATTAAATATTTTTTAAAACATAATTTCATGGGGGGGCATGGCATTCTCTGATGCTATGGTTTATTGAATGCCTTTGGTACCTTAAATATTTTTTAGACATCTGATAAAATATACATATATGTTTTACATATAAATGTATTATATGTATGGACATGTTTAAAAATATGTAAATATATATTTATATTACATTATATTTTATTATATTATACTCTACACTTATATAATACCTGAATTATTTATTTAAATTATTAATCACTTAACTTAATAATTCCCCTATTGTTGGACACTATATATTTTACTATTAGAAATAACTCTGTGAGCGATTTCGGGTCAAGATGTGGAGTAGGTAAACGCTACACTGGCCTCCTCTCATGATCACATCAAAATTACAACTAAACTATAACCATCATTGAGAATCACCTGACGTCTAGCTGAACATAAGTCCTACAACTAAGGACATAAAGAAGTCACTTGAAGACTGGTAGAAGAGGTGGAACACGGAAAATAGATTTTAATTGTCAGTAGCACT
>NW_017731463.1:2135407-2141931 GCF_001890085.2 Hipposideros armiger | reverse complement strand
GAAAATATGAGATACACACCTTCCCCCCACACAGGTGCACATTTCAGAGGATGAGTTTTCCAAACACCTTTTGCAATAATTTTTTGATCCCCCCCACACACACACACATCTCAGGAATCCTTTTTTTGAACTGTCCTCATGATGCTTCACACAGAACAAAAACCTAGCACTATCTCAGGCTTTCCAGCATAAAAGATGAGACTCCCTTAATACTGTTACTAAGCTTTCTTTTTACTTGGTGCATTTTGGAAAAAACCACTAGACACTTTCATGGTTCTTTGCCTGTGTGCTGACTGAGAAAGTCACGCGTATTGGGCCTTTTCGCAGGGTGATTTAGTTTTTATAATTGTAAACTTTTAGACAGGAAAAGCCAGTGAACGATCTCATACTCTAGTTGTATCATCCTAATCCATGCATCCTCAGCAGAGAAAATATTGCCCTCCAGAAGGTGCAGATTGGCTTTGGGGAGTGTGTGAATGTCTCACTCTGTCTGTCTCACAGGTATACCTCTGGTACAAAACAGATACACCGTATGTCTGAGGTATTAAAATGCCATGGGCTGGGGGAAGGGGACTGGGAAGGGCTTGGGGGTAAGAGGGACCCAGAATAACAAAAAAAATAGCTAAAAGATTCCTTAGGGGATCAGTAATGAAAATCAGACCAAGAGCACTATTCTATTCCAAGCCACCTCCATTCTCTCTGCTTCCACTCCCTCCCCACTAGACTATTTTCAACCCAGAAGGCAGAATAAACTCAGACCATGGCTCCCCTCTGTCTGCAGCCTTCTTGTAGCTTTCTGTGTCACTCCAAAGTCTTTCGCATGGCCCTGGCTCTAGACATCTGCCCCCACCCCCACTGGTGCCTCTGGAACCTTGTCTTCTCCTAGTGTGCCCCCTTCTCCACTCCTGCCTGGAGGAGTTGCCCCCTCATCAACTCCAGGTCTTCTGTCACCTTTCCAGTGCGTCTTCCCTGACCCTCCTATTTAAAATCCCAACACCATGTTCCAGTCTCCAAACCTACTTCTTTCACAACCTGCTTGCTTTTATTTTTTTTCTGTGCCACTTAATACCATCTGACATATTATAGATTTTACTTGTTTGATGTTTTTTGATTGTTTTTCTCTCTCCATTAGAATGTAAATTCCATGAGGTCAGGGATTTATGATTGTTCACTGTTGTGCCCCAGCACTTAGAAAGCTATACCTGGCCCAAATGGTAGACCTTAAGAGATGTTTGTTGAGTGAATAAACGAACTATAGAACCCAACTGCCACCTAGAAAGAGGCTTTCAAAATTCGAACTTAGGAGGCCAGCAACCTGTGTGCCCTGCCCACTGGTCTCTCCTCAGTTCGGTGGCGGTGGCAGCAGGCACAGCTCCCTCGCTGTGATGAGTTCCCACCATGGCCAGAGGCTGGGCTCTGGTGAGGCCTAGGTTGGGCTAAGGAAGCATTGAAGACAAGGGTGGGCTTGGTTCACAAATGACTGAAGTAAGCTCTGGGTGACTTTTTAAGGAAGACCAGATTCGCCCTAAGCTAGGCGCTTCATTTCAGAATCTGGGATGAAGTGTGGGGGGACAAGGGCAGGTCCCAAGGCTTCCCCTTCCCCTTGCTGAAGCTCTCCCTCCCTGGAGGGAGAAAAGGAAAGAAAACTTGCAGTGTCAACGGTGGAGGGGATGGGAGTTCCTGGGTCCCAGGCTCAAATTGAAAAATAACTGACATGTAAACTGGAGACCTCCTATACTGAGCCAACACCCCTCTGTGACTGGCCCAAATGCCCAGTTTTACATGTAGGGTGAAACCTCCATGAGATAATTGAGGATGAGGGTGTGGGAAGGCGGTTTAGTTAGTGAAAGCTCGAAAATTCAATTTTAAGAATATTTTAAAAGAAACGTGATTCCATTTGGGACTGGAGCACGCATTATTGAGGTGACAATGCAGAGAGCTTTAACTTGAGAGCTGCACCTCCCCAGGATAATGTGACATCCCCCCTTTCACATTTCCTAATGAGTGCCCTACAGTGATAATATTTCAAACTCAACTGCAGGTCCAGTTTTTCCGGTATTGCATATGGAACTGTCACTTCCCCCCCTCCCCTTATAACATATTTAGCAAGTTAATAAAATTAGAAGTGATTTTATGGAAATGTTACATCCCCCATATTTATTTTTGAGAAAATAGTAAAACCCATATTGATTGGAAGGTAAATTAACTATATCACCTGAAACTACAACTCGCTGTTTTCTAGACACGAGGAAAACCAAGTTTTCTTCATCCATCTGGGAAGCAAGAGCATCTTCTTCAGAGGAGAAATATCCAAAGATCTGAAATCCCAAACAACACATCAAAGCATGCACAATATCTCACAATTGACTGTGAAGTAACAGATTTGATGTTGGTTGGATTTCAAGTCTTGGGTTAACGGTCAACACCTGCAACTTATTTTTTAACCTTCCCTGGAGCGTTCCTTCAGCATTTTTGAAGATAGCAAATATAGTTTTAGATTTATAACAATTCACTTGAAATTCACTTTTGGGGGCATATAGTTATAGGTATCCTTTGAATTTATCTGAGTGTGTTTATGAATCGTCCACTGGAAACATAGACTAAGCTGGTACTATAGGAAAAGTGGATTGTATCTGTACTAGAACCTTCCACGAACTAGCTTTCTAAATTTAAGACAATCACATGTTTTTGGTCTCTTTACGTCTAATTTTTCTTATTATAAATGAAAGGGGCAGGCCTAGATGATATTTTAGTTGAGTTTTAAGGTTTCATTAGTCTATAAATGTCCATTTTCCCCAGTGCATTTGCACCTAAAACCTAAAAAAAGAAAGTGCACCTTTTTGTGGCATTGCTGCAATAAAGAGATTTATATTCAGAACCAGGTTTGTTCCTTTGTGGCTTTTAAAAGAGTAAACCTAGTTCTTATTACCTGAAAAGACTAATGTTGGCTGATAAAAAGCAGGTGATGTATACTGAAATGAAGTTAGTCTTCCAGCGTTGCATTTCCATTTTCTAGATGATGGATCTGAAGCCCAGAAAGGTTAGGTCACATGGATTGAAATAGAAATGCCTCTTAGGAGCGTTGGCACAGATAGTTTGTGAGGAAAATGGCAGAACAANGGGGGGGGGGAGAGGAGGAGGCAAACGTTTCCCAGCTCTCAGAAAGCCTCGCAGGATTCTGGGAGCGAGCCACCGTAGCTTGACATCTGCCGCAAGGTGACATTCCCAGTTAGCAATAAGGATTAAGTAAATTACAGAACTGCACTCGAAGTAAGTAAACTGTTTTAATTTTTTTTCCCCATTGGCTGTTTCCTTGGTGTTCTCACAACTTGGGTTATATCGATTGTTTATTTACATTCCTCAGTAGCCCGTGCTCGGAAGAACTTAAGTGAAGCTTTTAAATGGAAGCTTCCAAGAGTAATCAGTTTCCAAGCAATTCTCTGCAATCAGTTTAATTCCAGAAAGCAAGAATTGGGTCCCCTTGGCTGTTGCTCAGAATTTAAAGTCATTACACCTACATTCACAATCAATGAAAACATCTTATTACCCGAGAACCTCACTGAGGTTGTGATTTGTTATGGAGGAACCATCATCCTAGCCCTAAATTTGACTTAGAAATTAAAAAAACCCCAAAAAACGTGGACTTACTGTGACAGTGGTGCTGGCCTGCACTCTCATCTATAAAAAGAAAAGAAGAGAATAATGAAATCTAGCTGGCACTACAATTAAAGGTGAGCGTGCTGACTCTTAACACGGTACCCCCGTGGTTCAATCCCACCTGCCCTGCCTCCTTCCATGAGTCTCCCCCCTAATTCTCCCTCTGAAGACTCTAGTTCTGTGGAATAAAGCTCTGTTTGCTTTGGCCACGGCTTCTGCTTCTGTGGCTTGTCTGTGAGCCCGGTGACTGACTGTACTCATAAGAGTCTTACACTTTACTAATTTCTTGTGTTCCTTCTATTTGCAAACTGCCTCACTTTCTTTCGTTATTCAAAGCAACATTTGGTATCAAAAATTGGGAATGCAAAATAATACTAACAGCAATGGCAAGAGTCATTAAAAGAATGCAAAATAGCTCCATATGAGTATGGATTCATGTAGGAAAAAACCAGTTCTTTATTTGAAAGTTAATCTCTCAAGTTATGGAGAGAATTAAGAGCATTGTATCCAGTGGGCTCCTCTTTTATTCAGTAAGTATCTGTTGAATGAATATCACGCCCTGGGCACTATCGGAGTTGAGGATAATAGATTTGTTCCAGGCAGAGCTAGTCAGGGACAGCCTCTTATACCTGTTTGGCATGTTAATTGTTTAGTTGAAGTATATTAATGACCTGGTATCTTTTGCCTGCTCTGAGGTTTAGGAAATAGCTGCCCAGAAGGAATGGATTATGTGAAAAGGAGAATCAGGGTGATTACTAAAAACTGCAAGTAGTGGTCAAAAAGCTTTCCAATCAAGGACTTATGTCTAAAAGGGAAAAAGTGTTCTCAGGAAATTGGTGAGCAGAGAACAGAATACGTGTGGTTATGCTTCAATTTCTTGACTTCCATCTTTAGTGGAAGTCACTAAAGTTCTCTTATTGTCTTTAAAAGTTTCACAATCCTTATAGATAGCTTTTGAATTTTTAAAATCTAGCCTTTTTTGCAGGAATTTTTATTAATGACATTTATACTCTGAATTACCAAGTCCTCCAGAGAGCACCAAGAAAATTCTTAAATGTATTTACTCGACTTCAGATAGATCCTAAATTATGGATTAACCTGTTATAAAATATTTTGAATTATTAATGACTACCTTTTAATAAATTATTCCTGTGCCCTACCCTACCAAATTACTTTTCCCATAAAATGTGTCATCCAATTTCTAAGGCATGAAACATTCAAAATTCTATTTATTCCTGGTGTATCAAATCTTAAAATAATTGTTCAAGCAATCTTTCCTCTCCATTTACATTATCTTATAAGAAACTGATGTGTCTGTGTGCTTGTGAGTACACATGTGTTATCTAAAAGCATGTGTAAGTGAGTTAGTGTGTTTGTGGGTGTGTGTGCGAGACACAACCCTGGAAATGGGATAATGCCACCTCACTTATTTCACGCAATCCTGAACCATTTCATTATAAGAATCATTCTTTTCCTTCTCACATTTTTCTTTAGATACCATCGTCATTCTATTTTTGAGGAAATAAAGTAAAAACATGAGAAGGGAAATAATGCACTGAAAAAAAGAGATTGAGGAAGACGTTCTCCTTTTATTTTCACACCATGTGTTCATAATCCCAATTGCCAACATTTTCTGAGCGTTTACAGTGATGCAAAGCAATTTAAGCATATTCATGCATTTATCAGCACAACTTACTACCCAGAGAGGGAAGTTCCCTGGCTGTGAATGAGGAGATAAACACTATGGAGATAAATAATACACAGCTGAGCAGGGGCCCAGGCATCACACCCACACTCAGAATCCCTCACCACCCCACCTCCAGGCGCAGGCGGCCCTCCCCTGACAGAAACCAGCTGCCTGCAAGGGGGATCACTGAAGAGTGGAAAACGATTATTGAACTTTCAGTCATGTGATGACTATTTTCATGTTTTACTTGTACCAAGCTTGGCTCTCATTGCAAATCAACTAAAAATTGAAATTGCTTTTTATATTTAACACCGAACATTCACCTTCTATTTTCATAGTGAAATACAATGTAGACGATATCATCATCCATTCCATTAAACTCTCTGTTCTTTTCAAAATAGAAGTCTAAAGCTTATAAATCCAGAAAGAAATGACATGAACAAGAGCAATGCCTTCCATTTCTATGGGAATTTATTGTTCATACAGTGCGTCTGCACTGGTTCCCTCATTCCACTTCCCTGCAGTCCTCTGAGGGGGAGAGGACTGGTCCTAATGTCCTCATTTTAGATGTGAAAAAAGAAGCGTGAAAAGATATAAGTTGGCTCAGTAAGTTCCCTACTTAACACCGTAGCTGGTACAATAAAGGGGCTAGAATTTGAGCCCTTTTTTCATTCCAAGTCCAAAGTTCTTGTTTGGAACTTTTTATTACTCGGTAGGACTGTGACAAAATCACTTGGCTGTGAGTTTTTCTGATTTTATCGGAGACATTTTCCGGGATCATCCTTTAATTGTGCTGATATCACATGGGTCAATATGACACCCTGAGAAACAATGCCAAAAGCAGTTACCAAAAATCTCAAAAATTTCTCTGGGGTTCAGCAATATCATGTTAGTCATATTTGGTTTTATTTTTTAGAATATCTCTGAAATATGGTTTATGGTTTCTGCTGCACCTGATACATAATGTACAATGTAAAGACAAAACGAAAGAGAGGAAGAAAGGAGGTGGGAGGGAGGAAGGGAAGAAGTGGGGGAGAGAGGGAGGAATCCAAGATTTCACTTTACCTGGCTGTTAAAGACTGTGATTAATCCTCTCTGAGAAGCTGCTATTAGTAAATCCAACTGAGGAACCTTGACAATGCACTTTATCACATCCCGTCTTCTACTACCTGTCAATGGT
>NW_017731463.1:2124069-2132450 GCF_001890085.2 Hipposideros armiger | reverse complement strand
AAGGGCCATGGTTCTTGGGGAAAATAAACATTCCATCTTGATCATATTAAGTTTAGACTTTCTGTGAGCTATTCAGATAGCTTAGCTGTTTTAAATTCACACCGACTATTACAAGATATGTGTCTTATTATAAATACCACCATATGAGGATGATGAGACTTCCCTTTCCTGGGATGCTTTTAATTCTATCGGGACAAGAAGATTTAAAAGTAATATTGCTTGGATGAGTTCCTGCAGTGTACCTGATCTCATTTTTGGGGTAGACATTGTTTCATTAAAAATATTCTCTACAGTTCTTAGCCTCTTGCCTATAATGAGAGGTAGAACCTACATTCCAGTATTAAAAGTCAATGTGAATGTATAACAGTATTAGCAGTCTGATGAAAGTTAAGATTACATTTCTCCCTTCTTAGCCTTTCAGGTCACAGAAGGTAATTTATGTATGGTACTTAGTCTTTATCAAATCTATGCTATATATAAAATATATACTGTATACTATAGTATGGTATAATATTGTATAAAATATATCTATATATCTATAACATTCTCTCTCTCTACACACACACACACACACACACACACACACTATAAAGGAAGGAAATTTTTTCAATGTGACTTGTGATTGCGAGCTTCTAAATGAAAGCAAGGTTAACATGTTCATTTAGCACACATTTAAGGAAAACCGTATCTCTTGGACACCAGACTCTTGGCTAGCTGGCCCTGGGTTACAAAGCCTTCAATGCACTCACAGTTCAATGGTGGGAGAAGGGGCAGGAACACACCCATATACACCAATTGTAGCAGTTAAGTGCAGCAAGTACATTCCTTGAGATGGCAGTACAGTGCAGTAAGTGCTAAAGATGGCTTAGCGTGGGGAAAGTTTGGAAGCTTTCAAAAGAGATGACATTCAAATTAGGTCTCAAAAGACGAACAAGAGTTAGAGGTATGAAAAAAAAGGAGGAAAGGTACTCTACCTGGGGAGAGTGACACGTGGGAAATCAGAGTCGTTAAGAGTATGACATGCTTGGAGATGCTGAAGACAGAGCGGAAGGTGCACGAAGAGAAGTTGCAGGAGCTGAGGCTGGAAGGTAGATTGAGGCATGACTGAATAGTCCTGGATGCCAAGTTAATGTATATGGATTTTAGAGGTGAGTTACTAAGCCAGGAATGTGGTCAATAAAAAAAATTTTTTTTAAGTGAAAACTCTCAGCAGAAATATAGAGGAAGGAAATAACTCTTCTTGGCAAGGAGACTATTCTATGAAGAGGCTGTTGTAATAACCCAAATGAGATACCATGAAATAGTCAAAGGTTTTACCAAGATACCTGGCTTATGAGACGACGTAGATAGCGTCTATGCTATAGGACTGAGAGAGAACACAGGCAAAGCTCAGAAAAAAAGAGGCAAGAAAGACTGAGAAAGGGGAAAAATAAGAGACTGGCATTATGAGAGATGCAGAAGGAGAAAGTTTCTGGAAGCAGAGGCAATTAACTGTTAATGCAGTGAAATGGCCAGTAAGCTGGAAAATGAAAACAATTTATTGAATTTGGCAGCCATGTTAGGTAATCAAATACCTCGGTAAGAGCATTTTTAGCAAACTGATAAGGGAAGCCAGACTTGAGTAGATGGAAAATTAAGTGGTGACACTGTGGGGAAATTGGTGGAAAAGCAAAGGAAAGATGTACAGTGGTAGCCTAAAGGGAAGAGACANGTGTGCACAGGACCTGTGACTTGCTTCTAACCAACAGAATTTGGCAATTGTGATGGGCTGTATCTCCCTTGATCGTATTAAATTATATAAGACTCTGCCATAGTGGACTATGGAGAAAGAGATTCTCCTGCCAGCCTAGAAGAAACAAAGTTGTGAACTGCCCATGTGAAGGGCTATACCTGGCAGGGAACTGCAGACAGCCTCTGGAACATGAAGGTAGCTGCCAGCCTCTAGCTTTCAGCGAGTGAAAAGCCCTCAGTCACACAACAGTAAGGAAATGGATTCTGCCAGCAGCCTGACTGAGCTTGGATGCAGATTCTTCCCTCCAAGTCAAGCCTCCAAATGAGAACAGTTTGATTACAGCCTTGGGAGCCCCTGAGCAGAGGACCCAGTAAAGATGTGCCCAGGCTCCTCATCCATGGAAACCGTGAGACAGTAAATATGTATTTCTTTAAGTTATTAAGTTTAGAGAGAAGGAAATCCTGTCATTTACAACAGCATGGATGGATATGAGAGCATTATGCTAAGTGAGGTAAGTCAGACACAGAAAGACAAATACTATATGATCTCATTTATGCGTGGAATCTAAATGAGACAAACTCAGAAACGGAGAGTAGAACGGTGGTTACCAGGGGCTGGAGAGGTGAGAAATGGGGAGTTGTTGGTCAAAGGGTACAAACTTCCAGTTAGAAGATGAATTAGATCTGGGGATCTAATGTGGTAACTATAAGGAACACTGTATTATATTCTTCAAAGTGGCTAAGAGAGTAAACCTTTAATGTTCTCACCACAAACAAGAAATAGCAATTGTGTGATATGATGGACGTGTTAGCTACCCCTATGGCCGTAATCATTTTGACATATATGTGTATCATATCAATCGTGTACACATCAAGTTGCTAAAAAGTGGTCATTTATTACAGCAGCTGCAGAAAACTATCACAGTCCTCTTTATTAAGGGAATTTTTTATTACTTCTATTCTGCCAAGATTTTTTCTTTAAACTTTTATCAAATATTTTTATTTTATTTTCTACAGAGTATCACCTTCTGTGAGTTTAAACAAAGGTCAGAGGCATTTCTGTCCCCATTTCCGTAGTCAATAGATCACTTAACAAGCAAACATGCTTCTACGTGTTCTTCCAAGAACCAGAATGATGTCTGAGGGGTCCTTACTGCGCTGATCAGAAAGTGACTCAGGAAATGGAAGAGGTGGAACCAGAGCCTTTTTCTTCTCTTATATTAAGAATTTATATACACTGCAATGTGTATACCCTGACACTATTGAAAAGGAATATTTCATTTAGAATATAAAGAAGGCCATTAAAATCTTGGTTGTTGTNGGCGAGTATATAACAAACTCTGTATTTTGAGTGGAAATGTTAGGGGGTCGTCTTATACGCCCAGTCGTCTTATACGCCGGCAAATACGGTAAGCTTTCTGAGGGCAGCAGCTTAGCCCCAAAGAATTAATAAATTCATTAATTAACAAAGTAATACTTTAGGAAAAAATATAGCATGTCTTCACTCATTCAACTAGTATTTATTGAGAATTTACTGTAGACTAGGCACTATGTTGAAAATGCAGTGGACATTAAACATACAGAGCTTGTTAACTGGTTGCATAAATCTAATATATAAAATTAAATGAGTTTTTTAAAGAGGTGGGCGTGTTAGTCTCATAGATGACAAGTGCACATCGGAAGGCTTAAAGACAAATCCAGGGTTTGAGGACCAAATTCACTGCCCCTCTGCCATTGTTCAGTGCTCCAGGGAGGGGAGCTGACCCTGACCTGAAGATGAGAGTCTATCACCAGGGGATTTGGAATGGATTGGAATTTGGATTTGGAATAGCTTCACTGAAGCTAGTCATTCTTTCCTGGTCTTTTAAACAGAGTTAGGAGGGGTAAACGCCCTCATGGGCAATTGCTTTGCCCTTCCACAAACACTGTGCTAGTCACCAGTGCCCAGAATAGCTTGCAGGTCTGGCTCCAGACTGTCGTCCTCCTGCGGGGCCTTGTTAGGAGCGGGCTGTGCAGAGACAGAGGCGCAGCTCTTGAAAAGTGATCACGTTCACAACCTATATTTGACTTGTACTGTATTTTCACTGCTACCGGGGAAAAGCGTGCTGTTCTAAATATACCACCTACCTCTCTATAGCTGCTAGATTTAGGCTGAAGCTTTGAGGGCACCTCCTGGGCAGTCACCGCCAGCCTGGGCTGTGGCAGGCGTCAGTCACAGGACGTATCCACAGCTACTTCAGGGCAGGGCAGGAAGGACAACATTGGCAGCCCTCGGGGGTCCAGCCGGGGGCTTCCATTACGCGTGAGATGGGAGTGGCGTTGTAGGCTGGCTTCCTGGGAAGGGGAGAAGCCTCGGGTAGGAGTCTCTTATCCAGCCCTTTCCTTAGCACTGGGAAGGCACAAGCACTCATAAATGTTTATGAATGAGCGAATAGGCGAGTGAATGGACGTGATGCTCTCAGGCTGGGTGAGGGGGAGACAGGATGTGAGAAGCCACTGCAGTTCACTTGCCTCCCTACTGCTTTGTCCTCCGGGGCGCAAGCAGGGACAGGGGCGAAGGAGACCTGGCGACGTGGGGCGGAGAAAGCCAGGCAAGTACGCGATCACGTGGCTACGAGGGCGCGCCGAGGGGCGGGGGAGCTNAGGTCCTGGAGGACCTTAGAGGCAGTTGTAAGTCCGTTGGCTTTTCCCCTGAGTAAGATGGGAACATTTTGAGTAGCATCATATGTTCTGACTTACATTTGAAAAGGACTGCTCCAGATCCTTTTGTGGAAAATAAATGGAAGGAGACAAAGGGTAGGAGCAGGGAAGCCAAGGAGGCGGCCATTTCAATAATCCAAGGAAGAGATGGTAGTAGTTTAGGTTCAGGTACTGGTGATGGAGGTCGGGCTAAGTGATCAGATTGAGTGAAGGTATATGTGACAGGACTTGCTGACGAGGGATTAGATGGAAGGGTGAGAACAAGAGAAGGATCCAGGATAAGCAGGATTTTGGCCTCAAGAAACTGAAAGGATAGAGTTGTCGTTCACTGTGGGGGAGGCAGTCGGTGGGAGGGACAGGTTTGGGGGGCAATGAAGAGTTCAATTTGGGATATGTTCAGTTGGAGCTGTCTCTTAGAGAAGCAGTTGTAGATGTTGAATAACCAGGTGTAAGAGTGTAGAGTTCAGGGAGCGCCTGAGAATCATCAGCATTTAGGTGGTACTCGTCTTTAAAGCCAGTGGACTAGATGACATCAGGGAGCAATGTAGATGAAGAAGAAAAGAAGCTGAGGACCAAACCCTGAATGTGCCAGTGGTCAAGTCAGAGTGATCGGGAAGAACCTCTGGCAAAGACTAAGACGAGTGGCAGGGAGGCGGGAGGAACGCCAAGAGAAGGAGTGTCTCAGGAGCCAAGAGAAGAAGGTGGTTTGAAAAGGAAGGTGATGTGGGATGAACAGCTCAGTTTATTCAATAAAGAAATTGCATAGGAAGAAAAAAGAAAGAAGGGGGCATGTAGATTAAAAAGAGCTTTAACAATGCACCAACCAGTCAGAGTGTGTGGACTTTACTTAGATCCTGACTCAACCAAACTGGGAAGTAATTACATTCATGAGACAATTGGAAATTGGAACACCAACTAGATAGTTGATGATACTGAGAAATCACTTTATTATTTTAGACGTGATAATTATAAGTTATGTTGCATTGCTGTTTATGTGATGTTGTATTTTGAAGCTATGTACTGAAATATTTACGGATAAGCATTATTAATCAAAGGAGTGATTAACTGCCCAATACTGCTGAGCGACATAAGGTGAGGACTGAAGATTAACCATTGGAATGTGGATTATGGTGACTTTGAGAGAAGCTATCTCAGTGGAATGATGGATTAAAGGGAGTGGGAAGAGAGGATGTGGAGACAGTAGGTATAAATGCATATTAACTGAAAGTAACNTCTTGAGTGAGCAAAGCACAATTCTTATTGGTTCTTTGACACTATGTAAACACACACACACACACCACTTCTTGAATATAGATTTTGCCAAATTGGTGATTCACTGGAGTGTGACTGAGTCTGAGACAAGACACACAAATATATTGGGCATCTGTTATGTGTCAGAATTGAGCTAGGCACTGGATTTAGAATGGAACTAACTAGATAAGCAAGATCCCTTCTTCAGGGAATTTACATTCTAGTGAGAGAAATAGAAAACTAATAAGGGAACAATCAAATACATATGTACAGATTGTGATAGGAAGACTCATTACTAGTGACAGACATTAGACTAGTGGCTATCTGTGTTAAGTTGACAAAGACACGAGGGAACTTTCTGGGATGCAAGAAATGTTCTTTGTCTTGATCTGGTTTGTAACCAAAAGTTTGTTTACCAATGTCCACATTTTTTGACTTATGTACTTCAAATTAGTGCAGTTCATGTGCTTCACCGTATGTATGTTCTACCTTAGTAACAAAAGTAAAAATCATTACGTACAGTGTGGGAGAAGTGCTAGGAAGGAACCAGTAGGGGTCTTTGATATATAGTCGTAGCTGGTGGGG
This sequence comes from Hipposideros armiger, assembly GCF_001890085.2. Lineage (NCBI taxonomy): Eukaryota > Metazoa > Chordata > Mammalia > Chiroptera > Hipposideridae > Hipposideros > Hipposideros armiger. The sequence goes on along the minus strand of NW_017731463.1, from coordinate 2,126,183 downwards.
TGGGCCTCAGGTATCCCTAAGGACATGGGGAAGCAACTAAGCTAAGATCTGAGAAACAAAAAGGAGGGAGCCATATGTAAAGCGAGACAAGCACATTTTAGGCAGAGGCTGACAGACACAAAGACACAGAAGCTGGGGACAGACTGGCATCTTCCAGGTCAGTGAGGACGGAGTAGAGTGAGGACGGGGGAGGGCGCTGTGTGGTGAGATCAGAGAAGGAGGGGGCAGAGCTGGAGTCAGAAGTTTGTGTTCCCTTCTAAGTACAATGGCAAGCTATCTATGGAGGGTTTTATGCAGGGAAGTGACATGAGTTGAGTCAAAATTTTTGAAAGCACCACGGCTGCTGGGAGGAGATAAAAGTGAAAGCTCTCAAACCCGTGAGGGACTCGTGCATTAGCTGGGGTTTCAGACGACGGAGGCTTGGGCCTGGGCGATGCAGAGGGTGACCCTGCATCTTCGTCTGCCACGGAAAGTCTCATGTATGCCTATTTTCTCAATTAATAGCAAACCCTTCCACTCTTGAAAGTGCCCTGAATTGAATAAGTTATATAGATACCCAAGAGATAGCCCTGCCGATGGCGAGATGTGGTTGGTAATGGGTTGGAAGTTGTTGGGGGCAGACATGGTGAGTGAAGGAAAGGCAGGAATCTAAAGCAATGGTCCTCATCCAGGGGAGATTTTGCCCTTCTCCCACAGAGACATTTGGCAACGTCTGCAGACATTTTTGATTGTTATAACTGGGGATGGGGTGTTACTGGCATCTAGGGGGTATAGGTGGCATGTTTAAATGCCTATACCCATAAGGCAGAGATGCTGCTAAACATCCTACAATGAACTGGACAGCTCCCCCCTCCCAACCCCACCCCAAATACCCATATACAGAACAAAGAATCCTCCAGCTTCAAATGTCAGTAGTGCTAAGGTTGAGAAACCCTGTTCTAGAATGATACTCAGGTTTCTGGTTTTAAAACTTGGCAGATGCTGGTACTATTTACCAAAACAGAGAAAGGGCCATGGTTCTTGGGGAAAATAAACATTCCATCTTGATCATATTAAGTTTAGACTTTCTGTGAGCTATTCAGATAGCTTAGCTGTTTTAAATTCACACCNGCGGGCCAAACGGAACGCTGAGCGCCTTCGCCCGCCGAGCGCGCGGGGCCATGTACTCGGGGAACTGCAGCGGCAGGCAGGGCTCGTGGGAGGGCGGCGGGGCCGCGGGCGCCGAGGGGCCAGCGCTGGCGGGGACAGGGAGCCCGGGCCCGGTGTTTAGCCCGAGCACCTACGAGCGCCTGGCGCTGCTGCTCGGCTCCATTGGGCTGCTGGGCGTCGGCAACAACCTGCTGGTGCTCGTCCTTTACTACAAGTTCCAGCGGCTCCGCACTCCCATCCACCTCTTCCTGGTCAACATCAGCATCAGCGACCTGCTGGTGTCCCTCTTCGGAGTCACCTTTACCTTCGTGTCCTGCTTGAGGAACGGCTGGGTATGGGACACCGTGGGCTGCGTGTGGGACGGGTTTAGCAGCAGCCTCTTCGGTGAGTTGAGCCGGAAGGAGAAAGCACCCTTCTCTCCTCTGCAGATTTCCCGTTCTTTGCATTGCAACATTCTCTGTGCTTCCTCCTGCCAAGCAGCCCACCCTCAACTCATCCCCGCTCGGCCTCATCGCCCCAATCCGCCCTTCCCGCTACCGCCCTGCACCGGCTGCGCCTCCCCGCCCGCTCCTGGACCCCAAGCTGCATGGCGTTCCCTCTTCCTTCAGTTCTTCCTGCCCCACGCCGACCTCGACTCCGTCCCTGTGGTCACCGATCTACACCCACGTTGACCCTACACCCCCAGCGCGTCTGTCGTTAGTCCCAGCCCCTTCATAACTCTGCCCCCCCCCACGGTCCCTCTCGTCTTATTTCTGTTTTCACCCCTATAATTCAACAGGGCACGAGACTTTGGCTTTTACACTTTGACGAATGAAACGAGGGACTGTAGAGTCAGAAATTCAAGAAAAGCGATGAACTCGCGAAAGTTGGAGAGGGTGATGAGAAGAGATTTTATATAGTGTTTGTTTCCTAAAACGAGAGGGTAGAAACCTAACAGACTAGCAGCAGTGTGTAATTTTTTTTTT
>NW_017731463.1:2104297-2122438 GCF_001890085.2 Hipposideros armiger | reverse complement strand
GTGGGAAGACCACTGGCCTGATGGCAGGAGAGTGGGTCCTACTCTTGATCTTGTGGCTAAAACCATTGTGTGGACTTCCCCATCACTTAATCCCTTCAGCCATCATAATATCTCTATTATGGATACTTGAGTAAATCATCTTTAAGGTTGTCTTGTCCTACTTGCTTTGTACTTTGATGATTCCTTTGACAGTTGTAGGTTAAAAGGTGCCTGGTTTTAGCACTTTGGCTTGTATCCTCTTCTCTTTCTCCCACCCCCAGCTCTATCCTTTTATAAGCCAAGAATAAGCACCTACTGTGGACACTTCATATATCCTCATGGGTTCTGTCTTCCTCTGCACACCCTCCTGGAAGAAGGAAGATTAAGTAATTCAGACACACTTACATACATATGTGAGTAGGCCAGGCAACCACTTCATTCTGTGCTCAATTCCTGGTTTCTTGGGGAATGTTGAAAACAAGTGGAATCCCAGATATTCTTGAGGCAGAGGCTTTGACCAGACAGGAGTATGAAGATAGCCATGTCACTTACACTGACCGGTCACTTCAATTTAAGTCACTAGTCAATTTAATCTAAGTTCCAATTGAATGGCTTATTTTACAAATGTCTAAGATAATTAGTCATCTTAGCCTAGGCAGGCCCATTAGTGGTCTGGATTTCAGTAAGTTTAATAGTGGGGAGAATCAGAGCTCAAAGAACTCTCACTCTTACTGTGATAAATGATAGCAGGGCCCCCTAGCGTGTGGTGTATGTAGTGCTTTAGCCTAAAGACTTCCAGGTGAGTGTGCCTTCACCCCTTTGGCTGCTCTACCTCTGACCACACCCAGCGCCACACAGATGGTCTGCACATGGAATATAACCAGCGACAGGCCTGAAGTAAACAGGAGAGCCTATCTTTTTTTTTTTTTAAGATTTTATTGGGGAATTGGAGGGAGGGGAACAGCGTTGGTTAATCAGGAAAGGGGAACAGACAGGTAGACAAATTGCTGTTTTTGTTCTTCAGCCTAGTTTTGGAGGACTTCGCGTCACTGGCCCGTGTTGGTATGATCATTGTGCTCTTCCTGGGTGAGGCAGATCGGTCGCCGGTCATTGGTCGGCCACTCACAGTGGCTCCCGGCAGCTCACACCAGCTGCCGGCAGCTCACACCAGCTGCCGGCCGCTCACGCTGGCTGCCAGCCACTCACGTAGCTCATTGCAGCCCACTGCAGCTCTGCTGCAGCCTACACCTTCACTGGTGACTCACAGCAGCCCAGCTCCAGGTCCAGCTGTTGTTCGTCATCTTAGCTGTAGAGGGCCAGCATCACTGGCCCTCAATGTGGGATCCGAACCGCAGCCCTGCTGTTCAGAGCTGGCGCTCCCAAGCGAGCTCTTAACCAGGAGAGCCACTCGGCCAGCCCAGGAGAGCCTTTCTTAAGTACCACCTCCTACCCATTCAAAAACAAGAACAGCAAGCATGTTAATCTTGGTAAAGGATGTTTAGACAGACCTTTATATTAGGACACAGAGATTCAGAGTCACAGAGTGAGTCTGGCGAAGTGCAGGTCACCTGATTCAAATGTTAGATGTAGGTGTTATTTATGTTAAGATATTTTAACATATGAAGCCAGGAATTTTTCTTTTTCCACCTAAAAATATACACCTGTGCGTATGTACACTCACATAAAGATTTATTATAAATACATTTTCCCTTCAGTAGACTTACTCTTTTATGCTCTTAAATAGTTTTAACTGTCAGTTGTTTTACTAAGTTAATCCTTTTATAATAAACTGACTGGTTATTTCAGTTGAAATAGCCCCTTGTTGCCACCATGAGATCCTAATGGTGAATGGGGTGTGGGAAAGTCTTCTATTCAGCTGTCCTGGAATCACCCACAAATGGTATTGGGCACAAAACATTCCTCATCCTGAAAGTGTGCACATCGTGCATAGTCTGTTTCCATAAACAGCACAGCCATACATTTCTATAGTCTAAGCTCACAGTTGTGTATAGTTTTATTCACATATTAGCTTTCTTAAAAGCAAAAGTTATAGAATTGCATTATGTTCTTTGTTTTTGTGGGATGTTATTATATCTGTTCTTCATTATTGAATTGCCTGATTTGGGGGAGTATATCTCTATTGTTAATTTTGAAGAAATTAGAAAATATGTGAGAAAGCATCTAATGACTTGCTTTAGTAGAAGCTCATGTCCTAATAACGAGTCAGGATTCAATGGATTGTAATTGTTGTTGCATGAAATTACTTTTCTCTTAATCTTGTTTACAGCTGTATTATTTCTTGAATTTTCTTCTTTCAGAGAAGAGTTCCAGTCACAAATGCATATGTGATGCATTTTGACATTTACTGCTAAGATGAAATGCAGAAATGAAAGCCACACATCCATTTTAGTATTCTCAGATGTGATTAAATGTACTTTATCATGTTTTTGTGCTACTGACCTGTAAGGAAAACAAACACTAAAAAGGGATAACAGTACAGCTAGGACCTGCAGGATCGATACTTCTGGGATGAACTGGAACATCACAAGGAGAGATTTTTTTATTCCAGCGTATTCACAGCTCTTCTGAGGCCTCACCCTAGATTCGTACACATTTCTTTCATCAACAGTCATCACAGGACACTTTATTTCTCAGGATGGCAGACGGTCTCCCTACAGAGTTTGATGTGGTTATTATAGGGACAGGTTTACCTGAATCCATCCTTGCAGCTGCATGTTCAAGAAGTGGTCAGAGGGTTCTGCATATTGATTCAAGAAGTTACTATGGAGGAAACTGGGCTAGCTTCACCTTTTCAGGATTGCTCTCCTGGTTGAAGGAGTATCAGCAAAACAGTGACATTGGAGACAAAAGTACTGCTACATGGCAAGATCTGATCCATGAGACAGAAGAAGCCATCACTCTTCATAGGAAGGATGAAACCATTCAACACACAGAAGTGTTTTGTTATGTCCGTCAGGACATGGATGACAATATTGAAGAGATTGATGATCTGCAGAAAAATCCTTCCTTGGTGACATCTGGTACCCTTTCTAAACTTCTGGATTCTGCATGCTTGTCTGAAGAAATGCACTCATTATATGGTACGAGCCACGGAATATCTGCCAAAGAAATTCCAAAAAATGATGGAGAGATTTTACTAGAAGTAACTGGTATAGAGGAATCTCAGGTGAAAGAAAAATATTATGGAGATAAAACTTGTATACACACCTTTGCAGATGGAGATAAAGATGAAAACAAACCTATAGTGGAAGACAACACTGATCTACCAAAGAGAAATAGGATTACTTACTCTCAATTAGTTAAAGAAGGTCGAAAGTTTAATATTGACTTGGTATCAAAGCTGCTATATTCTCAAGGATTGCTGATTGATCTTTTAATCAAATCAAATGTTAGTCGTTATGCTGAATTTAAAAATGTCACTAGGATTCTTACATTTCGAGAAGGAAAAGTAGAACAGGTGCCTTGTTCCAGAGCAGATGTATTTAATAACAAAGAACTCACTATGGTTGAAAAGAGAATGCTAATGAAGTTTCTTACATTTTGTTTAGACTATGAACAACATCCTGATGAATACCAAGATTTTACACAGTGCTCATTTTCAGAGTACTTAAAAACTAAAAAATTAACCCCCAACCTTCAACATTTTGTACTACACTCCATTGCAATGACAGAGTCATCCTGTACTACAATAGATGGCCTTAAAGCAACAAAAAACTTTCTTCAGTGTCTTGGACGGTTTGGCAATACTCCGTTTTTATTTCCTTTGTATGGCCAAGGGGAAATTCCCCAGTGTTTCTGCAGGATGTGTGCAGTTTTTGGTGGAATCTATTGTCTTCGCCATAAAGTACAATGCCTTGTAGTTGACAAAGAATCTGGAAGATGTAAAGCAATCATAGATCACTTTGGTCAAAGAATAAATGCTAAGTATTTTATTGTGGAGGATAGCTACCTTTCTGAGGAAACATGTTCTAATGTGCAGTACAAGCAGATCTCCAGGGCAGTGCTCATTACAGATCAGTCTGTACTAAAGACAGATTCAGATCAGCACATTTCCATTTTGATAGTGCCTCCAGCGGAACCCGGGATGTGTGCTGTTCGGGTCACTGAATTATGTTCTTCAACTATGACATGCATGAAAGACACCCATCTGGTACATCTGACCTGTTCATCTTCTAAAACAGCAAGAGAAGACTTAGAATCAGTGGTAAAGAAATTGTTCACCCCATATGCTGAGACCGAAATAGATAGGGAAGAACTTACAAAGCCAAGACTCTTGTGGGCTCTCTATTTTAATATGAGAGATTCCTCAGGAATCAGCAGAAGCTCATATAGCGGCTTACCTTCCAATGTATATGTCTGCTCTGGGCCTGACTGTGCACTAGGAAATGAGCACGCAGTCAAGCAAGCTGAAACACTTTTCCAGGAGATCTTCCCAGGTGAAGAATTCTGCCCCCCACCTCCAAATCCAGAAGACATTGTCTTTGATGGTGATGACAAGCAACCAGAGGCTCCTGGAACCAATAATATAATCATGGCCAAACTAGAATCCTCTGAATGAAGCAAAAACCTAGAAAGCCCAGGGAAGCACCTTCAACATTAGAAAAAAGCGAACTGGAACTGCTACTTTGGGCCTTCATCCTAGCATCAGAATATTCTCATTGAAAGGACAGTTTCCTACACAAGTAAATTAGAAGTGGTTATATGATGCGTGCTATGCAGATGTTGTCTTTAATTCTGTTTGAGACATTCAGTCATTGAATGTCTTTGTTAATCTATAAGTAACTGATTTATTGGTTATTGGACTTTGTTTGTTTCAGAATGTACTCCATGACCCAGAATCTTAAACAGGGTTAGCTTTATTTTAGTATTGATATGTATGTGAGGATTCCATATTAGCAACTGTGCTTAAAGGAAGGTAATATTGTATCTGCTAATGACCTTCAGATTTTATTGTGACATTGACAATATCTAAGGAATATTTTACTTTGCATCTATTGTAGTTGCTACCACCTCTGAATAAAACACACACAGAGTAAATTATGTGGGTCTTTTGTATATAATATAAACATATACATGGTAACAATAACAATTAATACAAATGCCAATATGATAAAATACATTTGTCTAATTAAAAGGTTAGCTTTGCATGATCTTTTATTTGTGAAGGTCTGACGTTTACAGTAAGTCTTGTGGTTTAATTCTCCTGCTTGACCCTTGTAACCGATGAGTCAATGTTACCACCACAATCTCCTCCTTTAGAAAAAGTGCCAGAGAGCTCAGTTAGTTGTTGAAGAGCTCATTCTTTGGAGCTTCTGTCCAAAGAAAGTCTAGGGGATAACATTAGTTCTGATTTAATACTTCAGAAAATTTCTGCAGAGTCCAACTCTGGCACCTAAAAGAAAAGAATTTCCAATAAGTAACTCAGGCCAAAAGAAAAAAATAAATTGCCCCAGGAAATAGATACTTCAGACGGATGGTTCTGAAATTTCAAGGAGAAACCAAGTGAGTCGTTTTTAACCTGGGATTGATTTCCTGAGATTTTTCAGTGAAAATTAACTTTCCACCTTGTTGGCTCTCCCTCTGTAATTAACAGCACTAATTACAACTGGTAGGAGTGAATCAGAGGAGGATTTACCACGTCCCTTTGGTTGTGTCCCACGCCACAAATAATAAGGTAACCACCTCCATAATTTCTTCTGCTTCTTGGCGGTTATCTAGAAGACAGAAATATTTGTTTTTCACAAAACCACCAGAAGTCATAAAGCTGTTGTTACTCCAGTGTTGGAAGCCTGTGGAGCCATCAGAAGAGGCAAACTTCCTTCCCTTTTAGTCCCCTGTTTCCATTTCTCAGAGAATAGTCATCTTGTAGGAAGAGAGCCCTTCTGTGACAGTTTTTGTTCTGGAACGAAGCATTTACTACATGCTAGGCACTCACTGTGCTTTTTCATTACAGATTCTCAACAACCCTGTGAGGCAGATGTTATTGAACATATTTGCAAAGAGGTAATAAAGACAATTAATAATTTGCTCAGAGTTTGATATGTGGAAAAGCCAACATTGGAATCCAGGCTTTCATGATTTCAAAATCTTTCCACTAACGTTAACTGTTAGAAGAGTGCAGTTACTGTAGAAGAAAAAATGCTGATGAAAATCAGTCTAGTGTTACTGGGGAAGAAAAGTATACAGAAGTTGGTCTCTCACTTTATTGAATCAGAAATATGTTAAGATTAAGGTAATTGAAAATAAATATAGCTTAGAGTTATGGATCTCATGAAGCAGAATTTGGCTACTTTTTCATAAAGTAATGCTTTTTAATAATGTGTTCTGTGATGTGAACATCATGTTATAAAAAATACAGATGTTACTAGGGCAAAATATATTCTGAATAGCCTTTTGTCGCTCTTCCATATGTGAGGAAAATAAAACAAGAAAGATGTAAGTAATTTACACCTTACTAAAAGTAGAGAAGCCATGAATTAGAGGATATATTTGAATACAGTAAAGTGGTATTATTGGGTGGATCCTAAGTTTCAAATCTAGTGAAACTGCCTGAAATAAACCTAAAAATTAGTCATTAAAATGAAGAAGAATTTAAGATAAATAAAATGGAGGTGAAGGTAATCCAGACCTATTGAAAAAAACTTCAATTTCAATACATTATTCGTAAGAATTTAAGAAAAGGAACAATGAGAAGTTGCAAAAGATGGGAGAGCCAAACATAATGGACACAGGAAAAATGTGATAAACTAACCACATAGAAGGGTGGTTTTAAAAACTTAATAAAGTGAATATATTCCCTTCTTAACTTGAAAGCAAAATAAAATGGAAATGAGAACAGTTATAATAAAAAGCATTAAGCATATTAGGTGAGATGCTTCCTTTAAGGATGGCAGGGCAGGTAAATGCCATGCTCGCCTCCTCCAAGACCACATCAAAATCACTAAACTACAGAACAGCCATCATTGAGAATCACCGGAAGGCTAGTTGAACCAAAGTCCTACGACTAAGGACACATAGAAGAAGCCACATGGAGACTGGTAGGAGGGGTAGAAATGCAGAACAGGCTGGTCCAACATCCATGTGTGGTGGTTAAGATGTGGGAGGGATCTCTCAGCTGCAGACCTCTGAGAGAGATCTCTCACAGGGATCTCTCTGAGGAGGGTGGGCACCCAGCCCCACACCAGGCACCCTAGTCCAAAGCTCCAGTTCCGGGGAGAAAAGTCTCCAGAATACCTGGCTGTGAAAACCAGTGGAGATTGTGGCCGAGTGAGACGGAGGGCAGCTGGATTCCCAGGCGTTCCTCTCAAAGACACCACACGTGGACTTACCGCTAACAGACTCTTTCGCTCTGAGCTCCAGTGCTCCAGGGACATACAGGGGAGGAACTGAATTGTCTGGCTTCAGAGTGAAGGCTGGAGGGGTAGCACCCTACAGAGGGAAGTGCTGGCAGAAGCCATTGTTCCTTGGTTGTGCCCTCTCCCCAACTAGCCTGGAGGTGAAGGAGGGTGCCATACCTGAATCTCCATCAACCTTGCTAACGCCGATCACCCTACCTTGGTGATTCTCTGAGACCCCTTTCCCCCAACTTGCAGGCCCACCCAGGCCACTTCCAGTGGCGTTTCTGTATGAATGTCCTGTCTTGGCTTATGCTTTGGATTTTCTTAAAATCTCTCAAAGGTTCACAAACTCCAAACGAGCAGCATCTGTCCTTGGTGTGCTTTGTGCCTCTTGCTGAGCAGCTCCAAGCCCACACTAGCAGCAGCCGGCCTCCGTTCACAGCTTAGCCTCTTCCAGGCACCACCAAGCCCAGCACAAGCAGCAACCATCTGCAGATCCCTTTATAGCTCATACCAAGTGGACCTGGGCAGGGCACAGGCAGCGGATGACCTTGGCCTGCACAAGAACCCCTCTCCCCCCCCACCCCCCCCAACCCACACACACAAAGACCCAAGAACCAGCACAGCTGGTGGCCACCTTAGGACCACAGCAGAGCACCACCCAGCCACCTCCAATGAGACACCCAAAGTGCAGGGTGGGCAGGCACCAGAGCCCTGCACAACAGCTCCATTGTAGACATGGCCAGTCCTCACAACCAATCAGCCAAGGGTCAGTCTCTCCCATTGATGTGCCTACAGCAACCAAGGCTCAACTACAACAAAAGGGCACAGAAGACCCACATAAGGAACACACTTGGATCCCCGGCTTAGGTGACCAGGGAGACTGCACCACTGAACCCCACAGTATCTACTATGTAAGGATGCTCTACTAAGACCAGGAGACTTAGCAGCTCTACCTAATACATAGAAACAAAAATGGAGAGGCAGCCAAAGTGAGGAGACAAACGTGTCCCAAATAAAAGAACAGGACAGAGTTCCAGAAAAAAACTAAACAAAACGGAGACAAGCAATCTATCAGATGTAGAGTTCAAAACACTGCTTATAAGGATGCTCAATGATCTCAGGGAGAAGAGATAAGAAAGATAACTATGGAGACAGAAAACATAAAAAAGAACCAGTCAGGAATAAAGAATACAATAACTGAAGTGAAGACTACATTAGAGGGACTCAACAGTAGATTAAATGAAGCAGAGGATTGAATCAGTGATTTGGAAGACAAGATAGCAGAAAACACCCAATCAGAACAACAGAAAGAGAAAAAATAACCCTCAAAATGAGGATAGCTCAAGGGGCCTCTGGGACAACATCAAGCCTACCAACATTCACGTCATAGTACCACAGGGAGAAGAGAAAGAACAAGGAATTGAAAACCTGTTTGAAAAAATAATGACAGAAAACTTCCCTAATCTGGCAAAGGATTATAGACATACAAGCCCAGGAAGCACAGAGAGTCCCAAACAAGATGAACCCAAAAAGGCCCACACCAATATACATCATAATTAAAATGGCAAAATGTAAGGACAAAGAATCCTAAAAGAAGCAAGAGAAAGGCAGTTAGTTACCTACAAGGAAGTGCCCATAAGACTGTCAGCTGATTTCTCAACAGAAACTTTTCAGGTCAGAAAGGATTGGCCTGAATAATTCAAAGTGGTGAAAAGCAAGGACGTACAACCAGAAGTACTCTACCCAGCAAAGCTATCATTTAGAACTGAAGCTCAGATAAAGAGCTTCCCAGACAAGAAAAGCTGTAGGAATTCACCATCACCAAACCAGCATTACAAGAAATGTTAAAAGGGCCTCTTGAAGAAAGAGAAAGAGAAAAGATAAAAAAAATGTGAGTAATAGGGCCAGCCAAGTGGCGCATTGGTTAAGAGTTGGCTTGGCATGCCAGAAGGCCCCGGTTCGGATCCCACATATGAGGGCCAGTGACACTGCCCTCTACAGCTAAGATGCTGAACAACAGCTCAACCCGGCGATGGCATAGGCTGCAGCCCCTGCTGCAGTGGGTTGCCATGGGCTACCGTGTGTAGCCAGCAGCCAGCGTGAGTGACCAGCAGCCGCAGTGAGCGGCCGTCCAGAAGCCGGGAGACTGATCTGCCTCACATGGGAAGAGCGCAATGATGGTGCCAACTTGGGCCAGTGAAGCAACGTCCTCCACAACTAGACTGAAGAACAAAAAAGACAGCAACTTCTCTGTTCCCCTTCCCCCAATTCCCCAGTGCTGTTCCCATTCCCCAATTCCCCAATTTAAAAAAATATATATGAATAATAAAATGGCAATAACTGCACACCTGTCAACCATTACTTTCAATGTAAATGGACCAAATGCTCTAACCTAGAGACAGGCTGGCTGAATGGATAAGAAAACAAGGACCTTACATATGCTGCCTATAAGAGACTCACTTTAGATTGAAAGATACACACAGACTGAAAGTAAAGGGATGGAAAAAGATATTTCATGAAAATGGAAATGGAAAGAAAAGTTAGAGTAGCAATACATATACCAGACAAAATATACTTTAAAACAATGGCTTTTACAAGAGACAAACAAGGACTCAGTAATCCTACCTCGGGGTATTTATCCAAAGAAACCCAAAATGACTTTGAAGGGACTTGTGCATCCATATGTTCATCCATCTTTGGTTTAATTGTCTCTGGTAATGATTTTGTTGGTTTCTCTTAGTGTGATAAGTAATTACTTTAAACCAGGAACTAGCATCATTCCTATTGGGAAAATATATAGGAAGCATTTCTCAAGCAGAAATTAAACAATCTTGGCATCATTTTTATTTATGTATGTTTGAAGGAGCATGTAAAAAAATCTTAATGAGCATTTACTAAATGAGAAAGAGAAGGAAAGAAAGCAGCGTAAATATTTTCTATTAACGTGGCTTTGTTGTTTTTTTTGTTTGTTTGTTTTTGTTTGTTTGTTTTTAAGCTGAGCCATCCTGCCATCTGTTGGCAGCTCAGTGGCAGCGCAGCTCGGCCCGGGCATCAAACCGCTGTTGCTCAGAGCTCAAACGCTTGAGCGAGCTCTTAACCAACTGAGCCACTCGGCGGGCCCTAACATGGCTTTGTAACTATGAAATCTATAATATAAATGTACTGACAATAAAAGACTAATTCAGGAAGATGCAGGATATACAATTTTAAAAATCAATCTCATTACTAGATTCCAACAGTGATAAACTACAATTTTAAAAGTGTTTGGATATTAATGTGTATGAGCCATTCAAAGAAACTTATACAACTACGTTGGGATAAATTAAGCAAGATGCTTATACAGAAGCAGATTGAAGGAACTACATCCTAGTATAATGAGGAAAATAGTAAATAAGGAGTCTGAAAACCAAAATTACAGTCCTTAATTCACTACTTACCAGTTGTATAATCTTGGGGAAATCACTCCTAGCTTCCGTTTCATCATCTATAAAATAGAAATAATACTTCACTGAATAATTCTGAGGATTAAATTAATGTATATGAAATCATGTCCAAAAGAATATCAATAGATGACAGTATGTAGATTTACTATACTTCCACTTAACATTCCAACTGGATGCTTTAAATAATTTGACAGTATTGTGATAAATTATTTAGGAAAAGAAGCAAGCAAAGCTGTCTTTGTAACTTAGTGGGAAAAATGGGAGTCTTGCACTTTACATCCTTAAAACATGCTATTAAGCAACCTTTCTAAATATACTATGGTACTCAGTAGAAAGTTTAGTTAAGACTGATAAACCCATGGCAAAGAAATAAGAATATAATTGTTGATGGAAAGACTAGCTGGATGTCAGTATGGAAAAAGAAATTAGATCTACTTTATATGTGATATAATTCATTCCAGATCAGTTATGTTAAGTATAAAGGTAAAATTAAACGACTACAATTCCAATAATGATACAAAGGAAACTTTATAGCAATGAAAAACATTGACAAGGTAGATGAGATTAACTGAAAGAAAAATGAAAAAATATATACTGAATAGGAAGAACACAAAAGAAGAAGAGATGAGATTTTTAAAAGCTACTTTGCTTTACACATGGATAAAATGCTTAATGTTTTTTTTAAAAGGTAGATGCAAATCCATAAAGCTTTCTATTCCTTGCTAGGCAAATGTATAAAGGATTGGTATAAATGTGAAATACAAATGAAAGCAAATTCTTACAATGATATTTAGATTTCCTAATTTTAAAAATGCTAATTGAAACACCTTTGACCTAGTCCATGCTATTAGCAAAAATTTTTCAATCGCATGTGTCCTCATAACCAGTAGCATTGCTATATAGTAGTTTTTTAAAGAATTATTTAGAAAAATATATAAAGAGCCGTAACCAATCTCTTCTGATAGACCTTATTCACTTTGAGTAGCATATGCACAGGAAAATATTGAAAAGACGGAAACTACTTGTACAAAGATATTTCTAGTAGTTCCGTTCATTCAAGTTAAAAAAATAAAAAGCCCAATAATAGGGAAATGGATAAATTTTGTATATTGCTATCATAGACTGTTATGTAGGCATCGAATAATATTTATGTATGGAAAAATGTGTAAACATGATTCAAAGCGGAACATAAATTATTGTATTTACTGATTATATTTATGTACACTGAAAAGATCAGAAGAAAATGTAATTAATTGGAGTTTAACATTAAAGCATTCTTTATTTTTTTTCTGTAAAATACTGATATGTGCAATGGAAAATAAAAGATTAATTGTATAATGGTTTATTGAATTGGTGAGAAAATTGTTGATTCCTTGGAAACTTCTAAAATTCTCCTTTAAATTAAAAGAAATCTTTTTAAAAGTTAAATTCAAAAGATAATATCCAAAAATGTTGGTAGAAAGTTTTGCAATTCGTGGTAGGAAACATTCTTGGTCAAAATGGATGTTGTATCTTTTTTCTATTACCCAGCATTAAGAAATAAGGCCTATTGTGACACTTTCTTTCTTTTTTTCTTTTTTCATTTTTTATAATGGAAACCTCAGAGCCAGAGGTGGAAATAACAGAAAGAGTATTAATGCATTGCAGGACATTGGCATGAAGACATTGCATACTAGCTATAGTATAGCCCCAAGTCCAAGAAGACACTTCATTTGGGAGTCTTGGAGGCAGGGAATTGAAGGTTGGATTTGCATCCCTACACATGGCCAAACCTGGGTCTGAGGAGCGTTTTCAGGGAGACCCATGCTGAGGACAGATCTCAGGGAACTGAGGATGCTGGCTGACCTTTGTTTTTGTCAGCCTGAGAGAGCCAAATCAAGGTGATTTAATTCAGCAAACATCAGTTGAACATCAGCTGTGCACAGTTATGAACTGGCATTGCTCCAGGGATTACAAATAGAAAAACGAGTAAGACAGGCCCTGTGTACCTGAGAACCATCCTGTTGGATGACATGCATACCTTTTACCTTTAAAGAGAATTAAGACATTTTCTATCCATCATACTCCCCATTCATAAATACCTCCACCTCCCTCCAAAAGAAAAACAAAAGAGAATCTGATTTGTGAGGCATGGCATTCCTTTAAAGGGGTGCCAACACCTTTTATTCCATAGTTGGAAACAGGTAGCTATAACAGTTAAATGGTAGATCAGTTAATACTTTCTGAAATCTATTTCAGCTAACATTCAGTTAATTAAGTTTCTGTCATTAACCGGAAGCTTTCTGGCTTGCCTGAGGGAAGGAATGAAGAGAACATACAAGAGACTGGGTCTCAGAAACCTCAGGCACTGAGAGCTGGGGAGTAGGAGATGGAAAGAAATCCAAAGGAGAGAAGAAAGACCAAGACATTATGATTCGGATTACTTTTATTTACCTTCCTGCTGGCAGGACAAACAGAAGCAAGGTAGTTGCTTCTTCTTCGAAGATTAAAACATTTTTAGTATTTTTACCTTCATTAGACTGAGGCATTGTTTCCGGTATCCTTCTTATCCTTTTAACCAACAACCAAATGTACTCACATTTCAACAGCAGGGGCCACAATACCTCCAGCTTTCTGTAAGGCATGAACAAGGAAGCTGAGTGATTCTGTGGACAGAATCTAACTCCAACACGAATATTATGACAGCAGTTCTGCTACAGCATTTGTAGGAATACCGCTTTTTCTCCTTACAACTACTTTCTCGTATATGAACCTCAGGACGACTGTGTAAGGTAAGAAAGGGCAGGTATTGACGTATATCCATTTGATAGGTAAGACTTGGAGAAATTAAGTGACTTGCCTGGCCTGTCCGAGTAAGCATTCAGATCCATCAATTAGAATTGAAATATAACTGCTCTGCTTTACCTCCATCTCGAGAGCTATTTATTGCATATAAGACTGCATAAGACAGAAATCACTATTTTAAAAGTGGTGGCTTCTAGAATTTTAGAGCACACTTATGTTTCAACAAATAAAAAAAATCATCCTGTAAATTAAAATGTGTGTAATTAAAGTGGGCCAGCTGATGTTGGAAGAGAGCAACAGCAGTTGATTATTTAAACTCACGCCTGAATTCAAAGCAAACTTTCTTTACCTTTGGTTTTTATGTCAAGAGCTGCATGTCTTTCTATACAATGTCTTTATTAGTTCCTGCCGATGTTCTATATTTTTGGCATTTGCTTGTTTTATATATATATATATATGTAACACGCATATATACACACACACATATATATGTTTAGCCCTTACACACACCCACACCCACAAATGTTTAGCCCTTAATATACTCTGTGAATAATTAACACATTCTATACACAACTAATATGAATAAATTGATTCACATTGAGGAAAGAAATGACTTTGGATTCGGAGGTGCAGGATTGATGAAATGTAGTAGGAAGATAATACCTGTTTGTAGTCCAGTCAGAAGGAAATGCGCCTTTAGGTATTTTATAGTTTCAAAGAAATAGGAATCCTTGGGGACAGTGCAATGAGTGGGGTTTATGCCAGTTCTTTCTATTGCACGTCATTTAATAACTAAAACCCTCGAGCACCCCATTTCTGTTTATTTGAGGCTTATTTGTTCCTGTGTTTAATCATCCCTATACTTAAAAATAAGAACAGAAATATTACTAATTTAGTATGGGGAAGTATTATTTTTACATCATAAGTTAATTTCATTATATGTGTAAGTTTAATGTCTGTTCAAGTTTTTTATGAATTTCAGTATTTTTATTGCCCCTTATAAAGAAATTTGGGGAATGTATTGCTGAGGGAGAGCAGGGAATCTTGTTTTTAGGCAATTAATTTAGTGTTTAATTTCCTAAAATAATTTATGTGACGTGTGATAGCAAACTGTGTGTCCCTCTGTTCCTTTAACAGTCCCATTTTATGATGGCATAACATTATTTGTAATGCCCTCTGTTGTTGAAATACAAGTACCAACCCGGTGTTTATTAAAAGGAAAAAGCAAAAGATAAAAAGTGCCCTGGAAACCTTGTCATGAGACTGCAATCTCCTTACACAAGTGTGTGCAGCAGCTCCGCCCTGCGCTGCACTGGCGCTTCGCAGGACCTCTTCCCTTCCACGTCGTCCCTGTACCTTCATCTCCTAGGGAGGTTCCAGCCTGAGGAACAGAGCACCACTGGGCCAATCTCAGAGAAACGGTATCAGAACCTTAGTCCCAGGTCCTCATTTACTAATTTTCTTCCATCCATGCAGTGGTTCTCAGACCAGGGTGATTTTGCCCTTCAGGGGACATTTGACAATGTCTGAAGACATCTTTTGTTGTCAAAACCGGGAAGGGGTGCTACGGGCATCTAGTGGGTAGAGGGCACGAGTTTAGTTAAACTCTACACTGCACAAGACAGTGTCCCCACAAGAAAGAATTATCTGGTCCAGAATGTCAGCAGTGCCAAGTTTGAGGAAACTGCATTAGAGTAAAAGCTTTGAATATTGATAATGAACCTCCTTTCCTTTCTTTTATGCTCCCCATTTTTACCTTTCCTCTTCAACACCGTCTGACTCCCTGAGCGCTTCAGCTGCGTCACCGTTGGCAGAGCGGCTGTCTGTGCTCCCTTGTGGCCCCCACCGCCCATCCCCCTTCGTGTAGGATTGAAACGGAAGGAGGCAGAGCTGGCCACCCTGGTTGCTTGTGTTTCTCTCTGGGTGGCGGGGCCTGTGGAGGAAAACCTGGGAAAGGAGCAAATGGACACAGAGAGATAATATGAAAGATGTGATTTTAATCTGGGCCAACCATTCCTAAAGTCAGGGAGAACCGTCAGGGTATTCTGTTGACCATACAGATTCTCAGGTTCCGGCCCAGGCCTTCAAGGGCTGAGCTTGGAATGGACACTTGAAACAAACTCCTCAGGAGACTAATTTTTAGCGATTTCAAGAGCTGGTATTTCCAATCACTGTTCCTACCAAAGGAGAGAGCCTCGCTGCTCAGGTCTAGAGGGTTTTAAATTGAACATCAAGGGTGAGAGTTAAATCTATAAGAAACCCAATTTGACAATGGGGTGGGGAGAGCTTCAAAGAGTGGACTATGAGTGGGTCTGGCAACCAGCCTGCTCTAACACCAACCAGCTTTGCTTTGTGCCCTTAGGCAAAATACTTCCTATTTGTAAACTTCCCCTTCCCCATCTCCAATTTTTCCTTAGCTCTTAGTTAGACATTCTCGGCTCTGGAGAACTAAAAGACTTTCAAGGCAATGACCTTTTCATGCCAATCTAAACTGCCCCACACTAGTCACTGAGATGAGTTTTATATGCTGCCACCTCACAAATGTGTATTTTAAACTTAAAGCATTTTGTCCCAATATTGCACTGTCCAGGATATAGCAATTATGTTATTCCTTAACACATACTGCCAAGCTTTTTATCTTCTTTCTCCATTCGCCTTTTATTGTCCTGAGGTATCTCATATCAGTTTTTAGCTAACTAGTTACACACACACACACACACACACACACACACACTTAGAGCTGAGTGTGTTGTATGTACTCTTGCAAGAAATGTGACACTGGTCCTCTGGCTGTGTTTCAAAACTCTGCTTTAGCTAGCAGCATGGCAATAGAAGAGAACTTATTATAAAATGGACCTATTGTGTTCCCACCTGCTATAAAACCTAAACTCTGAGCTCCTTTGAGAGCTTTGTAAGTTATAAATGACTATATTAAGATTTAATTTTGTCCCTTGATATTCCTTCATAGTTTTAATTTGCTCTCCTGGGCTATTTCAAATTTTCTTCACTTGGAGTCAGGTTAGTAATCCAGGAAGGAACACGGAAACTAGAATTGTCACTGTAGGTGTGGAGTCCCATGGCCATCCCAGAATTTATTCACTTGTTGAATTTTTTCATACAATTCAAAAGACCTCAAGCTTCTCCGTGGATCACAACCAACTGACTTTATCAGATCTTTCCAGAGAGAATCCAAAGAGAGCTCTAGACGAGCAGTCAGTAGATCTGGGTTCTCCTCAAAGCAAAATCTCACTAATCTTGTGACTTTAGGTGGGTCATGAATCTCAGCCCCTTGTACCATACTCTGAGGTAGAGGTAATGAGCCTTTCCTGCCTCACATGTCTGCGAAAACCTGATGAGAAAAATATGTGGGACAGGACTTTGAAAATTATAAGCTACCACATGAAATAATAAGGTTTTTAATTTATTGTGATAGGAGAACGAGACAACAAATCTACTAGCAGTACCATTTGACTTCCTATCACCCATAAAATGAATGTTTTATAGGGTTTATCTAATAGTCAACAATTATCAAGTGATGACTGTCAAGTAATGTTTGAAGCTGAAAAAGGAATCCCTTAGAAAACAGTTCAGGAAGTGGTCTTGTTTTATATTCTCCTAACCTATATATTGCTACTTCCCATTAGGAACATTTTTCCTCTTTATTAAAATCTGTGACTCTTTCTAAGCATCATTTCACCTTAGTGTTTGGTTAATTCCAGGGGTGACCATGGTTACTACAGGATTTTTATTCTTTATTTGAGAAGAAATATGGTCACGTGTACATAGCATTATAATAAAAAACATTTTAATGGCTCCTCAGAGTCCTTGAGATACATTCCAAGCTCCTTGCCTGGCATGTAAGGGTCTTCCTGGGAGAGTCCCTAGCCTTTTACTTCTCACTTACTGGAACTCTCTGCTTCCACCATATTGCATTATTTGCAGGAACCCAAATGGTCCATGCTCTTTCAGGTCTCCGTGTGTTTACCTAAGCTGTTCCCTCTTCCCGGCCGGAATAGAACTGACAGCCTCTCCCTACTCCTCCTTATTGCTGGTGAAAATGTGCCTCATATTCACGACCCACTCAGGCGGTGCCTGCTTCCCAGAGAAAGTCTTTCCCTGAATTGGATATTCTTTCTCCTGCACTCAGACTTGGACATCCTCCTTCCACCGCTTCTCTGGCGTGTGAGCTCCTTGAAGGCATGGATCTTGTCACATGAACTTTTAAATCTAACACTAGGGATTAACAGACCCGGGGCGTGGTCCAAGCAGTACCGTTTCTAAGCACTTGTTCCGTTTTGTTTAAACTTGCTTATACAGAGTTTAGACCATTGAACTCTAAGTTAGCTATTCAATGTCGACATCTAGTGGCCAATGGGGGAAAATGACTTTGTTCGCAAGTATTTGTGCATATTAAAGACTCAGACATTTAAGCTCCAGAGCTCAACACCCTGCTGTGCCTTCTGCCAGCTCTCCACCACTTAAAGGAATGTTGCTGCCAGATACTCAACGATTTAATAATAATAATAATAATAATAATAATAATAATAATAATACCTTATATATTACCATTTTAC
>NW_017731463.1:2096642-2097702 GCF_001890085.2 Hipposideros armiger | reverse complement strand
GTACACATTGGTATTTACAAAACAGTCATGGGGATGTAAAGTACAGCATGGGGTATATAGTCAATAATGTTGTAATAACTATGTATAATTCCAGGTGAGTACTATACTTATTGGGGGATCACCTTATAAATTATATAAATGTCTAAGCACTAAGCTGTTCACCTAAAACTAATATAATATTGAGTGTCAACTGTAATTGAAAAAAACTAAGTATGTTTGTTTCTAATATAATTCAAATATAAATAAATAATCTTGAAAACAATCCCACAAAGTCATACCTGTGGAACTGAGACCCAACTTCCATTAACACTAATAAGTTATTTGTTTCAACCTTCTTTAATCTTTACTCTTAGAGAAGGTAATTGAGTAAAACATCACACAGGGAACAAAAGTAGTGAATCTGGGATATGAACCCAGATCTAATTCTAAATCTAGAGCTTTTACTAGAACTCTACAACCTTTTTAAAAGCTCTAGGGAAAAACTTCCATTCCCCGCCCCCCCCAGAAAAGTTCTTTTCTGAAAGTAAAATAATTTAACATTTTTTCACATTAAAAAAATAATTTATTTTAAAATAGAATTGCACACACAGATATTAGTACCAGAAATTTAACACTGACTTGCACACACACGTTCTCTCTACTCTAAAAAAAGAAACATTTTCATTATCCATGTTTTCTTCTATTCTTTGTCAATATGTATACATGATTCTAATAAGAATATAGTTTCTTAAATATAATTTTAGCTATTAGTAATTTAGATATGTCAATTTGAATATATTTTAAATACAATAAGCATATATTCTGACTTATTTGAAAATGTCCTTTATTTTAATGATGATAGAAATAAAAGGAATATTTAGAATTTTTGAAATGCAACAAATTCCCGTTAAAATTTATATACTAAGTATCAGCAGTATGCTGATAATATATAAAACTTTTTTTTTGGTAGCAAAATGATCTTCTTAGTATTGTCAGAAATAACCACTTTATTTAAGAACATACTTTTGGTATAAAGGAATATTTTCCCTCTTACCTTAATAACACATTTATAATAAAAATA
>NW_017731463.1:2095186-2095995 GCF_001890085.2 Hipposideros armiger | reverse complement strand
AGCTGGTGTCCATGCACTGGGCAGTGTTTCAAGTTCTGTACTACCGCTAGAATGAGTGGCCTTTCAGAGATAAATGGAGGAAGAGGAAAGGAGAACTTAACCACTGTCGCTTTCATGCTTAACAAACATGAGAGTAACAGGCTTATAATTTACTGCTTGATACAGGAAACGTTTTCTGTTCTCTTAAAGAACAAAAAAGAAACAAAAAAAAAAACCTCAGCAAGAAATGAAGTCTTCTCAGCATGGCCTCATCTGCTCTTTCTAAGCTTATCTCTCCTTCATGTCCTCTGAACCCTGGCATCTGAATTCTCTCATCATTTTTAGACTCTTTAATGGCCTCGATGCTCTGGTACATAATTCATTCTTCCTAGAATATGCTTCTCCTGCCTTGTTTACAAAGGCCCCCCCTTTTCTGTGACTCCCACAAAATATTGTATCAGAATTGTATTACATACATTGTTTCAGAGTTGTGATAGTTATACCTTGTACAGTATTCCAGGCGTTGACACATTTGCATTCCCCCCAGACAGCTGGAGTTCTCAGCCTCTGTCATTATTGAACCTCCAGTGTCAGCACATGCCCGACACATAGGTGCTTAGTAGGAGCTTGTGGAGTGACTGAATCATTCTGGGGAGAGGCAGAGAAATAAACACATAATATTGCTAAAGTGTATTTATTGCAAAATAGAGGTACAGATGAGGACTGTGGGAGTGCAGAAGACTTCACTCCCTTGCCAGCAATCCTTGCATAGGCTGATATCTGCCAGCAGGTAGGTTACGGCAGCTCCTGTATAATTTTACCATTTCTTC
>NW_017731463.1:2088772-2092631 GCF_001890085.2 Hipposideros armiger | reverse complement strand
CAAGTCAAGGAAAGAGGCTTCAGAATGAAACCTCCCTTGCTGGCACCTTCATCTGAGACTTCTCAGCCTCCAGATCTGTGAGAAATAAATTTCACCCCATCAGTCTATGGTATTTTGTTATAGAAACACAAACTAAATCATTTTCTAAGCTCTGAGGATACAACGAATAAGGTATCTTCCTTGCCTCAAAGAGTTTGTAGTTTAGTAAATTCACCTAGAATTTATTTCTCAACCCGTTGCAAATCGGCACCTTCTTCTAGTACACTGTCATAGAAACAGCTCCCCTGAAGGTTATGGGTGGGCTCCAGGATGCTACCTCCCAGGGACACATTTCTATTTTTTCTGGCATCTGTGGGATTTGAGACTTCTGGCATTGTTGACAACGTGCACTTCCTTGTGACTTTCTCCTCCCAGTGTTTCTAGGACCCTATTCTTTCCCATCTTTATTGCTGATTTCCTGGCCCATCTTCTTAAGTCTCTTTCAAGGGCTTCTTTTCCATGGGCCTCCCCAGCAGGCTCTGCTTCGCTCTCATCTCATGTACTTGCTAGCCTTGAACAATCTCATCTACTGCCAGGATTTCTCCTTCTAACAATAACTTGGTGACTTTGAAATCTCTATTTCTGATCCAGGTTGTTCTTCTGACCTCTGTCAGATCCTCACAGTCAGTTGCCTATTGGGTACTTCCGGTTGGATGGTCCACAGACTCGTCAAATTCAACATGTGTGAAGATGAATTTGTCATCTTTCCCCCCAAATCTGCTACTTCTCTATTCCCTTTCTCACTGAATGGTCACAATTCCTAGCGACCTAACCCTAGAAATTAGGGAATCATCTTTGACTACTCGTCACCCTTGTTTCCCCCCGCCACCCAACCAACCAATGATCACTTTTTATCTATTTAACCTCAAATGTTTTTCCATATACCCCTTCCCCCTGTCTCTCACTGCCACAGACTCAATTCAAAAGGCACCTTAGTTGTTTTTTTTTCTTTTTCTTTTATTCTTGCTTTCCTCTAGTCCATTTTCTCCACACTGCCACTAGAGGAATGATTGTCAAACGTAAAGATTCTCATATCACTGCCTAGCTTAAAATCCTTTAGGGGTTCCATTGCGTTCATGATTAAAAACAAAGTCCCTGAGTGTGATGACCAGGTCCTGCGTGACCATCTCTTTTCTGCCTGCCCAGCATCGCTCTTTGACACCCCCTCCCTCTTGCCACCTCAGGATGCAGCCAACTGCAATATTTCTCGTTCCCAGAATTTGGCATGTATTCTGCTACCTCTTTGTGTTAGCATGCCGCCTTTCCCTGGAGCATTTTCTCCTTACTTGGCGAACTCCGACTCACCTCAGAAGGCTAAGTTCAGGGTCCTTTTGCTCTTACCACCTCTGGATTGATTACTCATCCTGTGTACGCCCTTAGCCCTCCCTGGTCACCTCATGGAATGTATCACTTATGGAAGCCATCTGTTTGTGTGCTTGTCACCCTCACCAAATAGTGAGTTAATTCCTCAAGAGAAGTGACCCAGTCTTGTTTATTTTTTTCACTGATCGCTGGACTAGTACATAATAGGTGATCAGCAACTATTTTTGGAGTGAGGAGCAGGATATAGGAAGAGGAAGTGGTGAAAGAGCAAAGAGATTTGACTAGACTGCAATGAGTCCAACACAGACCTCGTGCAAGCAATTGGCTCTATTTCCTTATCCAGGGGTGTGTGTCAGAGCAGCAATGGAGACACAGGCACTCACTTGAGAATGAGGGCAGGGCAAAGGGTGAAAACCTGCAGATGTCTGAACGAACAAGCACTCGGCACCTGCCATTTATAGAGGCAGAGGACCCTTAAAGGACTGTGTACGTGCACTTGCTCCATCCACAGCAATTTTGAACAATAGCCTCAAATGAGAATAAAGGGGGTGAGACATGGTGTAGAGCTCTTTCTTTGGAAAATGCTGAATGAGCAGAGTGAAAGAATAGACAGGGATGAAACAAAGAGGACAAAAAGAGATACATGGAAAATAATCATGGAAACTTCACATACAGCAACCCAAATAATCTGAAACATTAATCTCCGTACACCAGAGAGGAACTGGGGAAGTAGAGACCAGTATTTTCTTAAATGAAGTTCTCCAACATGCATGTAATTCCAAGATGATACACGAGCACTTTGCTTTGATAAATGGTGAGAGTCGATGAGGGCTGACTGGCCCAGTACAGATAAAAATGTTGGGCCTTAGATAGTGGGGACTGGGGGCCTAGAGCATTGGGATGTGATTGTGTTAGTAGTTAACTGCAACTCTGAGGAGCCAGAAATCATGAATCCAAATATCCTATAGTATTATAAAAGTACATATGAATATTACTCAGCCATAAAAAAGAATGAAACCTTACCATTTGCGACAACCTGGATGGACCTACAGGGTATAATGCTAAGTGAATTAAATCAGATAGAGAAAGACAAATGCCATATGATCTCATTTATATGTGGAATTTAAAAAACAAAATAAGTGAACTAAACAGAAANTGTAGATTTACGGGGAGATACAAAGCGGTTGTCTCACACTGTCATGATGCTCGCTTCCAGTGAGTACTAGTTCTCACACCCACTGCACCTTACATGAAGCACTTGTTCCACCTCTTCATCCCTATTTTCTAGCGTAGTGATTGACACATGCAGATAAGCAATACATATTGAATGAATGAATGAATGAATACATGAATAGATGAATGAAAGTTAAAATTATACCAGCTTATTGCTTTCATCACAAGAACTCGTTTATTCATCAGTAAGGTACACTGAGATTTGCTAGCTACAACATAGTGCAATTATTTGCAGCAAGCTTTCTTACCTTTGAAGGACTAACTCATATTCAAGGTAAGTTAACTAAAAGTTGAGGGCCAAACTGTATTTTAACATTTAAAAGCAACTATATAATTAAATATCATTCTATTTAACAAGCAAGTTTGTAAACTATATAAAACAATATTTTGTTAGGGTCAACTTACTATCTCACTATCTTTAAGCTTTTAGATTTTCTTCTAGAAATATATCAGTTAAAAGATAATAAATATCACTCTTTAGGGAGAAATTTAATAAGGTGGAAATAGATTTTTTTTTTTGGAAGTAGATTCTTATTTTTTAAGACAACACATCCAACTTGATATTTCTCTTATCCCCAGAATTACCTATTATAATCTGAATTAAGTTTATTATTTGCTATTTTATCATACTTTCTGGAGTATTTCCTCTATCATATTCCAAAACCCAGTTTTCTTCCAGACACTTACGTATTTACTGAACATTCTACTCCTTGATTCAATGAGCATTTATTGAGAGCTACATGTATCAGACACTGGTAATAGTACTGCCCCCCCCCAAAAAAGCCCCAAACCTGTTGTGGTATAAATGAATATTATTATGTTCTGTCAGTTGCTTTCTGAGTCTAGGATCTCTTCATTTCATACTTTTATAATTGCAAAATCACAAAATTTTATAATATGAAGGGATTTTCAATTTTATGAAAACAAAAATAAAACTGAAGTCTAAAGAGACTGCATGAATTGCCAAAGTTACAGAACCACTTAGTGGGGAGCTGGGACCCACTCCCAGGCCTCTTGAAAGCCTACCCTCCACACCCCTACCCTACTTCTCATGAGGCCAATCTTATTTTCATTCTTCATTAGAACCATTTTTTCTACAACCTGTTTTGACTCTGATCTTATGCTGATGTATTCTAGGGAACTCAGTTTCATTTTCTCCCCTGTAGTTTTATCATATACCTTGTAGTTTTAGCTCTGTTAATGTAATCACTCTGTACTCATATAAGTTAGAAGTCTCCAAGTTATTCCTTTAAAAAATTTTTTT
>NW_017731463.1:2074535-2082293 GCF_001890085.2 Hipposideros armiger | reverse complement strand
AATACCTAGATTTTACTAAATGTTCTCTGATGATATTAATCACAAATTCCTCATCAAATCCCACTTTATAGTCATTAGCTGTGAACTGGAAATCACAGTAGTTTCTAGCAAGAACTCATTTGGGAATTAAGTTCTTATCAGGACCAGCTCAGCTGTAGACTTAACATGGCATCACATGCTTGCTTCCCGGTTTGAGAAGCTGAGGATTATGCTATGGATAAAAGAGTTTCCAGGGTCATGGAGAAATTGTTTTCAACTTATCATGACTCTTTCAGGCTGTCTTTTAGCAACTTGAAGATCTAGGCAAAATAATTCATTTTATTCTTTAAATAAATTAGAAAACATTAAAAATCCATTAAGTGATCTAAGAGGCTATGTAGATCAGTGTACTGTGTTAAAGATGAGAAGACCGAGGCACAGAGAGATTAAAGGCTGGGCTCAGATGCAGGTCATGAACCAGAAGTCAGCCTCCCAAGGTCCTGTTCAACTCCCTCTCCATTAAGGTGGGGCCAAGAATGGTGCCTGAATACCTTTTAGAAAAACAACCAACAACAACGATTCTTTCATTGTCAGGCCTTTCCTTTCTTCTCCCTGCAGCTGCGTTGTGTTGAAGATCTTCAGACAATTCAAGTGATCAAGATTTTAAAATATGAAAAGAAAGTGGCCAAAATGTGCTTTTTTATGATATTCACCTTCCTGACTTTTTGGATGCCTTATATTGTGATCTGTTTCTTGGTGGTTAATGGTTATGGACACCTGGTCACTCCAACAGTATCTATTGTTTCGTATCTGTTTGCTAAATCAAGCACTGTATATAATCCAGTTATTTATATCTTCATGATCAGAAAGGTAAGCTTTATAATTAACTGATTATTTTCACTCTGGGAAATATAATACTTTTACAGAAATAATTCAGAGCAGCTTCAATGATAAAAACCAAAATTAAGAATTTTACATTAAAGTAAAAGCTTCAGGAGAAAATATAGGCTATTCCCAAAGAAGATGATAATTCTAAGCACTACCATTGGAAGGCCATCCTCGTTAAGTAAAGTTCTAGTAAAATTAATGTTTGATTCATTAAAAAACATTTTATGTTTAGTAACAATAACAGCCACAACCAGAGTGAGTAAAACAGACATAACTTGGAGATTGCCCGTCTGTTCCAGACGGTGGGAAGTAAAGCAAGTACGTACATTTACAATTCTTACTGTACTATGCAGCTTACACCTATTATCTTTACAAAACTCCCCATGAAGTAGGCATTCATATCATTCCTTATTTTATTTCTAGATTATGAAATATGTTCAGAGAAGTTAAATAACTTGCCCGATCCAGGAAGTGTTGGTGCCTGAACTTGAACCTTGTTTGCTTGAATCCCACAAGTCTGTGCTTGGACTTCCTCACTTGGGGTTACAGGCACCGTTAGCGATTAGTTGGGTTATTAGTCACATGCCATGGCTAATGTGTCACTAAGATTAATTTGGCTCAGGAAACTCCCTCTAGATCTGTTAGGAAGTCAATCGTCTGTTTCTATAGTATAAAGGTTCTGACATGATGGTTGTCTGTCATGACTGCGAGAGCCCTCGTTATGGTTGATATGAAGCTGAGGCCTCTATGTTACAAAGATTAAAGATGAGAGAATTTAAGTTATGAATAGTGGTTAATTACAATACTGGAATTTTAAAGTAACAGGTCATATTGATCACACAAAAGAACTGCTCTGACTTGTAATGCTCAAGAGTTTGAGAGAAGAGGGCCCTTGTATATTAACCTGATAATGTTCACCACTAAGCCTTCCTCTTTCTTCTGACGTCTTTCCTGTTCCTTGAATGTTGGTTTACCCTCTCCTGAGCTTACTTGCATATGGCTTCAATTTCCTTTCCCTCCCTTTCATGTTGCCTGGAAGCCAGAGGTTTTTAACTTGGAGTTTATAGAACCTAAGAATTTCTTAATTCTTAGTAACTGGCTATAAGAGGGCCATTGAAACCCCTGAAATTTGTTTATAAAACTTTTTGAATATTTGCACATGTGAATTTTTCTAGTGAGATGAATTATAACTTTAATTTATCAAAGGAGCATAAGGTCTCCTTATTTTATGGACTACCACCGCAACAGGCAAACAAGTACATTCTAAGTACATTCACTAACAAGTATTTTTTTGTGCCTCTTCTCTGGGCCAATGGACTGTAAATCAGTGCTTTTAGAACTTCGATGGGCATAAATCACATCTGGAGAGCTTGTCAAAAATGCATAAAAATGTTTGAGTGCCCAAGGTTCTACAGTTTTTAACTAGCTCCCACGTGGTCCTGATGTTTCTGGTTCCCAGGAACACACTTTGAACAGGAAGTCTAAAGGATGCAGTAAACATAAATAAATAAATAAATAAATAAATAAATAAATAAATAAAACAATGGTCTTTATCCTCAAGGAGCTCACCATTTATATGGGAAAACGCTTTTCTGATATACATACTCTACTTAACACTTACAATAATATATCTTTAGCATTCAACCTGACGTACCAAACAATAGTTTGGGGACTCCATAAAGTCTCTAACAAATAAATATTTTTAATGGGAGTATAAATTGTCTATAAATGGTCTTCAAAGAAGATAGAAATCAATGTAGCTTTTTAGTATTAGAATTTTTTAAATTAATTTCAGGTGTACAACACAGTGCAATAGTTATACTTTTTACCCCTCAAAGTGATAATCCCTCCTCCCCAATCCACTGCCCCACTCCCCCACCCTGATATCATACATATCTATTACAATCCCATTGACTCCACTCCCACACTATATTCCACATCCCATGACCATATATATATATATATATATATATATATATATATATATATTCAATTATAGTTGACATACAATATTATACATCAGTATTTAGCATATTTTTAATTGATACTTTCTGATCTGGGAAAGCCCATGTATTACACTTTCATTTTGCTCTAAACAAAGAAGATAAAAATTAAATTAACTTGTTATGTATTAATATATATTTTATTGGCCATGATAGACTGACTTTTGTAACCAAAAAACCCCCAGTGTTTCAGTAGATTAACATAAAAAAGGTTATTGCTCATTCAGATCAGAGTCCGCAGTCCAGTATACTTGGGGGAAAAGATAGGCTCTGTTCCACGCAGCCATTTGGGAATGTGGGTCCCTTCCACACTGTGATGTGACCATCTTCAGACCTTGACCCCCAAGGGCGTCATCGACAGGGAAGAGCAAGGAAGAGCCCCTAAAAGGGGGCTGAGAAATGGTGTTTTACCAGGACAGAGAGAAGAAACACGGGTGTTCATGAACACTAGAGCACTCTCTGTTGCAGTATTTTTTTTTTCTCCAACGGACTCATAATCTTGATAGAAAAAAAAATTGTGTTTGCCTAACTAAAGGAACATTAGTGAGCATATCAGTCTGTTTTCTCTGACAAGGAGGGCCTTGTCTGTTTTTGCTGCCCACAGTATCCCCAGATTGTAGCACAGAGGCTGTCTGTCGCCTAGGGAGCATGGGGCCCGCTGAGGATTTGTGGGATGAATTTTTGTTGAAAATCCCTTAAAGAAACAGATCTAGCTGCCCTGATAGAAGGTTCATGCACCTTGAATCTGGAGATTATGAGGCACTGAAGTAGTCCTTTGTGGTCTAGTTAATAAGAACAAAAATAAATAAAAGACAAGGCTCCAGGGTTACTTAGGTAGATCTGAGTATTACCACCCAATCCCACACCCCCAACAGCTAACAAATAGACCAACCCAAATTAAATTTAACTAATTTCTTGAATGTTAACCCAGGTTATGGGCCAAGCTTTTCTTACTATTCACTTTATTTTCTCTCTGCCCAGTTTCGAAGGTTCCTTTTGCAGCTCCTGTGTTTCCGACTGCTGAGGTGCCAGAGGCCTGCTATAGACCAAAGGGCGGTTGGGAGTGAAATGCAGCTCAGACCCATTGTGATGTCAAAGAAAGACAAGGACAGGCCCAAGAAAACAGTGACTTTTAACTCTTCTTCCATCGTTTTCATCCTTACCAGTGATGAATCATTATCGACTGACAACAGTGACAAAACGATAAACGGGTCGAAGGCTGACGTAATCCAAGTGCGACCTTTATAAGAATAAACAATGACAATGAAAGATGGGTACTTAAACTGAACTGTACTTTTAGACTTCCATGATAAGGACTGTTTTGAAATCCCCATTCTGTGTAATATCAAAAGGATTTTGATGGCCCAGCAAGAAATCCGAATTACCCATGTGTGCTCTAGTCTCTGGAAGCAATTGAGCAAAGAAATTCTTTAATTCAATGGGTGCTTTACATAGTGAAAAACCACCATGGTATAAGATGAGCATATGGCATCAGCTTCTACCATGTGGGAAATTTTTCACCTCAAACGTATTTTTTAAATGACATTTTCCAAGGCACACAATACAATTTTTTTTTGCAAAAATAAGTAGCTGTAAAAATAACTTTGTCTGACACACAGGTGTGAAATAGCTAGAAAATCTTAAATTTTCTGTAGTGTTGGGTTCTATTCATTGTCGTGTCAAATGTTTGACCCATCAAATTTATTACATGCAATTCTAGGGTGAAAAAGAAAATCGATTCCCTAATTTACCTGAAACAAAAGACTGTTGCTATGTGTTAATAAGATAAAGAGGAGCTTCAGACAAATGTCCTGCTTAGCAAGCTCTAGAAGATACTACCAAAAAGCAACACTGAAAAAAAAAAATAGGATGGTGAATTTCAAGGTAATCATGGTGTGTAGGCAATCCTACATTAGTAGAGGGTATTCAGGCTAAAGATTGTGTTGATGGCAGATGGATATCTCCATCTATATCATTTCAAACATGAACATGGCAGGATGATCTTCTCCTAATAATTTCCCACCATTTTGCCAAGAGTTCAGTATTTAGAAAAGGAGTTGCAACAAAACAAACAGACCTACATTTGAAGGAGGATAAAAGTAAGTTTAAAACTATACTCATAAAATACATTATTTAACCTTTATTACTCTTTAATCAATCTGCTGGATAATTTAATAGTGTTAGTATAGAGACTATTTTACCCATTAGTCATTGTTTAGACTAAACACAGATTATTAGAATGCAAGGATTTATTTGACAATATAGAAAAGAAACAGGGAATACTTTTATTTTGTTGTCTAATTTTTATTTCTTAGATGACAGTCCTACTAGTGTTGCATCTTCATAATTAATCATGTTTAAAGATTTCTAAATTATTCAGTCAGCCTATTGAGAACGAGGAACCAAAGAAAACATTTTCACCAAATGAACATTTAAACATCAAGTTTATTTCTGGTTCTGCCAAAGCATGTAGTTCAAGAATAAGTGGGTAAATTGCTTCTAGGAGATGGAAATGAAATAAAATACGGCTTCATGTTTCTACGAAAACTGTCTACCTTTGTTTCTTTTCTACTCTTTTGTATATGTAGATATTTAATTTATAAATACAACCCTTCCTAGCCTTCACTTAGTATGGCATTAACAGCCTTTTAAAAAATCTTTGGAAGGTAATACTGGCATTTGAAGACTAGGAAATAAAATTGATTCATTTTGAACTCTCTAGAAAGCCCTCAAATCCCTCATTTATACTTCTAGTTTTGTCAAGTGAATCTGAGAACTGTGCTTAGATAAGTTCTATCCAGGCAATGAAAAGTGTAGTTCACATGCCAGGCCAATTGTAATATTTGGTCCCACATGTTGAGTCAAACCTATCATGACCTCCATTTATGTCCTTTAAAGAAAAAGGCATGTCAGTGTCTTCCTTGAGGCTTTTAGGGCCTAACTCATTCAGAAGTGAAAGAGGTATTAGTCATTGCACGTCCTTCTATATTTAGAATGACCTGACTTAATTTATTTATTATTATTTTATTTTTTTATTCCCCTTTACCTTCTCCCGCTTTTAATTTTTCAATTTATTTAAATATTATATTGTATTAATTTCAGGTGTACAGCATGGTGGTTACACATTTATGTAATTTAAGCACTGGTCCCCTTGACTAGTCTAGTACCCACCTGGCATGATGGTTATTACCATATTAGTTATTATATTATTGACTATATTTCCTATGCTTTCTTTTATGTCCTCATGACTATTTTGTAACTATCAATTTGTACTTCTTTTTTTAAAGATTTTTTTTTTAATTGTGGAATTGTGGGAGGGGAACAGTGCTGGGGAATCGGGGGAAGGGGAACAGACAAGTTGCTGTTGTTTTGTTCTTCAGTCTAGTTGTGAAAGATGTTGCTTCACTGGCCCAAGTTGGCACCATCATTGTGCTCTTCCCAGGAGAGGCAGATCAGTCTCTAGCCTCTGGATGGTCGCTCATGGCAACTGCTGGCCTCTCAAGCTGGCTGCTGGCTACACACGGTAGCCCATGGCAACCTACTGCAGCAGGGGCTGCAGCCTACGCCGTTGCAGGCGACTCACGGCAGCCCAGCTCCAGGTTGAGCTGTTGTTCAGCATCTTAGCTGTAGCATGTGCAGCTCACTGGCCCATGTGAGAAGCAAACTGGCAGCCCTTTTGCTCAGAGCTCATGCTCTTAAGCCAACTCTTAACCAACTGAGCCACTTGGCCGGCTCCCCCTTTTTAAATAATCACAGTGAACACACAGAGAAATTATATATTTAATTTAATTATAAGGTGACAAGTATCTTCTATTAGTGAAATAAATATGATATGAAAAATGGTTTAATTCTTAGTTTTCGTTACAGAGAAATCAAGTATATTTGCTACTTCAGGACCTTTCTATCACCTGCTAATGACATTGAGGATTTGTTCTAGTAATTCCATGGAGTTTGCAGGGAAACATGTCCTGTATTATGGAAGTTAGTGACCCAGTTCCATGGTCTTCTCAAGTAGTCCAGGGGTCTCGGTGACATGCAGCGTATAAGTAGGTAGGTACTACTGATGGCTATCAGTGTTCCAAAGAAAAAGGCTCCTTTTTTGATCACCTGGAAAGACAGCACAAACTCTCATGTTATGTGTCCAAAGATTAAAATCTTGAAATAGACTTTATTCTTAGATCAAGGGGTATACAGTTTCCTTTGTTCTTTAACCTGAAACAGCAATTTAATTTCCTGACCCCTAACTAGTCTTGCAATGGCTTGTAAGATGAATAATTTGGATCTTCCCGTCTCCTTTTCTCCCTCCTTTCTCTATTTCCAGAAACATCTGAATTTATGTGTTCTGTATAAGAAATTCTTAGCAGTCAACCTTTGTACAGCCATTTACATAAATACACAACTCACAGTGTAGAAAAAGACCTATTAACTCTGTCTCAGAAGAGCACTAGGTCAAAGCCACAAACAATTCAGTCACTGCTCAGACCCTGCACAAAATGTCCATTGGAAGAGTGATGGACCTCGTGGCCTCTGTGACTCAAAAGCCATACACATCTGAAGAGTTTGAACACAATGTCTCCACCGCTTGCAGTGTATCAACAAGGCTTATTCCAGTCTGGGTTAGGTACACTTCCATATTATCCTGGTCTTTATCTACACAGCACGCATTGTCCTGCATTCTAACTATGTCACTGTCGCTTTGTCCTATTAGACTTTTAGCTCCTTGAGGGCACGGACCCTATTTTACTCATCTTTGAATGAGTAAATCTTGATTCCTTCATTCTCCACATGGCAAAGTAATCTTTCTGAAATCCGCACCCGAGTTTATTAGCCTCCTCTAGCTTTGCTGTTTCCCTTAAGCTAATATTCAAGATGTTTGTAATTCTAACAG
>NW_017731463.1:2071554-2073945 GCF_001890085.2 Hipposideros armiger | reverse complement strand
GAAAACAGATTGGTGGTTGGAGGTAGGAGGTAGGGTGGGCAAAATGGATGAAGGGGGTGAAAAGGTACAAACTTTTAGTTATGAGATAAATAAGTCCTAGGGACTATTGTTAATAATACTGTATTGCATATTTGAAAGTTGCTAAGAGAGTAAGTTTTATTGGAAGAAAAAATAACATTGTGACTATGTATGGTGATAGACGTAAACTAGACTTATTGTGGTGATAATTTTGAAGTATATACAAATATTGAATCCTTATGTTGTACACCTGAAACTAATATGTTATATGTCCATTATACTTCAATAATTAAAAAAAGATACTTAAATCCCTGCTTACCATTCCAGCTCCGTCTCTGGCTATTCTCAGATGCCTGTGCTATTGTCTAGCTCCACTGGAATAGTTGCCATTCCCACCCTGGACGTGTGAGAGGTTCCTTCAGCTTCCAGGCACCTTGGCCCAGCCCTGTGCTCCTGCAGGGGCGCTCTGTGCCTTTCCCACTGCAATTGTCCTCCTCCCCTCCCCACCCCGCCCCGTCCCCAGTTTCTGAACTATGTGAAGGCAGGGACTGCTTCGTGTTCATCACCATGCTCAGCTCAGCCTCTGCACATTAAATACAGCTATTTGTTGCATTAATGAAGTTGTAAAATTTCCAGAGAGAAAAATCAGGAATCTGAATGTTTATTTCCTGGCTTCTCTGGGTCAACGGCCCCAAATGAATGTAGCATAGCATTACACTGGAATGAGGTTATGTTTTATAAGTGATTCAATTCTGTCCAGTTTCACAAATTAAACCCATAAGAGTATTGTATAAGGCAAAAGTCAATTGCTAAATAAAAGTAAACAGTCACATTGCTAAAGTAAAATGTTTAGAAATATCAATATCAATTTCTTTTTTGAAAATCTTTTCTTCCAAAGCCCTCACTCTCTCTCTCTTTGCCTCTTCTTTGTAATTTTCTTCATTAGGCACTCTGCCTTCTGTGTACCCAGGATGTTTTTTATTTGGAAGTCAAATATTTCGTGTCTGTCACATCATTTCTGTGCTTGCCTGAAGTAAACAACCATAACACAATAAAGAGAATGCTGTTTGCTCAGGAGTCACTGTGGGAACTCCAGGCAGCAAAGGGTTTGGTCAGTTGGACTAGCAGGTCCTCTGTTAGTCCAAAGGTTTGACTAATTTCTGCCACTTCCTGGTTGGTCTGGAATATTGTTTATGGTGGGAAGGGATCTGTTTAAAGCCATATTTGTCTTGACCTACTCCATATTATACAGGACAAATATTAGGTTATAACTGTCTTATTTATAAAAACACAGGGAGGATACATCAATGAGCCTTTCAGTATCTTATAGAACTTTAACATTTTGTTTAAAATTAACATTTTAAACAGATTAAAAACAAAGTTTAGTCTGTCCCAACCTTTTGTTGCCAATGCCAGCGCAGCACTGCCTCGTGGTATCTTATTCTGGAAAACGTGACCTGTAAGAAAGTTTAAAGAGTATTCTGTGTATTCCTTAATGGCTAAACAGAAAAGCAAAATGAGGAAACATCTTAAATTCAGACCTCACCATGGTGTAGAGAGGGATAAAGGTAGATGGCATAATAGCATGAAGAAATCTCTCTATGTTCTTTTGGAAGATGAACCATGGTGAGTTGACGTGTGCTCGCATCTGTAAAAATGTAAGAGTTTTAAAGATTACCTCGAACAAAGGACTTTTATTTCTTCACCACAGCTTACTAATACTCTTTATTCTGATTCATCACAAAGCCAACACAAAGTAGTCAAAAAATTTCTTGTTTCCATAATAGTCATTCCCAATCCCTTTTAGTAAACGTCAATAATATACAACATTACCTTGAAAAGAGAGAGCAATTACACGAAACCTCTTTGAGAATGCTATTTGCTCAGGGTCGCTATGGGAACTCTATTGCAGCAAAGGGTTTGTTCAACTGGATCTGCAGGTCTTCTGTCCAAAGATTTGACTAATTTCTGTTGCTTCCTGGTTGGTTTGGAATATTGTTTATAGTAGGAAGGGATCTGTTTAAAGCCATGTTTACCTTGACCTACTCCATATTCAGGACAAATATTGGGCTATAGTTGTCTTAGTTTTAAAGACACAGGGGAGATAAATGAGTGAGCTTTGCAGTATCTTATAGAACTTCTTTCACTACCTATAAAACCATTCTGCTCCAGTTGAAGTCCACTTCATTACTTTCTGCCTTCAGAAGAGATGGAAAACAGTTACACTCTTCTTTAAATTTATCTCAATTTTTTTCATTTGGTTATTTTAAAACTAAAACAGCAGTCATTTATGGTGAGATTTTCATGTGACTGGCTCAAAATGGAATTGTGTTTTTCTTCAGATTATTAATCTTGTGACCAGGAATTTTTTTT
>NW_017731463.1:1994993-2071254 GCF_001890085.2 Hipposideros armiger | reverse complement strand
TGTGTGTGTGTGTGTGTGTGTGTGTGTGTGTGTGTTCTTTTAGGACCTATTCTTTGCAGCATGCATGAGAGGTGCCTAGAGCAAAGACAAATCTTTAAAAAGAAAGTTTGTTAGAGTATCAGTAAATGATCTCTTGAAATAGAGCCAAACCCTCTCACTCACCTCTATGTAATTGTACATGGATAGGTCTGAAATCGCATGG
The DNA here is from genome assembly GCF_001890085.2 of Hipposideros armiger. Taxonomy (NCBI): domain Eukaryota; kingdom Metazoa; phylum Chordata; class Mammalia; order Chiroptera; family Hipposideridae; genus Hipposideros; species Hipposideros armiger. The sequence goes on along the minus strand of NW_017731463.1, from coordinate 2,071,052 downwards.
TCATCAGGCATTCTAAATCTTGAGAATTCAGGAAGACACATACCTAGAAATCAAGTTAAATAATACATCTTTTTCAAAACAGTTGGTAAAAATGCGCTTGACTCTACACAGATAAAATTAAATAATGTATTCTCTACCGATGATCTCTCCAAACTTTTAAAACTATAGGTAACCAGGTTGGATGACCAACAATGTATGAATCCTGAACAATAACACATAGGTATTTACTATTGTGATTAAATGACACTTATGATAAAGTGAATATAATATACAGTTGTTGATTATAATATAACATTATAATATAATAATGTAATATAATATACACTAGTTGAAATAATAAATAAATCATTATTTTCCTTATTTCATAAATGGAAAGCTATTCTTATAAATGACTCCCCTCCAGCCCTGCTTAGAATTTGCTATTTTCATTTATGTTCTCCCTTGGTACCCCATGCACCATTATTTTACTGCATATATGACACCTTATTAGCTTAAACAACATTATTCTGTGATCTCCTGGAGGCAGGGCCCATGTTTTATTCATGTTTGAAATCTTAACCTGGTATGTGGTTAAATACTGAATAGATATTGATAAATTAATTACTGCTGTAACTTTCATGTGACTAAACAACTCTAGTTATTAAGGAAACCATTTCTAAAGTCAAAGACCCTGGGTGCAAGCCCTGGCGTTACCACTGTCTAGCTACACAACTTTGGGGAGGCTCGTTACTCTCCTCTAAGCTTAAATTTCCTCAGTTGTAAAATATAAACAAAAATAGTACCTATGCCTCACATATTTCATGAGGACCAAATGAGATCATGCATCAAAATCAGGAAGATACCCAACACATATGAAATGTTCAATGATATTAGTTATGATTATGTTGTCATATTATTATTATTCAATCTTTGTTCTCTGGTAACCAAAACCAGTATTAACAGTGTGTTCTGATACATGAACCCTCCATCCACCTCCATCATCATTATCACATGAAACCAATCACATGAGGGCTAAGAAAGGAAGAAGCAAAATGCCTCTGGATCTTGAACATCTGAGTGAGAACGCTGGGAAAGAAAGGGAGAGAACCAGAAGCAGTTTGCTCAGAAACCTATAATCTCTCCTGACCCAGACACCAAAGCTGAGGTCCAATGACTTTCTATAACAGCATCACAAACATTTACTGTGAACTTATTCCGGGATAGACTTTTTTTTTTAAAGATTCACACAAATCAGTTTATTTAATCTTCACAACAAGTCTCTGAATTGGTTATTATTATTTCTACTTTACAGATGGAAAAAAAAATAACTGGAGACGTTTCAAAGCCAGTTTTCTAATTCTATCCCTTACCTGAAACTGATTTAAATTCAGAGGTAGCCGTTCAGAACCTGTGATGCTGAGAAGCAGTAAAAGGTATCCAGTTCTTAGGCTATTGTTTGCAATTTCTTTTACAGATGAAAATTGTGTACATTTAGTTTAATATAATTTCAGAATTACTTACATAATTTAAACTTCAAGGTTTGTAAAATTAATATATTGGCAAAATCAATTTTTAATCAAAAGGCAAATAGAAGTATCAGGTGCAATCTTTGATAAGGCAGAAAGCAAGAAAGCACCGGGGCTTTTAACAGGGTTTACGAGGGCAAGGTGCAGGGGACGCAGCCAGGTTGAAAGGGAGACAAAGGAGCGTATCTTTGGTCTCAGAACTTTTATCCTTGTGTGGATCACTGCATAGACTCCCATGTACGAACCTTAAAAGAAACTATGTTTCTCTCTCTGGGTGCTCCTTGTCTGATATGGGAGACTACAGCGGCAAACAGAGGCTGTTAACAGAAATATTTATAATCCTGAACAGGAAATATGGACCATGGGTTTGTGGTCTTCTAGGATCAGTCCACAATTAATCAGCAAGGCTAGTCCATGTCCATTTGAGAAATTTTACTTACTAAGATCATTATTGAACTTATCCATTAACTCATCAAATACCAAGCAGTCTTCAAAGCCCTGAAATAAGAAAAAATGGGAAAAATTAAACTGAAAATAATAAAAGCTTCTTAGCAATTTTGAGCAGACCTTCCATTAGTGGGTATAATTCGTTAGGGTGCTTACCGTTAGTCTGAACACAACTGAGCGGTCATACCTGGCATTGAATTAAGACTATAAAAGACCATCAATTGCATGCTTGGTGGTTTTTTCTTTGCCCAATTCAAAAGTATATATTAAGTATAAGGATTTGGAATTCGATCAAAATGTTAAGTTACTCTTGTCATTTTGATGGATTCCATTGCCTCTTCAAGAAGCTTGCTCTGCATGAGTATTAAAATTATATTTTCACTGTTCAGGTCTTTAAGATTCATATTTAGAGACATTTAATGACAGGTTAGAGCTCTAATATTAATTTAGTTCCTATGAGCTAAGATTAAAGCAAGTTTCCAATATCAAGAACTCCACAAAATTGGTAAGGTACTACGCTAAATACAGTGGGAAAGAAAAAAATCAAAAGCTATGTTTCCTGCTTTCTAGGAATTCAAACCATAGTTTTAGAGACAATATAAACATATGTAAAAATTAAAAAATCAAATAATTTTCACATCAGTTATAAAGATTACATCTGAAGTGAATAAATTTGCTTGTCAACTGTATAGACTTTTAATGCTATAGGAATTTAGAGATGCAAGATACCATATAGGGTTGAGATGATACTTTACATAATTAATTCATTTATCCTCTCCAAAAATCTCTATGAGGAAGGAAGTAAAAACTTTAGTTGTATAAGAACATATTATCACAAATCCTGGATTAAAGATTTGAACCCTGGCCTTCTAATGCCAAAACCTAGGCTCTTATCCACTATGCTAAAATTGGTATGTTCTGATGTTTTTATAAAACAAAATATTTATCACTGCTTTGTGGAAAATATAATTGATTAGATTCACAACCTACTTACACTTGGGATATAGCCTAACAACCAAAACAATAGACGACTCTGATAATAAAGCTATTAGTTATCAAATACACACATAACATTTAAACACTATTTCTTTTCTGAAATATTTTTCTAGCCAGAATGGTGACAGTTCCATGATAGCAGTAATATTTGACATCTAATCTGTTTCATAGTTTTATTTAATGCTATCAATTTTGCTTTCTTTTCCTTTGGGAAAAAAAAGTGAAGAAGAATAAAACACAATTTGAGATCTTTTTTTTGAGCCTAACATTTATATACTTATGCATAATCTCTAGAAAAAATATTTTAAAATTTAAATCTTGAACTACTGATATTGTTTCCAAATTTCAAGCTATCAATAAATACATTTTCTAACTGCACAGAAAACTCTCTTGTGCTTAATGCTCTTCTGTGCATTAAATTACTGGATCAAGTAATCCAAGACTTGACTATGGTTAGTGATCAATCTAGTTAAACAGCTGGTATGGTTGCTGAATAGATTTTCTCAGAGATTAAGTGGGGATAGTTTTAGACATTTTATTATTAGTTTCAGGCGTACAAAACAACAATGATTAGACATTGATAGACCTCACAAACTCACAACTCCAATAAGTCTATTACCCATGTGACGTTGCACATAGTTATTACAATATTATTGACTGTATTCCCCAGGCTACATCCTTTACATTTCCGTGACTATTTTGTAACTACAAATTTGTGCTTCTTAATCCCTTTACCTTTCGCACCCATTCCCCAAACCCCCTTCCACCTAGTAACCATCAGTTTGTTGTCTGTATCTATGGGTCTGTTTCTGTTTTGTTTGTTTATTTTGTTTTTCATATTCCACATGTAAGTGAGATCATATGGTGTTTTGTCTTTCTCAGTCTTATTTAAGATTTTTTAGTTGCGACTAAGCCAGAAAAATTTCAGTGACTTACTAGGGTAAAAGAACTTACCGCATTCATTCCTTGCCCAAAAAAAGGCACAATTGCATGAGCTGCATCTCCCATCAGCACACAATGTGATTTAAAGTGAAAAGAGGAGCATTTTATAGATATCATGGCCTGGGCAGGCAACAGGAAGAAATCTTGTGCCAGGGCTTGCCTTCAGAGGAAAATGATCAGAATGTAAAGATAGTAAGTTGGGTGTTAAATATTGCATAATTCTGTCACATTTACTGATTTTACCTCCTACCATAGGATTTTATTGAGAAATACACAAGAATGCCAGGAAGAAAACAGGAAAGGGAAAAATGGAAGTTTCTTCTAATCCTCAAATTCCATTGTTCTAATTACCTTCTTGATTTGTAACAATGTTAATCACAACCAAAAAGACCAGATTTGGCTGTATTTAAATTATTTGAAATATGTCCATATTATATGACATCAAAATTTCATTATCATGCACATGGGTTATGCAATTTTCAACTATGTTGGTGTGTTGTAGATTTTTGTGGAAAAATTGAGGTGCTGCTGTGTATTTGACTAAACTACAACAGACCAAAATTAAAATTAATGTGAATTCATATGTATTTGAAAGTAGACAATTGTAAGCAAGCTAGTATTTGTCAAGCATCTACAGAAGTTTTGTGAAAGCTGTAAGTAGAGAAATAGTACATACACTCAAGGATCTCAAATACGGTTAGAGAGGCAAAAAACAGCCGTAGAACATAAGGGCTAAATTTTGGTGTACAGAGATTTCCTTCAGTGTCAGAGAGAAGGAGAAATCAATACAGACTGAATTAGTCTGCAGGAAAGAATGAAAACTGACTATTTTAAAATATCTGCTGTGGGCTTGCAGTGGGCTATCCCTTTTACATAGTTAGCTCATCTGATTTTCACAACTGCCCTAAAAGGTAGGTATCTTGATTGATACCTAATTTAAGGATGAAACATCTGAGATTCAAGGAAGTAAGGGGCAGAAGCAGTATTACACATTTATTCTTTCGGCAGCATTGTGCTGCCTCCATGAAGACATCCTTGGAGGTATAAAGCAGGCTGGGTTCCAGGAAGGAGGGACAGTGTGAGCAGAGGCACCAAATGAGACCAGATGATGAGGCCCACGTGGCAGGTGATGCTGACGGGCCAGGGCAGCCATGGGTCACAAACCAGACAGCGAGTACAATTAGCTGTCAATCTAGGGGAACTTTGTCTGTGCCAGGCTCTGTGCTGAATGATTTATAGATATGGTGTCCTTTAGTTGTCACAATAACCCTTTGGGGCAGGTCCTATCATTACCACCTTTCTCATGTGAGGCTAACTTACACAGCTAGTACGTGGTAGACCTGAAACCTGAGGCTGCTGGCTATACCTGCCAGGCCACAGATTTGCATATCCACCTGCACAGGACACAGAAAGGCCTGGGGACATTGGGTGACTTGTCTTTCCCAGAGAAACTGGCCATGGCCTGGAGTTGTCCAGCTTCCAGCTCACAGTCCAGCACCCCCTCAGGCTTTTGCTAGTATCGCCTTTGTGTCAAGGTCACTGCTCAATCGGTCACATTTCAGCAAAATTGAAATAAGGTGCATAACTTTTATTTGAATTTCTAATGACTCAAACCAATGAAGCAAAAGACACAATTGCACATCGTGAAACTTACTCTCCAATGAGAGGAACAGAATCCGGAAAGTACTTATAGAAGAAATCCAGTACGTCTCGACTTGTTTGGAGCTTTTCAAACTCTTCAAAAGGCATAAACAAAGTACAGGTGAAAGATTTGTTCTGTGAGAAGAGGGAGAGCAGTGTGAGAGATAATCGAGGCTGGCGATGCCAGTGCACAGGTGTGTCCCCAACTCACAGGGTTCTTGTTGTGGCCGGAGGGTGGGGGGTGCGCCTGGGGGGACTGTCCAAGCAGACAGAACATTCACCATCACCTGTGTCCCTCATTCCCAAAGAAAAGCTCTGCCAACTCCCGGGGTTACTCCCCAACTTCTCAGGTATTAGGAGAATTTCTACACTGTAAACTCCAGATATTTTCAATGAGAAAACACCACATTCCTTAGATTACTAATAAGTTGGTTGGACTTAATTTCTCCTTTCTTCTCTATTGCTTCTTTTAAGACAGTATGAATAGGCTTTGGACCCTAGGACTGATAACAGGAGAAAGAAGGATAAAAGAAAGAAAAAGGCCAACCAGATAAATAGATAGCTATAATATATTTATCTATCTATCTTATATAGTAATAATAATAACAACAATAATATATGTATTTTATATATTTAAAAAGTCCTTAGGGTCTAATAAAAGAACAGCCATACTCTTTTTTTGACAATGTATATTCTAATGTTCTATAAGCTTTAAGGCTGAAAGTACTTCTAGTATATAACCTAAATTTCCCTGGCTTTATTTGGGGGCCATATTTTCCTACATTGTTTTGGGGGAAATGACAGTCAGGCACCACCACACATAAGACCCCATTAGTCATCCATGTATATTAATCCCCTTTCCAAAGTAAATAATTGGCATTACTTCAGGTTTTTCCTCAGTAATCCCACAGTTTCAAACATATAATCACCAAATAGACTAAACAATGATGAGATTAATTATATGTATACATATACTCAGTACAAAAGTAAATCATGAACAACATTAATTATGATGCAAAATTACAGTTGATGAGAAATTCTATATTACCGTGTTAGGAAGTGCAATCATCATAAAGGTGTTTCTAGGCCAAATGTGCAGATAATTAGGTTCCATGGCAAACTGCAGAAAAAAAGTATACATGTATATATGTTTGATTAGCAGATTAAGGCAGCACATCTCTAAAATAGACTCTGCTTATGTTATAACTGTGTCCACAGCAATCCAAATCAGTATTATATGCATGGTAATACACACATCAATCATTACATATAGCAGAATTAGTCTTAGAAAATGTTTTGTTCTGTCTTTATAAACTCAGCCTTAGGTGGGTTTTAGATATCAGATATAATTCAAGACTTGAGAACATGCTATAAAGAGATGCTCTTGGGCTGGCCGAATGGCTCAGTTGGTTAAGAGCTTGCTCAAGAGTTTGAGGTCTGAGCAACAGTGGTTCGATGCCCAGCTGGAGCTGAGCTGCCACTGAGCTGCCAACAGGTGGCAGGATGGCTCAGCTAAAAGAAAAAGAAAAAAAAAAGAGAGATGTTCACTTTCTCTCTTTATTACTTACATGCACACACACACACATGCACACACACTCACACAATACACGGATATACGCACATATACGGGGGTGCCAAAAAAATGTATGCAAGTGGACACTTTGGTCAACGTTGCTCAAGCAGTAGTTCGCCGTAATTAGAAGTGTCTGGACGCTGATGGTAACCACTTTAAGCAACTCTTGTAATTACAGAAGTCAAACGTGACTTATTGTCATCTTTTGTTATCAGTATGTATTGAGTATTACAATTTTAATACAGTTTTTCTTTCTTAAAATGTGTATAATTTTTTTTGGCACCCTCTGTATATACCTATCTAAAATATATACGGACATGAACTAAATATGCTTGTATACATATACATGTGTATAATATTTTTATACTTTATTTTTCACTTTATTTGGGGACTTATTTGTATAGATAAAAATGTCCTAAGTTAAATTTTATGGACAAGACAAAATTTTAAAAACAAGTCTCTTATCACTTGTTTTCTACAATGTAAGTAATAGAGAGGTCTTGTCTCTTTAATAACCCCTCTACAACACAATAGCATCCTGAGTAAGTATTGATTACTTTGGTAAATCGGTTTACCCAAAGACCCAATTGACCAAAACTCTTGAGGTTTCCAGGGGTAATATATATATATATATATGATTGTCAGAAAAGTCATGACGTATTTTTTCAATGAAAAACATAGAAAAAATACGTCATGACTTTTCCGACAACCCAATATATGTATATATATGACTATGCATCGATTTTCCAAATATTTCACTTTTGTGTGACTTTTCATAAATGTCTAGGAAGCACCTACCATGTATATATTTTACATGGTAAGAAGAACCATGAAGCACAGAGTAGTCTCCTAGCTAACATTTCCACCCTCTGTGATAGTTATTTGTATCCTAGGAGAAGAGGCTGTTGCTTCCTGGCTGTTTTATCCCCAGAGCCTCAAAGAAAGCCCAATACACAGATACAGAGTGAATAAATGCGTAAGACCTCAAAGATCTTACCATGCAGTTGAATAGGCAAGCTGTAGCCACATGGAAAGCCAAGTAAATTCCCTTTAGCAACAATTGAAGTGGTAGACAATAAGTGATTTGCTGCCATATTAGAAGTATAGGAAATAAAAACTGGGCAGGTAAGAAATTTGTGAGGCTGGAGTGGTTGAAACGAGGGATCTGTAGATTAGATAACAATTGTAGGGCAATGGCTTCTGGGTAAAGGTGAACCTTCTGAGTAAAGTAGGGTGACATAAATGAGCACTGTTTTAGGTGGGTAGTAAGGATACCAGCCTGGGTGAGGTGGCAAATGTCCTTGCTTTTCCCTTTTGCTATCTTTTGATCACTTCTACAACATTTTTAGAACTTCGAAAGATAAAGAAGAGTGGATAATTGACAGCTGACCAATTTATCATTTATTGCAATAGAAGTTTAAACTACTGATTAAAAACTGGAAGATAGGGCCGGCCGAGTGGCGCGTTGGTTAAGAACTCGCTTGGGATGCCAAAGGGCCCCAGTTCGGATCCCACATATGAGGGCCAGTGACACTGCCCTCCACAGCTAAGATGCTGAACAACAGCTCAACCTGGAGCTGGGCTGCCATGAGTCACCGGCGAGGGCGTAGGCTGCAGCCCCTGTGGCAGTGGGTTGCCATGAGCTACCATGTGTAGCCAGCAGCCAGCATGAGCAGCCAGCAGCCACAGTGAGTGGCCATCCAAGAAGCCGGCGACTTATCTGCCTCGCCCAGGAAGAGCGCAATGATGGTGCCAACTTGGGCCAGTGAAGCAACGTCCTCCACAACTAGACTGAAGAACAAAAGGACAGCAACTTGTCTGTTCCCCTTCCCCCAATTCCCCAGCGCTGTTCCCATCCCCCCAATTCCGCAATAAAAAACAAAATCAAAAACAAAAAACACCCCAAAAAATGGAAGATAATATTTACCTCCTATCTTCACCATTGGCATAGATTATAGTTTATACATTGTGATATAACAAATATGATACCAAGGACATTTTGGTGTTCATATATATTTCAGGGACCCTACAAAACAACCCTTTCAATTCTCAACTTTTTAATTACCAATTCATGCTCTCAATAGGTATCCTTATCCAATAGATGTCCCAAGGTCAGACCTGTAGCAATCATCATTGGTCCTCCCAAAAGTCCCTCCAAACATAATGTCTAAGCAAAACCAATTTGCTTGCTGTCAAAAGCATCTTTAATATGAGTCTACCATACATCTCCCCAAAACACCCCTCTTTATTCACCCAATCTCTCCACCCATCCAATCTCTCATTCCCACTCCAATCATCAGGGGTGGAGCAAAAGTATCTGTTACATTACAGAAAGAAAGAGGAAGGAAGGAGGGAGGGAGGGAGGGAGAAAGAAGGAAAGAAGGAAGGAAGGAAGGAAAGAAGGAAAGAAGGGAGAGTAACTTTCGCTGGATTGTTTTTAGGCCATGTCAAAATATTCCCATGTCTGGGTCACATGTCAAAACAGTGGAGACTTTTTGTAAACTACTAATCATTATTATTAAATATGAATGCCTAGAAAATAAATGACTGTCTTAAATCTACATTAGGAAGCATGATTCAGCTCAAATCTGGGACAAATTTTCAACAGAAACCTAATAGCTTACAATTCAGAATTATCAGATCCATGAAAACATTATCTACCAGAAAACCATAAAATCAGCATTGAAGAATTAGTGTATACATTTTTGAGCAGAAAAATAAATAGATAATAAAACATTAAAACATGGCTCTGACTGGCAGATACAGTTTGGTATATAACTGGTATATAATACCACTATCCCAAGTTGACTTTTATAGATATCTGAATTTCAGGCAAATAGATTAAATTATTACCTTAAAACGTGGATGTTTTATATGCAAATCAAGTATTTAATGCTGTTTACTTAACCTTACTTATAAGCCAAGATCCTTATTCTTTCTGTTGGTATTTTAATTTTCCTTAGTAAGTTTCTACATTTATTTGCTTATGACAATTTAAATATATAAACCACATATCTGCCTCAGGCCATATGTGGTTTAACTCAGGAAACAGGGAATGAGAAAAACTCAATGGAAATCTCTTTGAAACAACTTGCAGTTCACTTTATTTAATAATTATTATTGATTCAATTATGAGTGTAAGAACTTTGGATTGTCTGTATACAGAATTGATTCCCAACCCATTTTTCTTCTGCCAAGAAAAAATTTAAAAATGATATTATTATATAAGACAAAATTCTCTGTGTGTTTCCAGTAAGGTAGTGGTAATTTCTTCTTTTCTTTACTACTCAGGAAAGTTTATCAAAAGGTAAGGGAAAGGGATATTATTAAAAGGATACCTGTACCCCTCGTTTATTATTAATTACAAAGTAATTGTGATAAACCTCAAAACTGAGCAAGACATGTGACTGAGAACAGCTGCACTACAATATGCTTCTACACTAGTATGGGGGGTACTGTGTGTAGAAAGGTGATAAGAAAGGGAAAGGACTTACACCCCCATTCTTAGGTGGAATAGTCAATTCCATGTACCCATGAGGAATGTATTTCTGACTGTAATCAAAGCGGGGTTTCTTCATGAGGTGACGTCTGACAGTTGAATAGGCTCCATCGCATCCTACAATGAGGTCACAAGTGACATCTTTGGGAACTTTGTCAGATCTGAAAAATAAACCACCCAAAAACAAAAAAATAAAAGAAAGAAAAGAAACGGTCTAATGGTCAAAATGATGGTGTACTTCTATCTGGGTATAAAAAAATAACACCTCAACGGGGCCACTATTCCCTTTTACATATCTCACTTGGAGCTTTGAGTTGATAGCTATAAAATGTAGATAACACTTATCCCTATCATAGGTTTTCTTTTGAGGATGAGAATAACACACAACCATACTGACTGATCAAGTTATGCTAAGCCACGGCAGTGTGACTAAGAGTTGAGTTGCCTGCATGAAGGAAGAGAATCTTGAAAAAGAAGGTTAAATGTTCCAAGTGGAGGAAATGTATGGACAATTGCAGGGATGTGACCAGGGTTTTTTAGGAGCAATATGTCTGGTTCGAGCAGAGTATAGCAGAAGATAAGCTGAAGAAAAGAATACAGTGTGGAGAGGGAAAGGAGTGAGGAGAAGAAAATTCTGAATGGTAAGACAAAAGTTTTAAATACATTATCCTGGCAAAAGGGAGAAAATAATTTTTTCCATGGGGCAGTGATGTGTGGAAAGTGGTAATTTAAGAAATCTCACTTGCAGTGGACATACTGAAGTGGAGGCAGAAGAGAAGGGAAATGGGGACAAGGTGGCCACAGTAGCATACACGTGCAGGGATGAGAGCCGAGGACTAGGAGCTCAGGAAGAAGTAGACATACTTTGAGGCTGGCAGAACAGTTAGGAGAAAACAGGGAAAGGGTCACAGGAAAAATGATTCTAATTGTCTGGGTAATATTGGGTTGTTGGAAAAGTCATGACATATTTTGTCTACGTTTTTCAAAGGCCATCTATTTATATAAAGAACAAAGGTCAATCAATGATATATTGCCCATTTTGTTCGATAACCTTTTGCCATCTTTCAGTGAGCTTCATAATTCCTCATTCATAGAAGGACCTGTCTTTATCCGCGAAAATCTGAACAAGATGCTGATTTACAGCCACATCTGAATTTAATGTTATACCATGCAAGGAGTTTTGAAGACAGCGAAACAAGTGGAAGTCTGATGGCTCAAGGTCAGGCAAGTATGGTGTGTGTGGCAACACATCCCATCCAAGCTCCAATAATTTTTGACAGGTGATCCAACTTGTGTGTGGTCTCGCGTTGTCGCGATGGAACACAACTCCTTTACGATTAACAAGCTCTGGACATTTCTGGATGATGGATTCGTTCAAATTGCCCAACTGCTAACAGTACACATTTGAATTGATTGTTTGGTTCCTTAGTAGGAGCTCAAAAAACACAACACCTTTAAAATCCCACCACACTGAGAGCATAATCTTCCTCTGATGAATGTCTGCTTTTGATGTCGTTTGAGGCGAATCATCATATCGGGACCAAGACCATTTGCACACCACATTGTTTTAAACAATCCACTTCTCATCACCAGTTATCAGTCGCTTCAAAAAAGGATCATTTTCCTCACGTTTAATGAGTATCTTGCAGATGTTTATACGCACTGTCAAATGAACTTCTTTGAGTTCATGAGGAACCCAAATATCAAGCTTGCTTACGTATCCCAGCTTCTTCAGGTGGTCATGAATGCTTGAATGATGGATGTTCAATGTTTCTGCAATCTCTTGTGTCATGTAAAGTGGGCTTGACTCAATCAATGCCTCTATTTTGTCATCATCAACGTCGGTGGGCCTTCCTGACCGAGGAGCATCGTTGAGATCAAAATCACCAGCACGGAATTTTGTGAACCATTGTTGGCCCTGACATTCTTGTAGAGCATTGTCACCATAAACTTGACCCAACTTTTCACAAGCTTGACATGCGTTCTTCTCTTTATGGAAGTAAAACAGTAAAATATGGCGAAAATGCACAGTTGGTCTTCTTGCTTCAAATTGTAAAATCTCCAAAACTCAACCAAATCGCTCAATTTTTTTTCGAATGAAGCTAGAACAGTCAGCTGTCAAATGACATAGCAATAACATAGATGCAAATGACTCTAGTACTTCCAAAAATGAACTAGTGCCATCTGTCGCAAACATGCATCATGACTTTTCCGAAGACCCAGTAGGACTAAGGAAGTCAAGAGTGGGACATGCTTGGAGAAAAACAGACGGTCAAGGTTTTTGATATGTTTGACATTATGGCAAGAGGTACCTCTGAAGGCATTTCATGAGAAATTAACATTGATTATGACTGAAATAAGGACTGGGAGTGAAGGTGGAGGCCTGGGTTAGAGATTCATCTTAGAGGTGTGAATTTACAAGCAGCCTTTGAATGGACAAACCCCAAGTGTGGGACATGAGGCTTGGAACTTGGAGGAAATGGAGTCAGCTAAGGAGAAGCAGACAAATAGGATCCAGAAAGAAGAGAGAAGCAGCAGAGCTATGGAGGGTCTTATGCTCAAAGGGTGGAGAGAGGTTGAGGCAGAGTGTGGTCACCAGTGTGGAATACTGTGGGAGGGTGAGTAAGCACAAGGATTGAAAAGAGTGGCATTCATATTCAGGAGGCAACTAAGGCCTATGTTCAATTAAAACTCATTGAAGAGTGCCAGGTGGGTACTAGTCAGGGGGATCACTTCATAGTAAATGTCTAACCACCATCTGTACACCTGAAATTAACATAAAGTAATATTGATTGTCAACTGTAATTGAAAAATTAAAAAAGGGGGGAAGATAAAGGGGAATAAGAGGTCCAAAGACCCAGGTATAAAATAAGTAGGAAGTCATGGGGATGTCATGTACAGCATAGGAAATACAGTCAATAATATTGTGATAGTGTGGTACGGTGTCAGATGGTTGCTGGACTTCTCATGGTGCTCACCTATTTAGCATAGGGAATATAATCAGTAATACGGTAATAACTCTGTATAATGCCTGGTGGGTACTGCTGAATAACTATGATGTACACCTGAAACTAATATAATATTGTATGTTAGCTATATTGTAATAAAAATCTTTTTAAAAATAAATAGACATTGACTCTAGAACATAGTTGAATTACCCGCCTGGTAATCACTTAACTCTTTCAAAAGCCAAAGAACAAAGTTTACAGGTACAATTCTCCATTCCAACCCTTCACTGTTTACTGGGAAGTCAACAGGCTGGCTGGTCATTACCCAAGTACTGTGATCATGCCTTCCTCAGGACTGCATTTCAACAACCTGTGGCCAAAGTGCATCTTCACATTGGGATATTTCTCAACAGCTGAGGAAACAGAAAGAAAACAAACAAAAATTAAATTCCAATTCGTATTTCACCTAATCAAATTGCTATACTAATCATATTGTGAAAACAGTATGATAGCACTGTTTATTTTTAATAATGTAAAAATGATTAGTTAAAATGATAATTTGACAACTCTTTGGTAAATGTTCCAGGATAATTTGGTAGTAGAAGACATGAATAAAAATTAACTATCCTCATCTCAAAAAAAAAAAATCCAACTAATTCCAATTTCCATTATGCAAATTCTTACATTGCTGTAATTCTTGGAACCCTGTGAAAAGAAGAGAGTGTTATGTACTTGAAAAGTTGCCTCGATCTTAAGGCTTTATTTGTGACTGGAAATATTCAGCCAAACTCCTTTTCTCATACTATGCCTGCTGCAAGTCCTCTAGACTTCTGATTCAAGTTGTCACAAAAGTAGATTATTGATACTAATTCTTTTCTTAATCCATCAGTGGAACACTTTAGAAGAAAAAAATAAGTAAAAAGGTTTGAAACTCCTCAATAAATAGAATCAGATTATTTTAGTGCTTTTTTATTTTGCCTGCTTTCAGTCTTTGGAATTTAATGAATCTCATTCTCTTAACTATTAATCATGTTCCTGTTATAGTAGTAAAATATGATTTTTTTTGTCCCTCAAAAAATTCTCATAGACAGAACTATAATTATAGGCTACTATTTAATTATAAAGCTAATGTAGGATGTAGGTGTTAGTTCAAAACCCTTGAGCTTATTATGCTAATGTAACTGAGTTCCTGGAAGGAACATGACAGACAGTAAAAAATAAATAAACAAAAAATAAGGAAAACATGCCAGAGGTTCTGGCTTTTCAACTCAACTCCTGTCTGTACTTAACTCTCTTTTTTTCCTCAGGTTTTGCATTTTTTTGTTCTGTTTTGCTTGAGTTTGATTTCGGATTTGAAGATTTGAAGATTCTTGGATATGGAATTTGAAATTTTAGGATACAGTAAGTCCCCAAATTATGAACATTCGAGTTGAAAACTTTCACAGATACGAACGGACCTCACATTATGAACATTTGTAGATGCAAACAAATTGCAGAAATAGCTCATGTGTCTACCGGACATTGTCACAGTTGTGTTGCTGAGTGCTTACTGTACAGTGCGATAGTGTACAGTAGTCCAGTGCTCAATCGGAGCCCAGGATGTCCGGAAGCAAGAGAAAAAGCAGTGGCGATGTGGAGGGGACTGCTAGGAAGCGCAAAGCAGTAACCATGGAAACAGAAGTGAAAATAATTGAGATTGGACTGAGGTAAAAAGATGGTAGACATCTCTCATTCTTATAACATGAATCATTCAACCATTGGCATTCCATTGTATATTTGTGTCAAAGGTGTATAAGACTCACTTTGTCGGACTTATGAATGAATTTGACTTACAAATGTTCTCCTGGAACGGAACTCATTCGTAAGTCGGGGACTTACTGTACCAAAAACTGTGACCCTAAACCAAGACTTACTTATGTATAAGGAATCTTTTGGCAAATAACTTTAGAGAAATCAGAGTTTATTTGAGCTAATAAGCATATGTTTTACAAACACAAAATGTGTTTGTGGAATCCACTTTATATTTATTTATTTATTTATTTATTTATTTATTTATTTATTTATTTATCATTCATTCTTAAATGTAGTCTCATACATCCCATAGAATTATCTATAGAACAGTAGTCCTGGGATATGCTGCCTATAAATAAATAAATAAATAAATAAATAAATAAATAAATAAATAAATAACTCTTCTCTGGTCAAATCCTTTGGA
This sequence comes from Hipposideros armiger, assembly GCF_001890085.2. NCBI lineage: Eukaryota > Metazoa > Chordata > Mammalia > Chiroptera > Hipposideridae > Hipposideros > Hipposideros armiger. The sequence goes on along the minus strand of NW_017731463.1, from coordinate 2,055,286 downwards.
GAAGTGCTAACAGTCTGACCCTCCTGGCTATGCTGTCCTGGTCTCCAGCCGCATGTGGCTCTTGCGTGTTTGAAATATGGCTGGTCTGAAAGGAGATGTGTTGCATGCATTGGATTTTTACACCCTAGTACAAAAAGTAAAAACGAACGTAGAACGAAAATGTCTCATGAATGACTGTCATACTGATTACACATTGAAATTATAATATCTGGATATATTAAGTTAAAATACACTGCTAAAATTAATTTCATCTGTTTCTTTTCAGTTTTCTTTTAATGTGGTTAGCATACAATTTTAAATTACACCTATGGCTGGCACTTGAGGCTACATCTCAGACAGTGCTTTACAAGATCTGCAATGCAGACTGGGAGAATAGGGGCTCTGGGAAGTACTGCAAGAGAAAAGAGTTTTAAAACTTGTTTAATGCAGGACTGGTCAAACAAATTGACCAGATGTCCTCTTTTCTGTTTGTTGTGCTTAGCAATTACTAACATCAAACAGAATAGTGGACAGTGAAACAGTCTCACATGAAATGCTGATGCTGGAAAATGTTTGAGTTAAAATTTTTCAGAGGGGAGGCTGTTCAGGTAGGAAGCAATAATCATTTATAACTGAGTAAATACGTGGAGTGGGCAGTTCACACATTTGATGCTGTGTAAAGGAATAAAGAACTTTACATTTTAAACAAAGCTTGGGAATCAGGAGATTCAGCATGTATTTTATTAACATATTTACAGCATTAATGAAGTTGCATGCTGTGCAGCACAATTCTAATGAAAAATAGTGAGGTTAGTTTATGATGTATATACTGAGATTGGATCTTGCCCATGTGTTAGCGCCTTAATATTAGCAGTTGTTTTAAAAAGAATATCGGAGGCAGTGACTGTAGTAGTTAAAAGCATGCATTTTGAAATAAAGACTCAAATGCAAATCCAGATTCTACCACTTATTAACAGTGAGATCCATTACACAGTAGAGACCTCTAAGCCTTCTTCACCATGTATACACTGCGATACAAATAATTCCCACCTCACATAGTTGTTGGGAGGGTTAAACAAATCAATGTATAAAAAGCACTTAACATAGTGCTTTGTGCCTCATGAATGTTTGCTATTATTTTTACCTTAATACATTCAGAGGATGCAATAAAGAGATTGTCTTAAGTCAGCTAGTGTCTTTTTAAAAAGCTATTTTGTGTCTATTTATTTTCTTAAGGTCAACATGAATATATCTAGCCACCTAGCCCAACCCCACCCATCTACCCATCCAAAAGACAGTCTTACAAATATAAGTAAAAAGTTGAAGTAAGAATACTAAGCCCTATGTCTTAACTCCCTGGTGAATCAGCTGGAGTGACTGTACCCATTACTTCTCCCAGTTAAATTGAATTCAATTCAAAACACATGTTGCAAATTCACATTGGGTAGGGAACTGTGGAGAAACACAAAAAAATCATGGGGAAACTGCTCTCGAAAGATCAGAGACTGCTGGGCTGCATGAAGATAGGTTGATTCAGAAGATAGGAGAAACACTTCAGTGGCATGCTTTGCAGGGAGTGAATCTGTTTAGTACAAATGCTGAAGAAGAGAAAAAACTATTGTGATCAAGGGCTACATGGGATGTGATTGCACTGATTAGCCAAGTTACAAATTTAGTTGGCAAATCAGGGGATTTTTCATTACTGTGTAGGCCTTTTAGTTACTTGAATTAGAAACCTCAGGGTTATATTTTCCACCTTCCTCTTTCTCAACCCACTCTAACCTCTAGCCACTTGGTCTCCTAAAAATATCATGAATCTATACCCTTCCCTCCAATCACATTTCTATAGCTTTAGTCCAGGGCCTTGGTTTTACACACAGGGATTATCCCAACACTCTAAAGATTGCAGTCCTGTATCAGTCTCCACACAACAGCGTTTTGCTTTTCTGAAATACAAATCTAATCATGTCACTTTGCAAATTGTTAGTGTATATATGTTGTTCCACTAGACAGAATCCTTCATCAGGGAGTGAGTACTAATTCATTCCAGAGCCTGGAAGACAAGAGGAATTCAATATGCATTAACAAGTGATTTTCACTTAGATCATTGGAAAAAAAAATAAAGATGCCAGAGCATGTATCACAACTACTTTTCAAGAAGCAATTGGTATTGTACAGAGCCTTGCTCTTAAAAACCCATAAAACGGGATAGTAAACAAATCTCAGTAAATCAAACAACAATATTAGTCTCATGTGCTTTACTCAATATCACAACTGGTAAAATAAAGCATTGGACTTACCATTTAATAGATCCTTGTTTAGATTTTCTCTGCTTATAGAAAGAATATACTGTAAGAAAAGCATAGTAGGTACTGTTTGTTTCTGGGGAATGGACAAATATAATTCTATGTTATTCACTAAAAATATTTATTATTTAGCAGAAGATTGGAAGCTTAGTTTTATGACCACTTAGCTAAGTAGACTTTTTAAAAAATAAACACTTTAAACAAACACATATAATATGATGCTTAAATTTAAGCTAAATTTAGGCTTTTTCAAAGTTTGATACTATAAAAACCAAACCCTTCTCTTATAGGAATATCTTATTGTCACTAAGACAGTTTTGTTTCAAAAACAAATCATCAATCTCATATTTCTTATCTTAGGTCTCTAAATTGAGCTATTTAAAAAACTTCAGAAATGATAGGATCACTAGAATAAATGTACTATTTCCCAAAGAAACTACTTTGAAGGCCTTCATTTCAATGTGAAAGGGTGTGTGTTTGTGTACGCATGGTGGTGGTGGTGATGGTGGTGGTGGGCAGAGTGTTTATAGGAGTAGGATCAACACTCCCTGGGACAAGTGTTGTTCATTTCTCACTTTATAAGACAACTTGGTGGGGCCTACTATTCCATGAGGAACAGTAGATGCAGTACCTAAGGCCCACCATACTTTTAGGGGTACATGAAAATGTTTTAATTTTAGTTTATTTTAAAATCAGAAGAAAAAAATACATATAATGAATATATAAGAGTGAGTCCATCCTGGGTTATATTAATATTTATAGCAATGCACTCATAAAATCTAATTTTTAATATTTATTGTTTTAGAAAAAGGGGCCCACAGGCCCATGAAGGTCATAATGCAGCCCTGTAATTCAGGGTGAGTCTATTGCTTTCAAATTTTTAAGCATATAATTTAGAAAATTATGGGATATCACAACAGTTACCACAAATATGCTAATTTATAAATCTTCACCTCATCTAAGTACAGACATTTAAAATTAACAGCTAAATCTATACTTGGTATAAAAATAACTCGGTCATGCCACAGAGGCAATGACTGAAGGAGAGTTTCCTGTGTGGGCTATAAATGAAAACTAACAGGGACTTCTTAATTCTCTGCCTAGTTAATTCTCCGAGTTCTCTTTTCTGATCTTCTATGTCGTTAATCCCCTCATTTCAATGGAAACCACGCTTGTGATTCAAAGTATATTAGGAAACATCCTAATTATGAAGGCTCGTTTATGTGGGGAAAATATTCTTTCCATATCAGTAATTAGGCTTGGTTAACTTTTGGGAACAGATAGACACATGGGTCCTTCAGGAAGACCAGGGAGTGTCACTCACTGTCTCATCTATTTTATATCTTTGGGAGGTGATGTGTCATAATCAAAAGTTAGAGTCACACACACACACACAAAAACCTAGAGTCACTCCCATCAAGTCTCTCTTCTCTAATACCTATTCTAAAAGGTTAATCTTATAAAGAATAAATATAAATAAACAAGTCAAGAGCTATAAAGTGTCCCTTATAACCAAAATCATCATCATCATCATCATCTAAAAAAAGCCGGATTATCTCCTTTGGAGATTTGTAAGATAATAGTTGCGGTGTTGACTTTTTTCAAATATATTAGGAAAAAATGTTTACATTCTAGATCCTGAATGCCTTCAAATGAGAATGTTTCCTAGTAAGGGGGTGCCATTTCTCTATTTTGGGCATGGGAGATGAGAAGTAAGAATTGGGGAGCTGTTACCTGCTCTGTATATTAGAGAATGATTTAATAGTTGCCCAGGCAATTTGGGAGGGGTGGGAGGAAAATTGGGTTCCACAAGGCAGAAAGGGCAGAGAAAACAATAGCTGAAGGAGGGAGGCTAGGGAGGCTCAGAGAAGGGGTTCAGAAAGGATTGTGGAGATCAGATTGTGCGCATTAGGGATTTCGAAGTTGTTTGCTATTCTGTGCACCGTGTGGGCCCTCCGGGTCCCCCAGGTCTTCAGGGTATTCATGTGCCTTTTGAGTGAGTGTTGTTTGTGGAAATTGGTGAAAGGAGTGAACTTCATGTCTGGACCATCATGGTACAAAGTCAATAATACTAGGTGAGAGGCAGTGGATAGCCAATAGAAGGTAGGCTCCCTGGGGATCTGTAGAAATCCTGGGGTCATGGGGGAGGGCTTTGGACTTCCACAGGCTGTGGGGTTAAGTGATTCAAAGCAATTTTATGTGGTTCTTAAAGGAGAAAGAGGCCCCATGTTTGACTTAGATATGAAAGTCATGGTGCAAACCAAAGAAAGAGGGGTGGCTGTAAATTTAGCATTAACTCAGTTGTCAGGAATTCAGAAATGGCAGAATTGGTGGGGGGGAGGGGTCATTTCCTCCCTTTTCTAATGTATTGGCAGCTCCCAAATGGAAACTCCTACCAACACTTTCATGTCCTTTGGGAATCATTGGTGATAAAGCTGCTCTCTCTCCCCCTCTCTGACAGTGAGGGTAAGGAAGCCAATTTTGGTTGCAGGTCCCAGCTGCTCTCCTCATCTGGCTTTCCTCATATTTTGAACCATATCTTACTCCTTGGTCTATTTGTACTTTATTGATTTACTCTCTGCCCAGGGGGTGGGTTTCTCAGCACATTCCATGTTTATCCAGAACAAGGTGGGATGATTATTGAGTCATTCTCAATTTTGCAAAAGAAATAGTGTAACTAAGCAGTAGCGCCCAGCACTCCTTTGAGAGCCTCCTGCACCACACTCCACGTGCCATTGTCTGAGAGGAAACCTGCCTCATTTCTCTCTTGATGTTGAGCTCATGAAATCATGCAGTCTCTTTCCTCATCTGTAAAACACGGTGATTGGAGTCAATGAATCCAAGATTGTTGATCACTGTAAGATTCTGTTATGAGAAAGCGCATTTACAAGTTTTCTCATTCAATACACACTTGGACAACTTTTAGAAATCTGGTCTCACCCAAGGTCCTCCCATAGGTAGACCCTCACTTGATTGAAATGATGCTATCTCACCGCCAATTTAAGATTTCAACAAAATGTCTCTCTCAGATCTCACTTTGTCTGTGTAGTCTTCTCTGAACACTAAAGCTTTCCTCTCTCTCTGAACCCCACAGCTGAGCACTCCTGCCTTCCACTAAGCCCTTGTTCCCATGAGCATATGTGCTTTACCTCTTGCTTCTCAATGTGTGGTCCACGGACCAGCAGCATGGACACCGCCTGAGTGTGTTTGGGTTGCAAAAGCTCAGCCTCCACCCCAGCCTTGCAGAATCAGACTGCATTTTAACAAGATCCCAGGTGAGTCTAGAACGTTGTTCTACCTACAGTGGGAGCTCTGTTGAGGGTCAAAGACTCAGAAGAATAGGAACCTCACTTGGGTTTTGCACTTAAGAAAATGAGGCACTGCTGGATGAAGCAAGTTGGAGATTTACTCTTGTTGATAGATGTTTGGTACCTTTATTTTCTTCAAGAAACAAACTAAGAAGGTGTAATTAAATAAAAGTTTATACTTTGTATGTCACTATGTAAAAGATTAGAAGAAAACACAAAGCAGGATAATGGATTTTCTTTGATAAACTCTACATCATCATCTGGACTCCCGTTTTCCAGACTCCTGTTTTCCAGATTATACGATACTGAATGCATTTCTGGTTCATTCTATAAATTCTATTATAATTTAATTTTGGGTGAACAAGTCAGGAGAAGCAACATCATAAAGCCCTCTAGAGTTGTTCTTGCATATCATACTTGACAATAAACACATGGTAATTTTCTCTCTGTAATTGAAAGGAGGTGGGAGGGAAAAGGTACTCAGTATGAGCAAAGCATAGAGGCAGAAAAACAGCCTAACAGCCATGACAATAATAACTCACTTTTATTGAATGTTTATTAGGACTGGACCCTATCTTAAGCATCTCCTACGAATTAGCTTGTTGACTAGTTTACGTCCCCACATTTTAGACCGAGGCAGGCAATGTCAAAGACAGGGCTAGACAGGAAGGAAAGGAAGGGCCAACAAAGAAGCAGCAAGTGTCAGACATTAGACTCAACTATAATCGAACAAGTATCTATCTCCAGGGTTAACATACTTGTGATTTTGTCCCATAGGGAATCGCAGACTTTTTTCCTGAAAGAGAGTGAATCATTCTTGCTCTCATGGGAATGCCTTGGGATACAATCTGGAATAAAACCAGAAATACCAATTTCAACTTCTATAACATGGAATCATGCAAATAAAATAGATATTGACTTTAAAGTATGATTTTAATTATTTTCAAAAATTAAAAAATGATGAAAAGGACAATCACAGTATAGTGGAAACAATCAGTGGACTGTGTTCCTGCAAATGTTAGTTTTTGCCTTTTTTTAACCTTTAGATTTTGGAATTGACTTAAAGATTATTGGGTCTAAAGCAAACCTTGCACTTGTTTATGTTTGTCTAAAGCAAACATTGCACTTGGGGAAAGAGAGGTTAAGTGATTTTCTCATGATTACAAAAGAGAGCAACACCTGGGAAGTAAATGCCAGGAATCCTGAGACACAGAGTCATGTGTTCCTTTAACACAGACATCAGAAAACTGTAAAAATGCAAATGGTATTTACATTGACTTGTCATTTCAAGACACTGTCAGCAGAAGCCCTATCAAGAAAAATACATTGCTTCTGTTCACATTTTCAAACTGCACGATAGACAGTGAGAAGTTCAGTGACCTTGAGGCCATTTGAGGAAAATCTACTACAGGCCCACAATCCTTACCAAATGTTGGTTTCAGAATTCAGAAGTTTTCCAATTTTAGAGAGGTAGTGTAGTGCAGATGTGGATATCACATAGCACCCAGCAGAGTGCACCCCCTCATAATCAAACACAATATTTCTGTAGCAAAACATAGTTGCACCAAATCAGGTTTTTGTGTGTGTGTGTGTTTTTTTAAGGCCACAAAAAGTTTCACATCAGATCAAACTTACTACCGAATGGCTGATGAAAAGATTTCTGTGTTCAGTGCTTTTCTGGAGTATAGAATTGTGAATAAGAGATAATGGACACATATAGTAAAAAAAAATGGAGTTTGCCTGCCTCCTATTATCCTAACGTCATCTCAGATCACACCTGAGGTAGAGATCTACCATCCTGTTGAGAACCCGCGTCAGAAGCTGTCATCAGGTGGGAGTGCAGCATCTCCCTGCCCCATGTCATGCCTCATTTTCTGGATACCCCAGGGGCCTCAAATGTCAAATGTCCACCCTCTTGCCAAATTGAGAAGTTTGAAAACCTTTGCAGAATGCATCATCATGCAGAGGTTCTTGATATTCAGTAGTGCTTTGAATCAGGATCAAATCAAGACCATGCAATTGTTGAAAACCAGCAGGTATTATTTTCTGTAAGGAAAATGCATGAACAACGTACCTGATTTTCTAGGCCAATGGCTTTCAAGGCTTGTCTTCCTCTATAAGAAAGAGCCAAATTAATGCTTCTCCCACGTACAGATTTAGCCACTCGGATATCTAAGACATTGGAAATAGACACTGTGTTACACACATCTCCTCGTAGAATGAGCATATAACACCTGATCGGCTGGTGCAATCAGGACCACATTAAACGACCTTGTTCGCTCTCATAAAGAAAATATTAATAGTGGTAAATTTGTGTTAAATAAATTTAGATAGTTGACGTTTAAACAATTGCAACAGTTCCTCTTTTTTTTTAAATGTCTTTTAAAAAATCTAAAGAGAAAGAGCTCAGAGAATGAGAACTACATCTCACAGTTTTCAATGTTGTCTTACCTTCCCTAGCTTCGTATACATCAACTTGGAAATTTCTCTTTGCAAGGAAGCATGCATTTAACGATCCAACCTAAGAATCAAAGCAATTTTTTTCATATTTTTATCTGAGTCCACCAGTATAGGGAAGTTTTAATTAAATTTACTGGGATGACATTGGTTAATAAAATTATATAGGTTTCAGGTGTACAGTTCTATAATACATCATCTATAAGTTGCATCGTGTGTTTGTCACTCAAAGTCAAATCTCCTTCCCTCACCATATATTTGACCCCCTTTATAGGGGATTTTTACTGGCAAAATGCTGTGTGTGGCTGTACTTTTACTAGTCTTAGTTACCACAGTGATTTAACTCAGTCATTACTAGAAAGCATCATTTACAAAACTAATGGAATAATTCGAGGTTAAATGGTATAGATCACTTCATAAATTATATGTCTAACCACTACGCTGTACACCTGAAACTAATATAAAATAATATTGAATATCAAAAAAGGTGTAATTTTAGATATCATTTTTAAACTTTTACATAATAAGAAAGAACTTTCACACAGAAAGATCATAAAACATGTGTACAGTTTACAGAATAATTGGAAAGCAAACACCCATCTAACCACCACTCTGGTCAAAACATAGAACATTGCCACCCCTCTAAAGCTGCCCCCACCATCTCCCCAATGACAATCCCCAACCTTCACCAAGATGTAAACATTATGGTGACTTGTGATAACCCATCCTTGCTTCTTTATAGTTTTACTACTTAGGTATATATCCCTAGGCAATATAGTTTAATTTTGGCTGTTTTTGAATCACATAATTAGAATCACACTTGTGTACTTTTTTGCATCTTGCTTCTTTAACTCAACAGTATGCTGATGAGACTTCTCCATATGGTTGCACATACACTCCAGGTCATCCATTCTCATGACTGTATGGTTTTTCGTTGTATGAAATCTCACAGATTATTTAACCATTCTACTGTTGAAGGACATTTGAGGTTCTTTTCTGGGTGGGGCGTATTATTAATAATGCTGCAAAGAATATTGTTGTACGTGAATCGTAGTACATATGTGCATGATTTCTATTTAGAGTTTTATGTTTGGAAGTGGAATTCCTGCCCAAAGGTTTATGTTTCTTCACCATTTTTATGCCAAGTATTTCAAAATTTTGTACCAACATGTTTTCCAACCAGCAGCTTCTGACAGTTTGTCTTTGCCAGCACTTGATGTTCTCAAACTTTTAAACATTGTGATTGAAGAGTATGATGGGAAGGATGTGTTTTAATTTGCGTATGACTGATGACTACGAGGCTGAATACTTTTTCATACATTGATTGACTGCTTGGATTTCTTCTTTTGTAAAGTGCCTATGAAGTCTCTTGCTCATTTTCTAGTGGGTTGTCTATCATTTTCTATTAATCCTTTGAGTTATTCATATATCTGAGTACAGAGGCTGCCATATTTAAGTGTTGCAAATATTTTCTTCCATTCTGTGGTTTTCTTTTTAAACCCTGTAGTATCTTTTAAGAATGAGAAGCTCTTTGTTTTAATGGAGTCACATTTATCAATATTTTACATTATTGCTAATGCATTTGGTATTGTGTTTAAATTTTTTCCTACTCTGAGATTATGAAGAATTTTTTTTGTCTGTTGTCCTCTCAAAGCTTAATAGGGTTGCCCTCCTCGTAGCTTTCTGTAGGTTGCAGTGATTTATGTATTTCCTCATCACCATAATGAGTATGCGTGTCATATATTGTCCAAACCCATAGAATGTACATCACCAGGAGTGAACACTAATGTAAACTATGGATAAGGGTGATATGATGTGTCCTGTAGGCTCATCAATTGTAACAAATGCTCCATTCCTGTGTGGGAGGTTGATAATGGGGCAGGGAGGATACAGGAACTTTCTGTACCATCCCCTCAATTTTGCTATGAACCTTAAACTGCTCTAAAAACTAAAGCTGTGATACACAAGCAAACTATTTTTTTCCTACGACTATGTAGCCAATTCTGAAATTATGAATACATTACTTGTCAACATTTGGTGTGTCTGAAGAGACCATTACAGATTGCTTCCTTTTCAATCCCTTATCTGAAGTGACTTCAGCTTCTATGGCTGCCATCTTTTTCTCACAGCAATTAAGCTGCTTTAGCTCACAGTATGACTTGGTGCCTGGCTTAGAACACTGTGTCTTGACATCTGTTTCATCACTTTCTTCACTCCTTTCCAGCGGGGTTCTGGACTCCTTTACGTCTCACTCATTACAGCTCTTGATTTCATTGCAGGTGATTTCCTTCTGTTAAACACAAACCTCTTCTTCAATCTCTTTCTGCCTTCTTTGCTGTCTTCCCATTTATACAAAGTTGCCAGTCTAGCTTCCTTTCACTTCTGTGTTAAAGACTATCCAGTAAGGGCAGTCGTAGTGAAGAAGATGGTATCAAGGAAAAGAAAAACTAAAGGCTTACGCTGAAGTTCATACAATAAAATACATTTCTTCCAAAGGCTGAATTGCTTCATAGCATTTAGAGGAAAGAAAACAAAAGGGATTAAAGGATGAACAGAGTAGTCTCACTGAGCACCGAGGGAAAAAGGGAAGGTTTGTGAATCTCTTTCACAGCGTTATAATCACCACTGCCTCTTTATGGTGGCAGAAAGTGGGAAGAACACAGGCTATCAATCAGGAACCCACAGGCTCAGGAAAGTTGGAATGAGGCTGGAGGAAGTAATTTAGGAACAGGTTTTTCTTATCGGGAAAATAGGCCAGGTAGAAATATGAGTAGGACACACCAGCCACAGCCGAAATGACAAATGACCAGTGAAAACCTAACGTAGGGAAATGATCTATGAGTAGAGAGATTGAGGTTCCGAAGCAAGAATTCCATGTAGCCATTTCCTGGGAAGAGTGGAGTAAAAGAGCTGTAACAAACGACATACAAACGAGGGTCTCTGTGACCGCGTTCAGGACAGGCTCAGTTCTAAGCCAACGGTGGGCCGATGGTTTACTTTCATGGGTTTGTTATGTTCCTTTCCTTTGACCAAAATTGATCCCAGGATCAGGGGAGAGGAGGCCGCTTCAGGTGGAGATTCTGGTTCAGTCCTTTCCAAGGTTGGCAGGTGTTGATGCCTACCTCTCCAACACGTACGTGTTTGCCAATCGAACATGTATAAACGGTTTGTCATGGAAGAGGAGGGCAGGAGGAACCTCAGGTGGCATGAACACAACAGGAGTAAATATAACCTGGGTTCCTGAAAATACCAAAGTGCTAGGGAGGAGGAGAGCCAGTAGGGTTGTCTGCATTGCTTGCGATTATCTTGTCAAGTTGAACATGCATTCACACGTATGATAAACCCCTTTAAGGAATCTACCCAAGAGATACTCCAGGAAACATGTGCCAGAATGTTCAGAGTGGCACTTTTCATAATGAAAACAGGGAAACAGAAATACTGGAAAAGTCCAAATAGCCATCACAGAGGAATGGACACTAGAGTATGTTATATTCACATCATGAAATGCAACAATAGGAATATATTAGTAATGATATCAGTGAAAAGAATGAGTCCCAGGTGATTTGGTACTGCATGGTACTCTTATTAAATAAAGACAACTAAAATGAATCCACAGATATATGTTATTTTTCATGTATATATGGCACATATATCATATATGTAACTTTTATATATGTATGTATATGCAAGGGAATGATAAACATGAGATTCAGGGCAATGCTTATAATGGGTGGAAGAGAAAGAAGCACAGAGGTTGATATAAGCGTGGCAATGTATTAATTCTCGTGTTGAGTGCTGAGTTCAAAAGTACTGCTTCTGCTTATTAATAAACAAACAAGCAAAAAGGTAAATAAGAATGTCTTCTCCAACATCAGTCATAATCATGTGCCTTGAAACAAAGGTTACGATAATTCCAATTCTGTGTCACTGAGGTTCACGTAAAACCAAAAGAAAAACTATATATTGGTAGATGTTAGAGCTCAGCTAGAATAATTAGCAATGGGGTTAACAAAGTACTTTTTAGACTCTAACTTTATTGTCCCTTCTCGGTTTCTGTAAAATGTGTGTGATCAGGAATAACTGTCAGCACCTTCTTTAGTTGTTACACTGGAAAAAAAAAGCTACTAAGAAATAAAGATATAAATGGAAAGGAAAATGTGTGTACAGTATTCTGAGCCTACCACAAAGTCTTGGTGAAGACACATCTGGTTTCCGAGAATAAATAGGGGAGGGCGTGTTGAGAGAAGTGAAGAAGTGGGGTGGGGTTAGATGTCTGGAAGCAGTGAAACCATTTTCGTGATGCCAGTTCTTGGACTGAAGCTTTGATAGAGATGGGACAGTTCTATGAAGGACATGGACAATTATGTAAAGTCTCTATACTTGTTTTGAAGCACAAGAAATCCAGAAGAGTCAACTGTTTTGATCATAAAGTAATTTGTAAAATCAAAGTTTTGTTAACAACTGGGATCGCCTGTTTGTGCCTAAGCAGAGCTCTGAGGAGTTTCCTTGGTTATGTAATGATGGATTTACCCAAATTACTATTTCATTTCTCCACTTTCTTTCTGTCTCTTCTTCCTTCTTTACAGGTCATGTGCTTTGGCCCCACCCTGCCCATTATATTAATGACTAAGTTACCAATGAAAAATATTGTTGTAAACTTCTTTTATAAAAGTGCTGAGGCATGCTTTCTGGGTGTTCAACTGGGTGTGTTTTTATGTAATAGGGTCACTAAGTTTCTACTGACTCCCATGTGACCTTTCCAGCAATAACTGTCCAAGTGTCCAATGACCATGAGGAATCAGTAACTTTAAAGTTATAAATGCTGGACCCTAACAGGACGGGGCATAGTGATTGTTAAAATTCCATGCATTTAGACCTCTTTATTGTAATGTGTTTGAGACTAATCTGAAAATACAATGCTAAACCTGTGCAAAGTACTTTTGACTTAATGAAGCATGTAAAACTCTCCCTAAGAATCACAAGTGTTTCTGAGTTTGTCACCAAACGACTTTTAAAAAGCCTGTTTCTACCACCTATTCATGGAACTATAGTTTGGTCTCAAGAACTTGATCTTTGAACATATCAGTGTAATGAGAAGAACTAGACTGTGAACTGAATTTTCTATGAAATAAGCACACAAAAATATTCCTTTTCTTTCTATCTTTCTTTCTTTCTTTCTTTCTTTCTTTCTTTCTTTCTTTCTTTCTTTCTTTCTTTCTTATTGTGTGCATGTGTGTTTATTTTTTAATTGCTTTCATTAATGTCTTCTAGTTTTTAATATACAGGTCTTTCACCTTCTTGGTTAAATTTATTTTTAATCATTTTATTCTTTTTGATGCAATTGTAAATGGCATTATGTTCTTAATTTCCTTTTATGATCACTTGTTATTAGTGTATAGAAATACAACAGATTTTTAGTTATTGATTTCGTACCCTGTAACTTTACTGAATTTGTTTATTAGTTCTTACAGTTTTTTGATGGAGTCTTTAGAATTTTCTATATATAATATTTCATCTGACAGTTTTACTTCATCCAGTGCAATTTTTCTTGATACTTCTCTCTTCCAAAAAACTTATTTGCCTTTTCTTCTGTAATTCCATATATATATATATATATATATATATATATATATATATGTATATACACATTAACATCTCTCACAATGAATTGAATTATTTATTTACATTCCTTTCTGACTTCTCCATCAGGCTGTCAGTGCCCAGAGAATAATGTTAATGTTATTTGTATGACTTGTATTTTTTCAATCTTTCTATTTCTGGTACAAACCACAATACCTGATACTTAGTAAGAACGCAAGGCTGTTAAATAAAACCTTAGAAAACACAGATGAACACAAAGGAAAAAAGTAACCCCATAATCTCACCACCAGGGAGAGCCAGTGTTAACATTTTCTATGTATATAAAACACATGATATTTCTTTTAAAAAGGGTAGCTGTATATTTCATTTTATGATTTCCTTAAAAAATAGTATACTGTGAGTATATTTCTACGTCAAAAAATATTTTATGTCAAAATATTTGATAGCTGCATTACATTTCATTGTATGTAGTGCCTTTATATATGGACATTCCTTTTTTTATTGTTTTTATTTTATTTTTTTAGTTTTTTAGGGTTATAAACAATTGTATGGCACACACTCATTTCTTCTGATAAAATCACAGTAAGGAAATGGTCCACCAATGGGCAAGTTTTAGTGAAATGGACCAAACCTGCAGAAACCCCTAAGACCTGCCCCACGGGCTCATGGGCCTGAGTATCAGGGAGGACTGGAGTAAAGACAAAAGGAAAATGAGAAGGGAGAGAGAAGAGATGAGGAAGAATAAGAGCGTTTGAAATGACGCGGGGAGACGATTTTGACAGCTTAGGATGTAGGAGTCCAGCTGCAAAGCACATGAAAGAGATTGAGAGTGAGTAGAGCAAGATTATTTTCAGAAAGTTTTGTTGCAGGTTTTGAATGTACTCCAGATCTGGCTTTTTCGAGAGACCATATTCAAGATTCTAGTTTTTTTTAATATCTCTTAGGTTGAAGGACAATTGTTTCTGTAAATGTAATGCCATGCTGAGGTCGACTTTAGGAGAGAAATAGCTGGTGCTGCTTTCTGCAATTCCTCCATATTATTAAAAAAATTTTTTTCAGTTACAGTTGACATTCAATATTATTTTATATTAGTTTCATATATCAAAAAGATATATGCACCCCTATGTTCATAGCAGCACTATTTGCAATAGCCAACATATGGAAAAACAACCCAAGTTCCCATCAATAGATGATTGGATAAAGAAGATGTGGTACACATGTACAATGGAATTCCCTCATATTTTTAAGACCATCGACACATAATATATATGTATTTCAAATTTCTTCCAGAAAACAGCACCATTTTAAATTACAGTCAACAGTGTGTGACTCTTTTCTCTTTGAGTGGACAGAAATATGCAGGTCGATGGATAGGTATGTACGGACAGATAGACAAAACATCTGGGAGTATTTGGGATAAGTGAAAAGGAAAGAGCACATTCCTTGCAGGCAGTTAAAGCTTTCAGCAGTCTAAAGTTATTGTTCCATTCCAGATGCCGCTCACCAGGCAATAAATGAAGTCAACTCTGAAGGGGATGGATTCTCTGTATTATGTCATTAGAGCAGGATTCAGGGGCACCTTAGTGTAGCGAGAAAATCTCAAAATGTTAGTCAAGGATGTTTGAGAACTATAGGTACATAAGCAAGACGGCTAAAAGAAAACTTGTTTGATGAGCACAAGCAAAATTACTGAAGAGACTGAGGAAAGCTACTGGAGTGAGATTAGCACTTGCCCCCAGATATTGAGCAAATTCAGGATGACTTTTACATCCACAAAGAAAATCACTCCACTTCTGTTTTTAGAAGGTCCTAGATATCAGAGCAGGAATGAGGGGTTTTCATATTTAAGAAGGTTCAGTGCCTGGGGAGTAGAAAACAAGAATGAAGTGAATAAAGTGGCTCTTTTTTTTGCTTCGATATTATATCACTAAAATAATAACAAAGGCTAATAGTAATTATGTTCTTCACATGGTTTAAAGCATTAATATTTACATAAAATACAAAGTATTTACTTGTACCAGGCGATGTATAGAGCAAGGATATAAGACTTTTGACAGTTTGTATGTGTCTAGGATACTTACTTTGGGGAAAATGAAAATTCTGGGTGACATTTGATTTCTCCTTTTATAAAGACTAGATTTAGAACAAAGCTAGAGATCTGTGAATGAGGAAGTGTGAAGAAGAAGCAGCAGAATTTTAGAGTTAAAAGTCTGAGCAACTTAGTTTTGCCCATGGTGAAGAAACTGAGATGCAGAAAGAATAAGATTTCCTGGGCTTCTCGCGGTCAGCCTGCTCACTGTCTAATGCTGCTCTGTCCCATGAAGCCGAGTGAAGAGTGGCTGGTGCAGCGTAAAGATCCTAAGGAGATGGCAGAAACACTGTCTAGGGCCAATTTGGGATCAATACTATTTCGAGCGAATAAATCCATGATGAAATGTAACATCGATAGCTGTGAGACACAAACTCTCAGAGTCAAGGTCAAGCTGCTTCAAAGGCAATTGCATTGACAGGGGCCACTAACCTGACTTGAGTACCAGGGGCCGGGCATGGTTATTAGTAGTAAGTCACAAAAGGCAGGAGTCTCCTCTTCCTGAAGGTGAACGACTTCACCCTTTAAATATGTTTTGATGGAGAATTTCGATAGGTCAGGTATAGGAAGAATGAATCACACAACACTGTAGTAGTGGGATTGCTTGTCATCAGGGGAGACAGAAGAAATGCTTCAGCAATCCTCTAAAATACATCTTCAGAGTGCATGCTAGAATGGTGGGCACACAGGGCCACAGCAGGCGACAGCTAAGCCTGGAATGCTTAGTAGACCTTTCAGCTAAGGTTCTAGGCTTCAACCAAAAAATGAGCACTGGAGTAGCCGGAACTGTCACTAAAAGAGCTCTTTATGGCTCTGATCGTGTCCACTACACCTGTAATCACTGAAAATGCTCATCAGAAGCAGCATTTCTGAACACCAAGAACCTGTGTATGGACACAGCTAAGGATAGATGTACAGGTTGGGTAGCCTTTCTTTTGACTTCTCTGGCTTGTCACTTTGTAAAGAAAAGAAATATATGACTTGAACACAAAGTAAGGCACCTCGTATGGCAGCTTTTCTCCCCCCTTAGATTGACTTGTTCGAATTGGATAGCTACATCAACTCTTTCCAGCCTGAAAAGTAGAGATGTTTTTTCAAACCCTTTTTCATGTCAGTCTTTCAAAGGATTATATTCCTTAAGACACCATCCTGATGAAAAACAGTGTCTTTCTTCTAATGCCCAAAACTCCCATGAGCGTGATTCCCACTTTGCTTGGAAAGCAAACTCATGCACACAAAATATTTTAGTGTGTTTGACTGTGTAAGGCATTGGGATAACCTTTGTAAAATGGAAGGGAACAAGACTCAAAGATAAGACAATCTTTAGACTCATGAAGTTAAATCTTTCTATGGAGAATAAGCTATGCATATCAATATTCTTAATAGAACGTAGCCTGTGAGAAAGACAGACAAGGCCCTATGTGCATTTATAGGAGAAAGAGGGCTTTATAAGCTAATCCTCTAGCTTCCAGGAGGTAATACCACATTGACAGGGGCCGGGGTTGGGGAGTTACATTTCACATGCAAAGAAAAAATTAATACAGTGATTTTGCTAAATATTCAAATTAGCATTCTTGAAATATTATTTTAATGTCTTTTCCCACTCTTACACTTTCACCAATTTATGATCATGGTTCACTGTTTCTTTCACCTTTAGCTTTTCGGTAAGACTTCCTTCATTGATCTGTTGATTCCTTCTGGTTTCTTTGACCTGACATGTCTTCAAAGACAGAAATCAATTGGTTTATCCCAGGATCAGATGATCACTACATTCTCAGGGTAACTTTTCACTAGACACGGCTACTGCTGAAAAAAAAACAGGGGGCGTTCAAGGTATTCTTTGGACCTCTAAGTAAAAGTTTTCAATTCGGTTGTAATTTTTTCCCTTGAAGCAAGGGAGAGTCTTTAATGTGTTGCCAGACAGTGTATGGTCCTCGGATATGGCCCATGCAGAGGGAGTGAAAGGGAGGGGTGAAGAAAATACACAAGGAAGAAGATAGGCAAGGAAATAATTTTGTCCTCTATGTATTGACCTTAACCTTCTTGAATTGCTTTATTTGATATTTTTTTCCTAATACCCTCAATATTCAAACTTTCCTTTGTTATGAAATTCCTTCACCTTCTTATCCTTAAGAAGTGTCTTTTTCAGTCCTCCCATTCATTCATCCATCAACTACTAACTAAATAATAACATGAAGTAATACTCGGCATGGTTCCAGCCACTAGAATACATTGGCAAATAAAAGTTATACCCTAGTTGAAGTAGATATTTAATAAACAGGCAAAAACTCAAAAATGAATAAAGTGTGTAATTTCAGATACCAACAGATAATGTAAAAAACATAAAACAGGAAAAGTGTGAGGCCTGGCAGTTAGACAGGCTCGGTTCATGTAGAGCCTTTGGTAAAGAGTTTGGGTTTTATTTTCTTGGTAATGGCAAGCCAATGGACGTTTTAAAACAAGGAATGAGAATGATCAGACTGATGTTTTAGAAGGATGATTCTGGCTGCTGTGTGGAGAATGGACTGTATGTGGATAAGAGTAGGAGCTGGGAGGCCACTAGGAGGTGGTTGCAAGAATGTGGATGAGGGATGATGTTGGCTTGGACGAGGATGGTAGCAATGACCAGGATTGAAATATATTTTGGATATACAGCCACCAACAGGAATGAGGGTTTGCATAAAATGAAAACAGGACTCAAACGTGCTTCCCCGCCATGGGCCCTGAGCAATAAGGTAGATCAAATCCCTTTGCAGAGGAATGTTTGTTGTTTCTTAATACCTGTGTATTCATTTGTCTTCCGTTTCTAGCACTGGTATGTGTGCCCAGATGATGAAGTGGTTACATGATAAAGAGTTCAAGTGTGATTCGGGGAGAAATCCGTGGATGAGACTCACATTTTTACACCTTCCAAAATCATATATCCAATCACATATTTGTTACCTTCCCTTGGATTTCTAAGAGACATTTTAAGAGACATCATTGCTGCCACCCTTGTCTTCGTCTTGGACAAACACAACAGCCTCTTAACTGGTCTAGCTTGTCTTGCTCTATTTTCCCCAGTCCTTCTCGTAACAGCCTCATAACAGCCTGAGGAATCTTTTAAAATCATGACTCCCTTTCCTACCTGAAGTCCTCCAGTGGCTTTCCATTGTGCCTGGAATGAATTCAGTCAGCTTGCCTTTCTTTCTGAGATCGAAGGACATCTGGCTAGCTCAGTGTCTCCAGCTCCAGCAGCTACTCCTCCCCAGCCTCATTCTCTCTGCCTTTCTGTCTGCTCCTTGAACGTGTCCAGCTCGTTACTGCATCTGGATTTCTCTTCTGTTCTCTCTGCCTCAAGTGCTCTTTCTGTAGCCCTTCACATGGTTTCTTCCTTCTCATTCTTCGGGTCTCTCATCCTATATCCCATCCTCAGAGAGGCTGTCCAGGACCACACTATGAACCAGATATGTGCGATGACACGCTAGAGCAGTACCTTGTTTGCATTTCTTTCCTAGTGGTCTCCGTGAAATGATTTATTTCACCACTGACTCCCCAGTATCTAAAACAATGTTGGCACATAGTAGGCACTCACAAAGATTTTGTTGAATATGTGAACTTTCATTTTATGCAAAATGTGGACAGCAAAGAATTGGACTGAAGCCCGGTATGAAGAAACGACAACACATGTCACATGCAGTGACCAACAGACACGGCATATAATAGTATTACTTAGCATTTTGAAATTTAGAACCAGAAATGTTAGAATAACTGCCATAATAATTTGGAGAAAAGACAATAAGGAAGGCAGAACAAAAGACAAAATTAGCATATACTATATAAACATATGGGTGGTATTAAATATACTAATCTATATACTGCCCAGTGTCTGCAATATGTTAAACCATCAGTAAATTTTTGTTGAGTAAATGAATGAATGAATAACTATGATCTAGCAGCCTGCAAATGGTTAGACCAAAGGTGAAAACGAAATGATTAAATTTTTACTAATGGCCATATTCTGTTGAGAGGGGAAAAAATACAGTTTACTTGAAGCAGCCCCATATTAACCAGAACTGGCTTTGGTATGATAACAATGGAAGTAGAGAGAACCCCCTCCTACATCTTGTTCCCTGTGAGCCATGGCCCTTGCAGGTCATCTTACCTGCTCAGTCAGAGGGAGACGCCTCACTCCTGCCCCTGAGGTGCTCCATTAGACCAGCCAAATAAGTCAGACTACCAAATACGCACCATTCCTAATTACCCAGATAACTAGTGAACACCCAACATAGTAATTTTACACTGGTTTCCTGTTTCTTGACTCTCTTATTATTATTAGACAATATAAACTGAGTTTATTAACCAAAGTCAGGCAAATGTTTTGATTAAAATGACTATTTACACTAATAGTTGTTTTTAAAAACAGCTGAATTAAGGGTAAATAAATTACTTTTTTAAATTTTTGTTTCTCTTATTTTAAAAAATTTTTAAGACTTCTTATTAAAATAAGGCTAACGTACAATATTATATTAGTTTCAGGTGTACATTATAGTTATTGAACAATACCCACCTAGCTCTACACAGTGTCATTACCACATTATTTATATTTCCTATGTTAAAGAAATGATCACCATGATAAGTTCAGCAAACGTCTGACACTGTAGCATGCTATCACATTATTGATCTTTTCCCCCCTTTAAAAAATTTTCAGCTAGAGTTGACATTCAATATTATTTTTATTAGTTTCAAGTGTATTGCGTAGTGGTTAGACACTTACATAATTTAGGAAGTGATCCCCCTGACTAGTCTAGTATTCACCTGGCACTATAGTTTGTACGATTATCATTGACTATATTCTCTGTGCTGTTTTACACCCTCATGACTGTTTTGTATTTTCTGTTTTTAAGAAGTGCTAAATCAAAATGACAAAGGAAAATAAGACATCTTTATATCTAATGGAAATAAGCTACCTTTTCTAGGAAACAGCAAATTAAAACCAATACCATATTAAAATAGGTGTATTTAAATATCAGAAAAGTTTTCACAAGAAAATGAACAATTCATACAAGTGATCAATTCTAACCATTCAAAGTAATGACAATTAGCATAATACCACTAACAGGAATAATATACAAATCAATCCTTACCAAGCCACCTCCAATGACAGCTACTTTTTTCCTTTGCATGTCAGATGAATCCATACCTGCAGAAGGGTTTTTCACAGCCGTAGCTCCTGCCGCGGATAACACTGTCTCTCCCCCACACACACTTACCCCAGTCTTTATACTGGCCAAGGCCCAGCATCTGTGAGCCAACAGCATTGTTTGAGCAGGGCTAATTTCCCTTGAACCTAGAGGTAGCATTTAACCTGTTCGTAGCCCAAAGGACGGTCAGCTCCGCTTTAAGGGAAAAAAAAGAAAATTCGTTACATTAACCAAAGGTTGAAAAACCCAGCCAAGTGAAGGCACTCTACCTTATGTGTAGACACAGAATTTTTTAAAACACCGTCTTAGGGCTTTTCTTCTTCTTTTTCTACCGCACTTATTCCTACTTTCATTTTCAGTCATGATTAACCATGAATGAAACTCCCCTCCCCTGGTCTGAAGCTCCAAAGCAACTTTTACTTCTCTTAGAGAGTAAGATGCTGTGGTTTCATAACTGATTAGTAAATTACTCGTGTTAAGGCAAACCAGGAATTTCACCTGAGGGCTCCTCACGGATTGCCTTGACAGACTAGTTTTTGCCTAGTTTTAATATTCTCCTCGGGCAAGATTTTCAACTGTGGAACTGATACTTCCTTTTTTTTTTTTTCTTCTCCTTCACCCAACGCAAGTAACCTTAGAATCTAATTTGTGCATTATTATTAGAGGAGATGATTAATACCATGCTTCTTGTAAACTCGTTCCTGATTTCATATGATCTCGCCACTTCTTTGTCTTCTTTCATCCTATTTTAAATATATATTATTTATTTCTTCTGCATATTTGTGAATGGGAATTTTTTTTTTCTGGAACATGATGTGGTGTGAGATAAAGTAAGAACATAAATGATGACGCTTCTTCATTTCCTAGGAAGAGCCTGACAATTCAGAACGGTTTTTCCCTGGTTAGGGATTGAATATCATTCAATAGTGACCCCTTGTGGATAAGTATAGAGTTCCTAGAAAACTTTTGTTAGGTATTTTTATTTACTTATTGTGAATAGGTGATACATTCACACGGTATGAAATTAAAAAAAAATGACACAAAGTGTGTAGTCTTTCTTCTAATTCTGTTTTTGGCCACATGTTTTCCTGCCCAGAGACACCACTGTTTGGGAATTGGATTATCCTATTCTTATACAAGCATCTCTCTGTGTCTCCTCACCCTCTTCCTTCCTCACCATACATAGTAGCAAATTTGACATACTTCCCACACCTTTGTTATTTCATTACACGACACAAAGCTGGAGGATTCCTCAGTACCAAAATTTAGGAAACTGTCTCATTCATTTTTTAAAATGATTGTCTATAGCCCAAAAAGGTAAAGTATGAAAGATGCAAGTGTACAGTACAAGACCTTCTTGTAAAGTAAACACTCATGTCACCGCCACTCAGCCCCCAAAAAACAATATGTCAAAACCCCAGAAGTCCACACGTGTCCGTTACCTATCATCTCTCTTTTGCAGAGGTAACTGCCATCCCGACTTTACATTTTTTTGCTTTTATTTATAATGTTACTACCATACATGCATCTGTAAAATGGTATAGTTTTTTAGTTTTGCCTCTTTTTGAACTTTATTACAAACAAAATGCTTTTTTGTGTGTGTACAACTTACTTCTTTTTCTCAATATTATGCTTCTTAAGATCCATCTGTGTTGTTACATGTAGTTTGACTTAATTCATTTTCATTGTCGTATATTATTTATCCATTGTACTATTGATGGACATCTGGGTGTTTCCAACTGTTTAATATTACAAATAATGCTGCCTCTATGACCAATCTTGTATATATAATGTAGCGCACGTATGTATTAGTATTTCTGGAATTTAGATTTTATTATTATAAAGCAACCACTTTATCTCAAGGAATGATTTATGCCTTAAATTGCCTGGTATCAATATTACCTTTCTGTATTAGGTTAGCAGTTACATATTATATCTTCTTCAACCCTTTGATTCCAACTAGTACATTTATGTTTTAAGTATGGCCTTTTTAAACAGCGTTCAGTTGAATGTTTTAAATATCTGGGCCGGCCAAGTGACTCAGTTGGTTAAGAGCTCGTCAAGAGTGTGAGCTCTGAGCAACAGGGTCGCCAGTTCGATTCCTGGCCCGAGCTGAGCTGCCAACAGCTACCAACAGGTGGCAGGATGGCTCAGCTAAAAAAAAATAATAATGAAATAAAAATAAAAAATAAAAAATTCCAAAAAGAGGATACCTTTATAGTCTGTTTTACTTTACAGGAGACACTGAATATTTCCACTTACATTTATAAATTTAATAAACCAACATTATTAGCAGAGAGTAGTCAACACAGTATTTGCTCTGTTGTTTTCATCATTCTCAGACTGTTGACATTGACAGAATATTGTCTCACTTTGTTTGATGAACTCAGCTTGCTCAAAACATGTTTATTCATTTTACCCTTGTAGTGTCTTGGAGCTCTCGGCCTGGATGCTCTTCTCCTATCTTTGTATGGCTGGTTCTCAGTGTTCAGGTCTCAGCCCGAACACAATGTTTTTAGTTTGCTCACTGTATCTAAAAGATGTACGTATTGCAACATTCTTTAAATATGTTCCTGTTTATTTTTTTTATTAAATGTTCTATTGCATGAAATTTACTATTCTGTGAAACCTGGTTTATTGATTTACTTATTTGATTAACAAATAAATATTAGTGGAAGTGAAAAGAGAGAGAGGTAGATGGACTGAAGGTATAATTCTGAGGCAGAACGGCAGGAGTTGCTGGTAAACTGGGCATAATGTACGCATGTGTGGGGAATAGGGGCCGAGTTCAGGAAGCAAGGAAGACTCCAAGGTTTCCGCTTGAAAACAGGCGATACAATTTACTGAGTATGACATAACGGGATGGGGGTGGTAAGTGAGATATCCTTTGAGGTATATTAGTTTGAGATTTGAGTATTGAGTTAGATAATTAAATAGATATTAAGTATACAGTTGGCTATATGAATCTGGAACACAGAAGAGGAGTCAAGGCTGGAAAAATAAGTTTGGAGTCATGAGCACATCAGCATAAAAATGGTATTGAAAACTATGTGAATGGATACCTCACCTAGTGAGATAGGATTGACTGAGAAGATGGCTGAGAAAGAGAATAGCATGTGTATTTCAATACCATTGACATAACATTTTTTAAATGCACAAAACAATGGTATATATTTTATAAGACTACGTATGAATAAAGTTATACATAATAAAGACATGATAACAGTTCCCTAGGGGTCTGAAAGGAGAAAAGGTGGAGGGAATGAATAGAAAATATTTATGTAAAATAAGAATGGACCTTATACTCTACAACGTGCCATAAAGTTAGGGTTGTGGTTAACTCAACCCTCTCTACCTAAAGGTCATCTGCAACTGAGCCCTGTGGCACTTCCTCATTTACAAGTGAAGAGCTAGCAAAGAAGAGTGTCAAGGAATAGTCAGTAAAATAAGGGGAGAGAGCACTCATGTTGCAATGATCAAGAAAGAGAGATTGCTAAGTGGAAGAAGTGTCAGTTACATCAATGCTGCCAAAAATATAGACATTGCCTATTCAGTTTACAACTTGCGGTCATTGGTGACTTTGACAAGAGCGCAATGAGTGGAGTCATGTGTACTGAAGGCAGATTTTGTAACCATACCCCACACGCCAGGCCCTCTGCTCATCTCCACAAGTTAGATCCTTTGCTTTTCCCCTAACAAAGCTATACTAACCTACCCATTCCATGGCAGACATAAGCTGCTTAATGTTTAACCTGTGGAGCTCAGGGAGACTGTGATCTGTTCCAGGGTCACTAACTTGTGACCTATTGGTCATACAACAGTTTTAGGAAAACTATATAAATAACATCTCAATTCAATGTCTCTGCTTCTTCAAAGAAAAGAATGGTCACAGGACAGTAATTTACAAGTTTACTTCACAGAAAACAATGGAGGCTCAAGACCATCCCTGATGCATGTGACTCTCTCATAAGTCTTAGAATCTACTCCTTAACCTAATCAAGAGACCTAAGACCACAGGAATTTATCCTAACTCCCCCCTCCCACTCCCCTTCTCCAGTCTATAAATCCTTAACCTAGTCCAGCAGATAAGGTGGATTTGAGGCACTGTTAGGTCTCTCACTTCTTGGTTGGCACCTTCTCAATCAATCAATTTTCCTTACTCCAAACTCTACTGTTTTGAGGTTTGGCCTTTTAAAGTGTTGGGCACAGGAACTTGGGTTCTGTAAGCATTGTGATAAGTTGCAGAGAGAATGAGAGATGAAGAAGTGAAGGTAGGAAGCAAAGACGTCCTAGAAATGGGGTGGTAGTTGAAGCAGGAAGCAAAGTCAAGGCAGTTTGTTTTTAAAATGGCAGGTAATGCAGCAAGGTTCCAACACTGCTTCATGGCGATGGTCCAATAAAGCGACATAAACTGATGATGGAGGGAAAGGGTAGAAAATCAAAGGGGTAATGTCCTTGAGAGGCTATGGAATCCAGCATCTTAGTAGAAGATTGGATTTTTTTTTCTTTATTTTTCTTGGGGAATGGAGAGAGTTGGCTAAGTTGTCTTGTTGCTGTAAATTTTAGTGTTTTTCAAAGTTATTGTGCATGAACATAGTTTTAAAAATCAAAAAGTTCTACAAGATATTCAACATAAACAGTGATTGCTCTCTCTACCTTTCTGCCATTTGTCCCTGTACAGAAAGAACCATGAATTCCAACTCCAGAGTATATATGTCCATAATCTCTAAATAACATGCCAACATTGATACTTCTTGTTTTTTGTGTGTTTTTTTTCAGTTTGTGGTTTTAAGTCATGACTTCCCAATCTTGAAGATGAGGGTTCATGTTTTTTCATTTCTCCATTGTTTTAATGTCATTGTATCATAATATTGGTTAGATCAGAATTCAACATTTGGATTATTGTAGCTGTGGTCATTCAAATTTAATAATGATTTTCCCTTTCCTGCAAACCACAACTATGTTTATTTCTCAATGTAACTATTGCTTTTTTTTTATTGCTGAATTTTCTAAGACATCATAAATTCAATCCCCAAACTCTCCCTCAGTTATCTAAATCTTTTATGAATACATTCAAAGAGTTAGATACTTTATATTCTTAAAGAAATACGTCCTAGAGGTTCTGGTTTGCTTTAAGCTGAGATGGTTGCTCTCTGTACTAAGTCATATCCCCAAATAGGACATTTTCCGTGTTTATGAGTATTGCCTGTGGTGGAGACCCTATTTTCTGAAGCCCACACCTTCCTCTTTCTTGGTTTACTCTCTAGTTTTGGTGAAACAATTTCTCCAGGGTTTTTTGGAAAAGGGTAGATAGAAAGTAAATTTTTTGAGACCGTACCCATGTTAATATATTTTAATTCTATCCTCACGCTTGATTTGGATGAGCATAGAATATTAAGTTGGAAATAATTCTCCTTCAACACCTTGAACACATCAATCAACTGTCCTCTAGTTTCCAATGTTGTCGTTGGGAAGTCATAAGAATTCCTGGTCTTTTGTACGCGACTTATTTATTTTTCTCTCCAGAAGCTCTTTTCTTTGTTTTCAGTGTTCTAACATGATTTGTTCTGGTCTTTGTTTTCCATTTTTCTGGCATTGTGTGGACTTTGTTAAATTAATTAAAGAAGGAGGTCATTAGGTTGAGGTGGCACTAATGCTTTGGTGGCCTAGTAGGCAAACCAAAACCTAAGCTTATAAATGCCTCAAGGTTAAGACAGAGAAGCCTAAGGACAGCCAATCACTAATATCCAGTGACTCTTTAAACCAATCAAATAATTTCCTCTCTTTGCTTCTGCACCTTCTCTATGTATTAATCAGTGTTTCCTCTAGCTCCTGATTGCAGATGGCTCCTAACCATTTCCTGTTTGGCATGCCTGATTCAAATCAATTTTTGCTCACTCAAATGAACTCTTAAAATGTTTTGTATGCCTCAGTTTATCTCTTAACAGCTTTTACTCTAAAAAAAATTATATGTGCTAGTTGTAAGATATTTTCTTGAATTTATTTTAGTGGTGTCTTTTACTTTATTTTCCATCATTATTCAGATATTGGACATAGTGGATTGTTTCTCTAATTTTATTAACTTACCTCTTCTATTTTCCTTCTCTTTGAATATTTTCTCTACTTTCTGGGAGACTTTTACAGCATTCTTCCTAACTTTCTCCTGTGTTTTCTCTAAGTAATCCCCTAGTAATCTCCCAGGCTGGGAAGTATCCTAAATTAGAATCTTCAACGTCTTTATTTAGAATAATGAGGATATGTTGACTGATAAGAATTGAAACTTACTATCAATTTTGTCAACCAGATGTTGAGGTTTGGACAGAGGAAAGAGAAAACCATTGCATTGTTCATGTGGCCCTCATGGCAGGACATCAAGTCCCATAACGTGAACAGAAAGCAAAGTAAGAGAGAAACATGAACCAACGAAACAAAAATCAACATGAAGAAAGCAGATCAATGTTGTTATCAAAGTTCAAGGAAAAACCCCCCACAAACCTCTAAGCAAAATTAGAGGGAGCTATCCCTTTTTACAAAGAGGACATGAAGATGAAGGAATAGTCTTAATTCTAAGTGTTCAAGACACAAATGCAACAGAAGATAGGTGCCATGAAGCAATCATGAAGAGTGGCCCACTGCCCACTGCCTCTGCCAAGTACCCCATGGCAAAATATTTCATATAACGTAAAAAAGAAAAGTCAACATAGGTCTCGAGTTTTCAATTAAAAAATCCTCGAAGTATAAAAAGTTAAGACACTGAAAATTTAATCTAAAATGACTCCATTCTTCTACATAAAAACCATCCTCTAAGCCCACAATGGAATCCAAGGCATTTCTTTGAGATGCTCCTTGCTTCAAACCACTTTTTAGCATGAGTTAACACAGCAACGTGTCTGAGGCTAGGAATATTTGCTCCTGAAGAACAAAGGCTTTCGATGACACAGACAATGGTTTAGTGGTTACCAGAGGGTAAGGGGGTGGGGAGTCGTGGATGAGGGTAAAGGGGATCAAATACGGTGATGGAAGGAGAACTGACTCTGGGTGGAGAACATACAATGTGATATATAGATGATGTATTACAGAATTGTACACCTTAAATCTATGTAACTTTTTTAACAATTGTCACCCCCAAAAAAACTTTTTAAAAAATGAAAATAAATAAATAAATAAATAAATAAATAAAAATATTATAGTTGACAGATTTGATTTCAAAACTGCCTTTGGCCCAAACTACATAAATAAGGAAAATGAATGGAAAACCAATAGCAGTAGCTGGTTTTTTTTCATGAGTCATCCACAAAGAGCTGTTTCCCAGGGAACCCAAAGGCTGGGATGCCAAACAGAGAAGATCCACCTTTCCTGAAGTGTCCACCTTAGAACTGTCCTGGGTTGAGCCAAGTGTCTGTGGTCCATGAACAACATATTAAAGCTAATGAGCACAATAAGCCATAGTCAGGGCATTAAGGGTGGAAGTGGACAAGCTGGCTAGCCTTAGAATTTAGCAGCCCTTCAGACCGGGGACTACTACTCAACCCCAGGAGTTGAGGAACATGGTTTGTACGTGTATGTCTAAGAGCTTCAGGGTGGTCTTTGCGCATAGGTAGTCTTAGTAATCTAAGGATGAGGAAGTTCAATGCTAACCTAAGAGCTCCTTATGTTTCTTTTTGAGAGATGCAAACAGATTTTGACATTACTAAACTGGAATTTTTAAAGGTTTCCTAAGCAACAATGGCCTGATGTATAGATGGCATACGCAAAAATTTAGAATGTAAAATTTTATAAAATAAACACCCATAGAGAAGCAGAACATTATTTTAGTACCATTTCAGACATAGGTTTACCTTAAAGACTGAAACCCTGCATGGACAAGGAGGTGAGATGGCCCCTTTTTCCAACAAGCAGTTTCTTACTTTGCTGTTTTTATAAAATGCTGATTCGAAAAGATTCTCCAGGATAGACACAACACTGACCAACAAAGCCTTTATGAAGAAATGGTACAGGGCTGTCTTTGGGCCACTGTGAGACGAGATCATTGCCTCTTTTCTGGATTCATTGATTCAAACTCTGCAGTTGCAGGGTTTCACGCTGGGATTCATGTTTCCAAGCCCTGCACTACTTGTGTGACACAGCTACCTGCTCACCCCTCACATGGGGCTCACCCTGGCTAATGACAGCAGGTGGCAAATCTGTCTTCCCAGGCCGGTGATGCCCAGCCTAGCAGAGTTTGTGAGCAAGAGCTTCAAAATGCCTCCAACACTCAGGTGGGAGCCAGGCCAGAGACGGGGGATCAGCCTCAACCAACTCTTTCAGTTTCTTTTCCTTGTCATGACTATGCCCGTTCTTTTATGTATGTGGCTTGTTAAAAAGTAAGAAAGGACTAGCTTTCAACTTTGGCCAAAACAAAACGCTTTTGCTTGGAAAACAAAACGCTTTTGCTTGGGAGTCTAGCTCTGTCCAAGTGCGCTTTGCAGGGGGGATAGGGATGGGGTAGGATGCTCTCAATAGCTTATAGCGAGAGGTATTGCATGAGCTCTCAGCCACACCGCCAGGTTTCAGATCACAAATGACGACTTGTGTCTGAAGTCAGCCTCCTCATTTGTCCTGATATAGCTGATGGCCATCTGGCTTCCCTGGATTCTTGTAACTTTCCCCATTCTGTTTATTGTTGATGAAGTAACCACGTCTGCACGCACAGCAGATGCCCGCTGTTATCAGGGCCAGTGCAGCAAGGACAGCCAGAACTCTGCCAATAATTCCGCCGATGTTCAGGTAAAATGTCCATCTCTTGCTCCACACACCTGGCTGAGCCTGGTCGTTGGGAGCGATGTAGTAAATACGGCCCAGAGCTCTTCTTGTGAACAGTGCTGAAAACCAGAATGCCAGTTTCAGAGTTTAAAGGGAAAGAGGAATTTCAACATCTCGGATCGGCTCTGGAATCTGTTGGCAGTGGCACATCATTGATATACCAGCTGTAATGAGGTGGTTTGGGGAGGTGGGCTGGGGGAGCCAGCCTCCTGTCAGAGGAGTGTTGCAATCTTGCCTACAGCCTTTGGTACTCTGCACACATGAGGCCTGGCTTCACTTGCACAGTTAGCTCAAAGACAATCTCTCCATTTCTTCGTGGCTCTTTTCGAGCAACCACCTCACAGCGATAAAGTGCTGAGTCTATCCAGGTCACATTCCATATCTTTAGAGGTTTTCTCCACTATTTCTGCACGACCTGCCCAATCTCCCTGTATTTTGTTGTCAAAAAACACATATGTGGTTTGGGGCTTCTTTAATTTTCTTCCATTGAACCCTGGGGTCATTTGTTTGTGAATCTGTAATGATTCAAGATAGCTCCACACTTTGAAATTTTGCTGTTTTCCAAAATGAAAAAAAGCAAAAAACCAAAAACATTACAAAGAACATGTAATGAGTGACTGCATAAGAAATCAATAAGTATTTCTTTCTAGGATATCCTACCAACCAAACACTAACTGAGATTCATCAGCTAATACTCTTGCTCTCTAACAGCCATACACAGCAATCAAACTGGTTCAAAGAGTAACCTGAACCTCCTTTCCCATAATCCCCTTCTCACTAGTTTCCCGTGAATCCGAGGGCTTCAAATAGCTTCTCTACAAGGAAGTTAAACCCGCCCCCTCACTCTTTACTGGCCATTCATGATTGGTTCCGCCCCACGCGATCAGTTTGAGGCTGTTGATTGGATAAGAGTCCGGTGACGGGTTCTGACAGCAGGCGCGGAGGCGTGGCTACCGCCGCACAGAAATTCTACCCTAGCTCCTGCCGCACCATGCACCGTGCACTCCGACTCCTCGCGCGCTCGCGTCTCCTCGTGCGGGTTCCATCCTCAGCCTCGGCTCCGGGCCTGGGTGGCGAGGTGGCCCTCCCATTCCGGCTCCCGACCGCCGCTCGAATGGTGAGCGCGAGCCTCCCGTACCCCAACTTCCTCGCGGTGACCTTCAGCCATCCCGCCCGCCGGCCGAGGCGCCCGCGGGCGTCCCGGCCAAGCCCGGCCGTGGGCAGCGCGCGTGCGCGGCGTGGCGGCCCTCTCGGCCCCCGCCACCTACTCTTGAGCCGGGAAGGAGCCTCCGCCCCGGCCGAGTGCTCTTGCAGGGGAGGCAGCTGGCGGCGTGTGTCCTGCTCTGGGCCCCTCTCCGGGCGCCCCACGGCCGGGCTGAGCCTATGCATTTTGGGGTTGCCTGCCTCGGCCGCGCTTACGGCTGCCTTCCTGCCGATGCGCAGGGCCCCAGCTCTGGATTGCTGTCTTCAGGACCGGGAGGAGAGTGTGGGGACAGGGGCAGCACCGCCCCTGCCTCTTCGTAGGGCCTAGCTGGCCCATCACTGGCGGTGTCGCCTCTGAATTCTGGCTTCTTGGGTCACCACGCTACAGTGAACTGCTTTCAGGTCCAGGTGGGGGTTGAAGGTTCTTAGGAACGTAAAAGATTTTACTTCTCATGGGATTGCCTATTTAGTTCGTTAGGCTGCACATGGTTTACCCCCACTGAACTTTTGTAAAACCCTGAAATTTGTGAGCGTGGCCAGGGTCTCCTGAAACGTGTTAGAGGAGATTGGATAGGGCCTAACTATAGCCGCCGAATCAGTGTTTTATTCTGAAAGACCACTGAGGAACGTAAAGGCCCCAGTTCAGGTAACGACATGCTGACTTCAGTAGGTCTCTGCTCTTTCCAGTGTCATCTTCTGTATTTCGGGCTTTAACAAGCGTTAAATACATACGTACACATGTAGATTGTTGGGAAACATTGGGGAAATAAGGGATAGGAAGAGTTACGGTTCTGAAGAGTTCACTGTGCTGTGCTATGAGCCTTGTAATCAAAGCTATGATTTCTAACCCTACTCTGCTACTCAAAGTTGGGATTTGGGGCCAATTGTCTCTGTGCCTCAGTGTCTGCATGTAAAACGAAAGTACTTACAGCCACTGAGCAAGATTGCACCTGTGAAAGTACTTGACCAACTTTGGCATCTGGTAAGGGCTTATTAAATAAATGCTCCCATCTAGTATATTTCAAACGTCAAGACAGTCTATAAACTTTAAGATAATTTAATGCCATCACTATACCTGAAACTACAAAATCAGGAGTGCTTTATGTTCTTGAGACACCCTGCTCTAGTAATTTTAGTGCATTTTGGAGCCTTTTTAATTAATTAAATTAATTAATTTAGTGTGTTTTAAAAGGGAATAGGAGACTGAAGAACTGAATCTATTCCATTGACGCAAATGTCAAAAAATAGCATTGCCTTGCTTTTAGGGTTGTAATGTTAGCTAACATCAGATGTGGATAGATTTTTTTCCGATTATTTTAACTACACCTTTGCCCTCTAATCTCAGCTCCAAAAATCTTTGTGTTGATTTTTATTAGCTTTTCTTGTTGCTAGTGTTGAGAAATTCACATAACGCTAGTGCCCTAAGTTACCTTTTTTATCTAAAAGAACACATATTAGGGTCATCCAACAGGAAGAAAACATCTATTGAATGCTGCTGTGTATTGGGCCCTAGGAATAAGACAGTTGCCATGGGCGTAGAGTTTAGACTACTGGGGCAGATTAAAGATGCAAAGCAGTGAAAGAAATCACACAAAAGTGATTACAATTTGGTGAATGTAACTGAGGAGAAAAAGTACAGTGGAGTGGGCTATATAATGGAGACAAGCTACGATATTACCTTGGTAGCATGTGGATAGGGAGAACTTCCATTGTTTTAAAGTCACTTTTCTTTATTTCTTGAATGATCTTCAGTATAGTCATAAGGTCTGGAAACATAATATTTTCTATTGCAATGTAATATCAATAAGCTATTTATTATATATTTGTCAGTATTTCAAGACTTAGTGGCCATCTGATATTTTAAGACCAGAAAGACTTCTTTAGAAAGAAACTGAAAACCTAAACACAAGTCAAATTTTGGATTTTTCTCTTGAGGGTCTTTTTGCATGAGAAATTATTTGGATTTTCTTGAACACTGAAACATTCTGTTAAACCCCCTTAGACTGAGAATCTGAAAAGCAGTTTTCCTTTTCTTTAGGAGATGCCATAGTTTAAAGGTCATGTAAAATGTGCACATGCATGGGGACATCTAATAGGCTCAAGGCCTATATTTTTTGCTGACTTTTCCGGTTTCAACTGGCATGCAAGTTTTAAGACCATGTCATCAATTACTGAAGTTCCTGGGGTTAGTGGCTGCTTATAGTATTTCGTATTTCTGGAGCTTAATAGCAATCATACTGCAGTGAACACTGGACACGTTATCCATTCATGCTTCTCCAGGAGGGAAGTGATTGTGAGTGAACACGCATATCCCAGGAACCACTGGGAAATCGCACCTCTGGCCTTCCCCATGCCCAGCTGGTTAAACACTTTAAGCCATGCTGTTAATCCCAGAAGTGATAAACCACCTTCTCCCAGAAATTCTGCTCTTTAAAGTATGGGAAATGAAGACATGGTTTTCAAAAAAACTAATTTTTTTTAAAAAAAGAAAGAACTGTATGAATAAAAACTTATTTATATTTAAGAGATGCCATTCATCACCTTGTTTTTCATCACAAGCGCTGATAATTTTCTCATTAACTTAGGTGAGCATCTCTCTTCCTGCCCAAGCCAGTGGGAAAAAGTAATGTACATGATAATGTAGGAAGGCTCTAAAAACCATGCAAATGCTTTCCAGACCTCAGGTGGACTCATTAGTGGGTGGTAAGACTTTTTTTTTTTGGACAGAATAGACTAGCATAGAATAGAAAATATGAATGCCTAACATATATTGCTTCATAAAATTTGTGCTTTAGGTTTGTGTGCATATGCACATGTGTTTATGTATGTACAGAATCGCGATATAAAGTTTTTTGCTGTGGGTCATTGTAAAGAACGTTTGACGAGATTTGGCAGTTACCTGATCCATCATGCGTCTATCCATATATTTATGTTCATCTAACAGATGCCAACCTCACATAGACGTAACCTGCTGTGACAGTTTTTTTCTATTTCCTGGTGAGGTCCAGAGCATTTTACAGGATTGCTTCATTTTCTGTTCTACAAATTGTGATATCAGCCACAATTGACTTCTGCACTTTTTTAATGATCATTGTCAAGATTCTAGAATTTGATTGAGGCTGTTGTTTTTGAGTTAGAATTAAAATGTTTTTAAGGTTTAAGCTGAAGAAAATAGCTAAAATTTATTCATCAAGATCTTTCCAAGTAACTTTGAGTGAATCTGAGTTTTAGCATAGCAATTGTTATTTAGGGGACAAAGTTATTGCTTTTTTATGGTGAAAATTTAGTAATTTTGAACACAAAAAAGATTACTTGGCTAGAGATTTTTAAATCTTTTGAATCATTGACCATGTTTATTTCATAATTAATGTAAGATGAACATTAATTAGAGCTCTGAGAATTTCTCTGAAGTGCATTTGTATTATATTCTTGTAATGTTGACTTAATATAAAGTATCATGTGTGAATTCCAAATTTCTAGTGTTTTACAATAAAATATTTTACAGTGTTATAAAGTAGTTTTTGAGCACCTGTTGAATTTTTTTTATTAGTATAAGTTGATGTACTTGGTAGAATCCTAAGTTCTCCATGAAAGGGACTTTGGGCCGTGGGTTCTTATTCTGGTTGGTAGATTAGCTTCAAGATATAAACTCCCTAAAATCATTTGTAAGATTTTGCATATGTGTATTTACATTCATGTTTATAGAGAGAGAATCCATAGCTTTCGCCATGTTCCCAAAGGGTTCCATCAGCCCGAAAAGGTTAAGAACTGACCTAACCCATCTCCCCTTATCTGTCCATATAATTTCTGTATGAAAAAGCTGACTTGCCGAAGGTGACACAGCAAAGTTTAGAGTATTTGTATTGTACTAAGTTATCGCTCATGCATAGTATTTATAAACCACGGCTAAGCTTTGTTAGAATATATAGTATTTTAAAACTTTAAAGTTTCGTTCTTGGACCATTTTCTAAAGTTCCCAGTAAAATAAGGATTAAGGTAAGTACACTGAATTGGCCAAAGCTGGACCAATAAGAAACCTGAATTGGAAAAGATTATTTTTACTTCAAAGGCTTTCTTTGTATTTACTATCTGTGTAGCATATGAATTTTGTAATCTGTCTTTAACATCTGTATTAATAAATTTGTGATTAAAATTTCTCAAGAAAAGAGCTGGAGGAGGGCAGCAGAATGAAGATCAAAATGGAATTTTTTGTCTTTGTGGGCCTTATGAAGGTGTTTTTTCCCTTACACCTGAGAGGATGTAATTGCTTTTGATACTTGATGTCTTTTCAAGCTGTAACAGTGCTTTATCTTTATCTTTAGGCTAGCCAAAGTTCCTTTCGGATAGAATATGATACCTTTGGTGAACTCAAGGTACCAAATGATAAGTATTATGGCGCCCAGACTGTGCGGTCAACCATGAACTTTAAGATTGGAGGAGTGACGGAACGCATGCCAGTAAGTGGGTTTTGTGGGAATATTGGCTTATTTGGATGAACTAGTCTTTGTTCAAATGAGTCATTTTATTTTATAAATATTTTACAGAGTTAAAATGTAGTTATTAGAGAACTTTGTAATAAGATGTTTCTCTTTCCTTAAAATGTCAAAGAAGTTTTTTTTTAATGTGAAATACACATTTTTTAAAATTAGTTTTCAGCTGTACAACACAGTACAATAGTTATACTTTTTACCCCTCAAAGTGACAACCCCCTTCCCCAATCGGCCGCCCCACTTCCCCCAATATCATACATATCTATTACAATTGCCTTGACACCACTCCCATACTATACTCCACGTCCAATGACTATGTGTGTGTGTGTGTGTGTGTGTGTGTGTGTGTGTATATATATATTTTCACTTACAGTTGACAAAGAAGTTTTTGAAGTTTAGTCTACTATTGTTTTGAGCTGTGACTTTGAATGTTTGGATTTTTATGTGATAGAACTGAGTTGCTTGTCTTTTTATTCTTGCTGGGATTTTTCAGATTTTTACTAGGATTTTACAGTTTGTAAATATTTTTAATTTCAATATTGAAATTTTATATTATTTTTTTACTGATTAACACTGATTTTTCTAAAAACTGATTTAAAAGAAAGCAGTTTTCTTTAATATTATATTAATACTTTCTATCTACTTTGGTGTCAATTTCCAGAAAAGTATACACAAATACCTAAAAATATTCTTTACCATGCCTGGCATATAAAAGTGTATAAATATTTGTTCAATGCCATGTGAACGATTTAATGATTAGAATTTTTTCTGTCATATTTCCTTAAATCTAAGATGACATCAAGTAGAGGATGCCCTGATATGTGCCACTAAGAAAGAAAAGGGCTGCCAGTTAGGTTGTGAGATGTCATTGTTTGTAAGATGCATCTTGATTTCAGAGATGTTAAAGTATGAAAAGAATTCATGAAACACATTGCATGTCCTACTGGAGCTCAGCTGGAGTATGAAAAATAGTCCAGGCAGGAGTGCAGGATAGGCTAGGAAGCGTAGAAGTAGCCAGGTTACTAGATTGTAGATTGTAGATTGTTTTACAGTTATCTTCTAAACACACTTTCTTTTTTACAGTAATTTTAGCTTTCATGTTGTAGCTCATTCCTAAGCCTTCAAGACTGAATCTCGACATGTTCATACAAGTTTACAGTAGGCAGCTGAGTCTTCTTTGAAGAAACTCTCTTTGTTATTGCTACCTGTAGCCAGCTTGATGGTGAGGGTCAGATGACACGGTTGGGTGACAAATGGTAGCAACTGATCCTAAAATATTCTCATCTAGTTCAACTTGGCGGGACTAGGGAGGTCAGTCCGAACCCATATTGGCAGAGGTTTTGATTTCCCTGCTTGAACCAGCAAGGTGTGTGGTTCTGGGGATGCCTGATTGCTGCTGCTCCGGGGACAGCAGAGCTGTTTGTTTTATGTCTGAGAAAGATGGGCACATGGGGTATTAGTATTGTCACATTTGCCTTCATCTGGATTAATTTCCTGAAGTTCATTCAATACTAAACAGACTATGTGTGCCCTCCGTTGAGTAGTATGAGTAAACCCAACCCTTTGTACCTGAGGTTCAAAGGAAAACAAAAATAAAAATGATTATGAACTTCTAATGTGAGTAAGTTAAGAATAATGAGACCTTTTCTTTCTCTCCAGTGATGCATTTTACCATTTTATTTTAGTAGTGTTCAATGGAACTCTCCGCTATGACCTCTTTTCCTTCGTAGGAGTCCACAGACACGGACAGTCATGCCCTTCAGATGGTGAGGGTTGATTGGCATTCGCTTATGACTTTGGCAGTGGTTTACCTCACCACTGCAGTGTTGCTGTAGAAATTTAAATTCCCATTTGTTTTCATGTTTAAAGTTTTTAAGTTTCTAATCCGATGTGCCATTTGTCTCCATTTCATTTGGGTAAAACACAATGTTTTACTTTTTGTTTCTTAAAATTAAAAAAAAAACCAGTTCTGTTTTTATTTTATTTTCTGTTTGTTCCTTGGTTTATCCTCTTTGGCCTAGATTTAATGTCTTTTATTTCGTACATTTTTTTGTTTTCCATTTCATTTCCCTATGAGAACTATAGCATCTCTTGGATACATTCGTTACCCTCCTCCTCGCCCTTCCTCTCACCCTCTGCGCTTTTCCCCTTCAAACCAGATATGGGATCTATACCACGATCTGTATTACACATTTTGACAAGAACACGTTATTTATCTTATAAAAACCACGTATGATTTCATTGAAACCGCCTCAAAAGTTACTCAATTTATCTTTTTAAATTTGGTGAGGTGATTTGGAGTAGAAATTGAAAAGATCTGCAAACTAAGAGTTTGAAATATGGTTATATATATCAGAAGCTATCATCTTTAGAATTCTGGGTTTAAAAAACTATTCCTGACAGAAATTTCCAGTGATTTATTGAATATCAAGGCTTCACTCACTAACTAGAACATTGGTTTTTGGCTTGATGTCCATTCAATAACTTTATTTCATACTAATTGGCAGTTAAATATGTTATTTATTTATTAAATTTATTTTTAAGGTGTAATTGAGATATAACATTTGTTTCAGGTGTACAATATAATGATTGAATTTTGTATACATTGTGGAATGATCACCACAATAAGTCTAGTTAATAGTCATCACCATACATAATTACAAAAATGTGTTTTTCTTTTTGTGATGACTTTTAATATCAGCAACTTTCAAATGTGCAATACAGTGTTATTAACTCTAGTCACTAACCTGTGCATTACATCCGCTTGATTGTTTATTTTATAACTGCAAATTTGTACATTTGACCTCTTCGTCCGTTTTACCTACCTTCCACTCCTTCCCTCAGCAACTACCAATGTGTTCTCTGTATCTATGAGCTTTGTTTTTTGTTATGTTTTTTAGGTTCCCCACATAAGTGAGATTATACGATGTTTGTCTTTCTCTGTCTAACTTACTTCACTTAGCGTAATGCCATAAGGTCTATCATGTTGCAAATGGAAATATTTCTTTCTCTTTTATGGCTGAGTAATATTCCATTATATATATGTACCACATCTGTTTTATCCATTCATCCACCGATGGACACTTAGATTGTTTCCATATCTAGGCTATTGTAAATAATACTACAGTGAACATGGGGTACATATGTCTTTTCGAATTAGTGTTTTTATTTTTCAGATACCTAGAAGTGGAATTACTAGATTATATGATGGTTCTATTTTTGATGTTTTGAGGAACCTCCAAACCGTTTTCTCTAGTGGCCACACTAATTTATATTCCCACCAACAGTGCACAGGGGTTCCCTTTTCTCCACGTCCGTGCCAACACTTGTTATTTCTTGTCTTTCTGATAATAGCCATTCTAACAAGTGTGAGGTGACATCTCATTGTGGTTTTGATTTGCATTTCTCTGATGATTAGTGATGCTGAGCATCTTTTCATGTGCCTGTTGGTCATTTATTTGTCTTCTTTGGGAAAATGTCTATTCAGATCGTCTCCCCTTTTTTTGGTCAGATTGTTTGGGTTTTTTGCACTTGAGTTGTATAAGTTCTTTATTTTGGATATTAACTGCTGGTCAGATATATGACTTGCAAATATGTATTTTTTTCCATTCAATAGTGTGCCTTTTTATTTTGTTGAAGATTTCCTTTTCTGTGTGGAAGCTTTTTAGTTTGATGGTCCTGCTTGTTTATTTTTGCTTTTGTTGCCTGTGCTTTAGGAGGCAGATCCAAAGAAAATCATCGCCAAGACTGATGTCAAGGAGCTTACCTCATATGTTTTCTTCTAAGAGTTTTATGGTTTTAGGTCTTACACTCAATTTTAATCCATTTTGAGTTAATTTTTGTGTATCGTGTAATCTTTTGTATGTGGCTGTCCAGTTTTCCCAGTACCATTTTACTACTTTTATTTTTTGCTATTTTTATTCTTTTAAAGAGAAGGAAAAATCATAAAGTAGCATGGGATCCAATGAGGAAAAATAATAGTGATTGCTGGTGAAAGGATTGAGCACCATTTGTTTTTGCATATATGAAATAAACACATATACATTATAATGTATAAAAATAGGATGAATGGTACATCATATATGTGTGAATATTTTTGTGTGGCATACCCACATGTATATGAAGAGTAAATGTGTTTGCTTTTGTTTGGCTCCCTAAACAAATAGATACATGATGATTCTTGGTTTATTATATACTATCTATAAACTTTATATCCTAATCATTTTAGGGTCATAGTGTTACTTAAGTTATTGTTTTATGTACAGTTTTTGCACCTGCATAAAGTAGTAATCTTAAACTTTCTTGCTTAACTAAAATTGCAAATTTGAGGTATTTTTCCTGATTAATTTTAGATCCCAGTTATCAAAGCTTTTGGCATCTTGAAGCGAGCAGCTGCTGAAGTAAACCAGGATTATGGTCTCGACCCAAAGATTGCTAATGCAATAATGAAGGCAGCAGATGAGGTAGGCGGAGGTGATAAGTGTGTTTACTTAATGGCATCAGACCCATATCATCCACCTGATTTTGATAAGCTCTGGCAGGAGGAAGGGATACTGAATTCTTGAGTTAATAAATTTCAAGGTGGGGGCAGCATTATTGTTTGGTGCTTAATAAGGTGCTTAAAATATTGTGGCAAAATTTGTGGATGATCTTGTATCTTTTTGATTCTCTTCACTTTTGTATAGTTTAAAGAATACTTTTTGAAGAAACACTGTTTAAATGTATATATTTGATTTATGTATAAATGATTCATTTAAGAACTAGTTGGTTATTTCATAATATGTATGGAGAATGTAATTTCACTAATAAACTAATAACATAATCTGAAGGAGGTGTTCAGAGGTAATGGTTCAAAAACTCTATACACAATGTGGTTCGTTGCAGTACTATTTATAATAACAAATTAGACAGTATCCAACCGTAGCAGTTGCTTATATAAGTTATATTATGATGCCGCAGAAAATAGTTTTTTAAAGAATGTCATAAAATAAGACTTACCATGTAAGAAATAGGGGGGAAAGGTAGCAAAGTGTATGTATTTTATGATCCTAATTTTGTTTATAAAAAAACATGAACAGAAAATGTGTCTTTTTATATATACATATACACTTCCATTGCTTGGCGTAGAGACTGGAAGGTGATCTCAAAATGCTGATAGACATTATTTCTGAGGGATGGAACTATGAAGACTATTATACTTTTCTTAGTTCTCAAAATTTTCTACACTGATCACCTGTGTTTATATAACTAGAAAAAGAGTTTTACTTCAAAGCGAACCAGTTGTTTTTAATGTAATAGATTTCTAAAGTGCATGCTGATTTTTTAAACTGAAATCATTCCAGAAGATGAAGTTAAGCACCCACTCTCTTAGAAAGTTTACAATCCAAAACTAACACATTAACTGAAAGTATAAAAATATGACAAAAATAGGAACAAATCTGGACTGTGTTTGTCTCTGTGGTTGGCAGTCGCTCCTCATTGGACATCTGTGCAATGAAGTAGCTATTAGTGTACTCACACTTTCAAGTCACCAGTTCATTATCATGGTGACTCCAGCATTAACATCTGCTGGACATTCCTGCGGAGCACCAACTGTAAATGTATCTAAAAACAGTTTGCCAGCCTTAACAGGTGGCTCTATGTGGATGATATTAGAGGAGGCAATTGGAGAAACAGAACAAAGATGGCTTTGATTTCGTTTTCATTTGGAATCAGTGAAATTGTTAGACCACGCACAATAATCTTTCACTTTTTAATGTAGTGGTGGTTGGAATGAGCGGTGCTGCAGAAGCTTAGACTTGATGGAGAACCACGAACTGTGTGGCACCGTCACTACGTCATTTAGCATATGAAAAAAGTGAACATCTTTAAAACAGTACTATAAATGGTGCCAGCTTAATCAGAGTTGATTAAAATAGCTAAATGAATATTGACTATTTCTTATTTTAAAAAATTCCTTTCTTAACATTTTGTTCTGCAGGTAGCTGCAGGTAAATTAAACGATCACTTCCCTCTTGTGGTGTGGCAGACTGGATCAGGAACCCAGACAAATATGAATGTAAATGAAGTCATTAGCAACAGAGCAATTGAAATGCTAGGAGGTGAACTTGGTAGCAAGAAACCTGTGCATCCCAATGATCATGTTAATAAAAGCCAGGTCGGTATTTTATCCCCTCTTTAATGGAAAGGACTTATATGTTGTTCTTATCTCTTTCAGGAGTCTTGGGTCTAATGTCTTAAACTTCATAAAAATCACTTTTAGGGGGAAAAAATCACTTTTAAGACACCTGAATTTAGTATATATGTATATTCTATTTTTTTTTTAATTTTTTTAACATGTTATTGGGGAATTGGGGGAGGGAAACAGCGTTTGGGAATTGGCGGAAGGGGAACAGACAAGTTGCTGTCCTTTTGTTCTTCAGTCTAGCTGTGGAGGACGTCACTTCCCCGGCCCATGTTGGTATTATGATCATTTTGCTCTTCCCGGCTGAGGCAGTTGGTCACCGGCCATTGGATGGCCACTCATGGCAGCTCTCGCTGGCTGCGGCCACTCACGGCAGCCCAGCTCCATGTCGAGCTGTTGTTCACCATCTTAGCTGTAGAGGGCACAGTGTCACTGGCCCATGTGGGAACTGAACCAGTGGCCCTGCTGCTCAGAGCTCGTGCTCCCAACCCAACTCTTAACCAATGTGTCACTTGGCCAGCCCTTGTTTTATTTTTTTTAACTCTTGATTTTGAAATAATTTAAATTTATTAAAGAATTGCAACGAGGGGGCCGGCTGAGTGGCTCAGTTGGTTAAGAGCTCGCTCAAGAGTTTGAGCTCTGAGCAACAGCGGTTCGAGTCCTGGCCTGAGCTGAGCAGCCGCTGAGCTGCCAACAGGTGGCAGGATTGCTCGGCTAAAAAAAAAAAAAAATT
The DNA here is from genome assembly GCF_001890085.2 of Hipposideros armiger. Classification (NCBI taxonomy): domain Eukaryota; kingdom Metazoa; phylum Chordata; class Mammalia; order Chiroptera; family Hipposideridae; genus Hipposideros; species Hipposideros armiger. Next base: position 2,012,951 of record NW_017731463.1, on the reverse strand, counting down.
GCAACGATACTTCACAGAGTTCCTGTCTACCCTCCACCCAGCTTTCCTTATTCTTAAACATTTTACATAACTCTGGCACATTTATCACATTAAGAAATTGACACTGTTACAATATTCATAAGTAAACAGACTTTGTTAGGATTTCTCTAGTTTTTTACCAAAGTCCTTTTCTCTTCCAGGATCCAGTCCAGACTACACATTGCATTTAGTCGTATCCCTTTAGTCTCCTCCAATTTGTGACAGTCTGTTTTTTGTCACTTTTGAAAATAGTAGTCAGGTATTTTGTAGAATGTCCCTCAGTTTGGGTTTGTCTGATGTTTTCTCATGATTAGACTGAGACTAGGGAGTTTTGAGATAACGGTTAGAGAAGTGAAGGGCTCTTCTCATTGCGTCATATCAGGGGTACATGATTGCAACATACGAGTAACTATCAGTACTGGTGACGTTAACTTCAATCACTTGGTTAAGACGGTGTCTGCCAGGTCTGTCCATGTCGCATTCTCTGTTAGGAGTGAGTCACCAAGTCCTGCCTGTCCTCTAGGCTCTACACTTACGCATCACTCCCTACAGGGAGGAATGTCAAGAAACTTTTGGACATGTGTTAAAATCACCACAGAATTAATAGATAACTTTGAGGTTATGCAAATGTCCTCTTTCTTCTTAAACTTTTACCCACAAATTTTAGCATTTGTCAATGGATCTTGCCTATAGCAATTCTTATTGTGTGTTGTAGTGGTGATTTCCTATTCCTCTCGTTTCTTCTACATTAATTCATTTTTTTCTATAAAGATTTGTCCTCTCCCAACATTTATTTATTCAATCATTTATGTATATTGTATAGATTCATGAACATTTTATTCTTAGGGTTATACTCCAATACTTTTGTTATTTATGTTGTTGCTTCAATTTGTCCAGTTTTGGGCGCTCTCTCTTTTCGCTCCTGTGTATTTTGGACATGCCACCATCTTTTAAAAAACAAACAAACAAACAAACAAACAAACAAACAAACAACTTACTAACTTTCTTGCACTACGTGACACTCCAGTCCCATCATCTTCTATTTCCTCTGCCCTGGCCCCCATAACCACCTCTTTTCTAAGGAACCCTTAGAAAATCTTATTAGAAAATGATATTTAGAAACTAAAATCTGGGTACTAAGTAATTTAATATATTTTTAAGAAGGAGGAAGTTTTTTTCCCCCACATTAATTCATTGTACGAAGGATTTTTCAAACCCAATGTGCTTTTAAAAATGAATTTATGTTTTATATACACTGAAACCTGAAACCTGCTTCAGAATAATCCAGAGCATATGGATTATTATATACAGGTGGAGGGATGAGGTGGACTTGCAGATGAAACAAGATTGGCTATATGCTGGTAATTACTTACATTTAGGTTATAGGTACATGACTGTTCATCATATCATTCATCCTACTTTTGTAAGCTGTTCGGTATTTTCCATAATGAAGAGTTGAAAAAAACAAATAATGAATATGTCTTTTTAAATAGTATTATCATTTATAAAAGTACAGAGTTACAACTGAGGATAGAGCGTGGAGTTTAGACTTCCTGCTCAGTTCCCAGTTCTGCCAGTCCTAAAGATTTTGGCAAGTCGCGTAATTTCTTGGACAGTTTGGTCTTCCTGTTTTGAAAGTGGTGACCTACCTCATAGAATTTTCCTCAAGTTTAATAAATCAAGAAATGTTTGTGAAAGACTGTATGCACTGTATAATTGTAAGCTATTTTATTGCTATCCTTACATGCCCTGTTAACTATACTTCTCCATTTCTTGCTGGATATAATAATATATATTTATTGTAGGTGGAATATATGTAATACAGCCCTAAATATATTCCATAAAGGAAACCAGGTTGCTCTTTATTTGATCCTAAGTGATCTGTGACTTGCCACACACAAGTGTAATTGAGTACTAACCACACTGAGTTGTAAGTAGTCATTGAGTGAGATTTTTAACTGAGACATTGCAAGTTTGGTTTTTGTTGCCTCTGATTTCACATTTTACATTTCTTTGAAATTTTTCCAACAGAGCTCAAATGATACGTTCCCCACCGCAATGCACATTGCCGCTGCCCTGGAAGTTCACGAAGTACTGCTGCCTGGACTCCAGAAGCTCCATGATGCTCTCGAGGCCAAATCCAAGGAGTTTGCCCAGATCATCAAAATTGGGCGCACTCACACACAGGATGCCGTGCCACTCACTCTTGGGCAGGTATAGGGATGTGGTCAGATTTGACTCAAGTTAGGGGCTGGTACAAATGGCCAGCGTATTACCTGCTAAATCATACTGGCTTAAAAGGCCACATTTCTCACAGTTCAGTTCAGTGACGGATTGTTCTGCACTAACCAGCCAGTGGTTTGTATTGACACCCACTTCGGGGACGGCAGAGCATGCTGGCCGTGAGCCAGACTCTAATCAGCCTGCTCAGGGTCAGGGCTTCCCTTTGCTCGGTACAAGCTATTGGACCTTAGGAAAATTATGTAGCCTTTCTGTGCCTCAGCTTTCTGAGCTGTAAAGTGAGGAACACAGGTATCTCTTTCATAGATTAGTTGTGAGGTTCACATAAGCTGATGAATGTAGAGTGCTTGGAACTATGCCTGACACATGGGAAGTACATACTAGTGTTAGCTGTCATCACCATCATCGTCATCTCTTACTCTAAATTAGTAGGGTCTTGAAACATTAATTTGAAAGTGCTTAAACCTAGGCATATCTTACTCTTTAAAATTATTTTGGCCACATATGAAAGAAGTATTACTCTCTTCATAACAACAGAAGGCATTTTTATGTTTTATCAATCCTTAAAGAATATCTAATAGTATGTATCACAAAGGAAATGTAAGGAAATATAAGGAACAGTTTTTGTCTTAGTAAGCTCGCTCCAGTTTGAGAGCTAGGACATATACAAATTATACATCAAGAGGTGGTTATATATGCCAAGCATACGTGGTAGTTATCAAACGATAGTTTTGTAGAAATTGAGGTGAAGGCAAGCGTCTAGCTAATGCTGACTTACTGTCATTTGTAGTCTTGTGCAGACGATAGCAGACACTGAAGAGCTTCATTATTTAGTTTAATTTTATCACTGAAAGAATGAGGAAAACTTGAAATGATTAAACGAAATCAGATAATATGACTAAATTGAGCCCAGTAAGTTAAGTTACCTCTTAAGGCTGTGTCTTTTCTTTGTGACATTGGTTCTTAGTAACATGCATGATTTCTAAGGTGACACCGTATATGTCTTTGAAACTGTTCGGTATTCCTTTGGCTTCTAATTATTTTCCTTTATTGTGTGTCACAAGTTGGAAAGCCACTGTGCTAAAGTCCACTTGGGCCATGACTCTGCCTCCTATGTAAAATCATCATTATGACAGAAAGTTATGTTTTTCAGTTTGACTTTATCTTATCAGAAGCGTTTATATTTGCTTTTATTGAAATTGTCTTTTGAGTTTGTGCAGCTTTTTCCCCAATAAAAATACATTTCTTGAGTGAATCCAGCTGGCTGTGTGTGTGTGTGTGTGTGTGTGTGTGTGTGTGTGTATATATATATATATATATATATATATGTATATCAGATCAATCAGGTCTACCTGAAAGGAGTTGTGTCTTCTAAAATGTTTTCTTTAGAGAAGTATGAAATCCTATTGAGTGATCAGAAATATTTACGGATTTTCAGACAGGAAAAAAAGATAGACCATAACCATGTATCCTGGCTTGCTCAATGGCACCTGTTGGCAGCTCAGTGGCAGCTCAGCTCGAGCCCATGTGGGAATCGAACCGGTGACCCTATTGCTCAGAGCTCACTCTTGAGCGAGCTTTTAACCAACTGAGCCACTCGACCGGCCCTGTCCTTGCATAATTCTTAATAGATTAGGTCCTTGATATGTTCAAAACACAATAAATTCTGTGGTCACCTTATTTAACACATGTCATTTTGGGAACCAGTGTTACATTTATTAATACCAGTGTTACACTAATAGCAAAATTAAAGAACATCTTGAAGCAACCTGGTAGCTTCTTGTGCTGTTCAGTGAGGCACTTAGCTTCTTGAAGTCTATGAAATACCCTGATATTCCCTATCAGGATTTTAAACTGAAATTAGAGAATATTTCTGTTTGCATATTTCTTGAGAGGATTCAGTTTTTTTCTTTTCCAACGTTGTCTGGGATACACCAAAAAATAAGAAATAACTTGCAAATAAACCAATAACTTAATGTAGTAAAAGTCGTTCTTTTTTGAAGTTTATTTTCTGTATTGTTTTCCTTTGCTTTCTATTAAAAGACTAGATTATAAACAGGCTGCATGTTATCATCAGTGGTGTCATTCTATCTCACAGGTTTATAAAAACTCATTCTTTCTTACACTTTGCTCATCATATGAATTAAAATAGCATAAATATCACTTGGGTAACTTATAATTTAGTGCCTGAAATGTATTTTAAGAAAACATCTACTTAATGCAATTGGAGTAACTTGTAAGTCATTAGGAAATTATATATTCTCACCTTAATTTTCTTCTTTTTTCAGGAATTTAGTGGTTATGTTCAACAGTTGAAATATGCAATGACAAGAATAAAAGCTGCCATGCCAAGAATCTACGAGCTGGCAGCTGGAGGCACTGCTGTCGGAACTGGCTTAAATACTAGAATTGGCTTTGCAGAAAAGGTTGCTGCAAAAGTGGCTACTCTCACAGGTCAGTGATAATATGAATTATTACTTATTTTATTAGTCTATACATTTTCTGGATGTTTCTGCTTTAAATTTTTGCAAATTTAGTTAGTCCCATCAAACATGTGTTTTATTTTAGGAGTGTTTTTTTCTACTTCATGTCATTGTGGCTCGAAAAGACACTTGGTATGATTTTAGTCTTCTCAAATTTGCTAATACTTGTTTTGTTGCCTAAAGTATGGTCTATCATAGAAAATGTTGCATGTCCACTTGAGAAGAAGGTGCATTCTGCTGTTGTTGGATAGAATGTTCTGTATATGTCTGTTACAGCCATTTGCTCTGTAGTGTTGTTCAAATCCACTGTTTCCTTGTTGATTCTGCCTAGATAATCCATCCATTGTTGAGAGTGGAGTATTAAAGTCCTGAAGTATTATACTAATGCTGTTTATTTATCTTTTTAGCTCTGTTAGATATTGCTTTATGTAGTTACGTGCTCCAATGTTGTGTGCATAAGTATTTACAATTGTTATATCTTCTTGATGTATTGGCCCCTATATTAATATAATGACCTTCTTTGTCTCTTTTTACCTTTTTTTTTTTTTTTTTTTTTACTTAAAATCCATTTTGTCTGATTTAAGTATAGCTACCTCTGTTTTTTTTTTCTGATTACCATTTGATTGAAATGCCTTTTTACATCTTTTCACTCTCAGCCTATGTGTGTCTTTAAGGCTAAAGTGAGACTCTTGTAGATAGCATATTGTTGGATCTTGTTTGTTTGTTTGTTTGTTTTTTAACCATTCATCCATTCTGTGTCTTTAATTGGAGAATTCATTTACATTTAAAGTAATTGTTATAGGTAAGGACTTTATTATTTTCTGGTTATTTTGTAGATCCGTTTTTCCCTACCCTGCTGCCTTTTTTTATGTTTTGATGTCTTGTTATCAGTATGCTTTGACTTCTTTCTCATATTCTTTTTTATAATTATTACACGATTTTGGCTTGTGGTTACCATGAAGCTTACATAAAATACCTTAAACTTATAACACCCCATTTTAAACTGGTAACAACTAACTTCAATAGAATTTGTAAACTTTACACTTTTACTTCTCCACCCCTAACATTTTACGTTATTTTGTTACAATTTACATGTTTTTTATATTGTGTAACTAATAACAGAGTATTGTGGTTATGCTGATTTTCAAGCACAGTTCATAGACTTCCATTTCTTTATGGTCAGTTATTGGAATTTTATTAGTTTCCTTTGGCGGTGACATATTTACCTGATTTTTCATGAATCTTGATTCCTTTCATTGGTTTCTGCACAAGTTTTTCCATGCATTTTTTAAAATTATGTTGACATTCATTTAAAATTATGTTGACATTTATTAGTTTCATATGCACAGCATAGTGGTTAGACATTTATATAATTTATGAAATGATCCCCCCCCCCATAAATCTAGTACTCACCTGGCACTATACATAGTTATTACAATATTATTGACTATATTCCCTATGCTGTACTTTACATCCCCCTGACTATTTTGAAAATACCAATTTGTATTCTTAATCCCATCATCTTTCTCACTCAGCCCCACAACCCCACTCCCATCTGGCAACCATCAGTTTATTCTCTACAGCTAAGATTCTGTTTCTCTTTTGTTTGTTCATTTATTTTGTTCTTTAGGTACATATATAAGTGAGATCATATGGTATTTGTCTTTCTCTGTCTGACTCATTTTACTTAGCATAATACCCTCTAGACCTATCCATGTTGTCACAAGTGGTAAGATTTCATTTTTGATACAATTGTAAATGGGATTGTTTTCTTAATTTCTCTTCCTGATAGTTTGTTACTGGTTTATAAAAGTGCAACCAATTTCTGAATATTATTAATTTTGTATCTTGCTGCTATACTGAATTCATTTATCAGTTCTAATAGTTTTTTGTTAGAATCTTATAGTTCTCTGTGTATAGTATCATGTCATCTGCAAATAATGACAGTTTTACTTCTTCCTTTCCAGTTTGGATGCCTTTTATTTCTTTTTTTTTATCTGATTGCTATGTCTAGGACTTCCACTAATATGTTAAATAAAAGTGGTGAAAGTGGACATCCTTATCCTGTTCCTGATCTTAAGCAAAACACTTTTAGCTTTTTCTTACTGAGTATGACATTAGCTGTGGATTTGTCGTATATGGCGTTTATTATGTTGAGGTATGTTCCCTCTATTGCCACTTTTCTGAGATTTTTTTTTATCATAAATGGATGCTGAATTTTGTCAAACACTTTTTCTGCATTTGTTGATATGATCATATGATTTTTATCCTTCATTTTGTTTATGTGCTGTATTACGTTAATTGATTTGTGGATATTGAACCAATCTTCCATCCCAGGAATAAATCTTACTTGATCATGGTGTATGATCTATTTAATGTATTGCTGAGTTTGGTTTGCTAACATTTTGTTGAGGATTTTTGCCCATGTTTATTAAGGCTATTGGCCTTTAATTTTCTATTTTATAGGGTCTTTGTCTAGTTTTTGAATCAGGGTAATGCTGGCCTTGTAAAATGAGCTGGGGAACCTTCCCCTCTTTTGAATTTTTTGGAATAGTTTAAGAGGAAAGGTATTAATTCCTGTTTAATGTTTGGTAAAATTCACCTGTGAAGCCATCTGATCCAGCACTTTTGTTTGCTGGGAGCTTTTTGATTACTGATTCAATTTTGTTGGTGGTAATCAGTCTGATCATATTTTCTGTTTCCTCTTGACTCTGTCTTGGGAGATTGTATGGTTCTAGGAATTGACCCATTTCTTTCAGATGCCCAACTTGTTGGCATATAATTGTTGGTATTATTTTCTTATAGTCCTTTGTATTTCTCTAGTGTCAGTTCTCTGCTTTCATTTCTGATTTTATTTATTTGGATTCTTTCTTTTTTGTTGCTGAGTTTGGTTAAAGGTTAATCAATTTTATATTTTCAAAGAAACAGCTCCTAGTTTCATTGATCTTTTGGTTTTGGGGGGTGTTTTAGATTCTATTTTGTTTATTTCCTCTCTGATGGTTATTATTTTCTTACTTCTCACTTTGGGGTTGGTTGATTTGTTCTTTTTATAGTAAGGTTAGATGGTTTATTTCAGATTTTTCTTGTTTCTTATGGTGGTAGACCTATATTGTTATGAATTTCCCACTTAGGACTGCTTTTGCTCTGTATCATAGATTTTGGCATGTTATGTTTTCATTTTCATTTGTTTCAAGGTCTCTTTTTTCCTTGATCTCATTGTCAGCCTATTCATTGTTTAATAGCATGCTATTTAGCCTCCGTATGTTTGTGTGTTTTTCAATTTTGCTCTTTTAATTGATTTCTAGTTTCATACCATTGTCACAGGAGAAGATGCTTGGTATGATTTCAGTCTTATTTTTTTTTTTAAGTTTTTTTATTGGGGAATTGGGGAATGAGAACAGTGCTGGGGAATTGGGGAAGGGGAATAGACAAGTTGCTGTCCTTTTGTTCTTCAGTCTAGTTGTGGAGGACGCTGCTTCACTGGCCCAAATTGGCACCATCATTGTGCTCTTCCCGGGTGAGGCAGATCAGTCGCCGGCTTCTGGACGGCCACTCACTGCGGCTGCTGGCCGCTCACGCTGGCTGCTGGCTACACATGGTAGCCCATGGCAACCCACTGCAGCAGGGGCTGCAGCCTATGTGGTCGCTGGCGACTCAGGGCAGCCCAGCTCCAGGTTGAGCTGTTGTTCGGCATCTTAGCTGTAGAGGGCAGAGTCACTGGCCTTCATATGTGGGATCTGAATCGGGGCCCTCTGGCATGCCAAGCCAGATCTTAACCAACGCGCCACTCGGCCGGCCCTCAGTCTTCTTATATTTATTGAGACTTGTTTTGTGGCCTAACATGTGGTCTGTCCAGGAAAATGTACCATGTGCACTTGAAAAGAATATGTACTCTGCCACTTTGGGGTGAAATGTTCTAAAAATATCAATTGAATCCTTCTGTTCTACTGTGTCATTTAAGATTTCTGTTTGCTTGTTGATTTTCTGTCTGGAAGATCTATCCATTGATTTCAATGGGGTGTTAAAGTCCCCTACTATGACTATTAAGTTCAAACTCTCTCTTTACATCCATCTATATTTGTTTTATATATTTAGGTGTTCCTATTTTGAGTGCATAAATGTTTACAAGTGTTGTATCCTCTTGTTGGATTGATCCCTAAATCATTATGAAATGCCCTTCTTTGTCTCTTATTATAACTTTTGTTTTAAAGTCTATTTTGCCTGATATAAGCATTGCTATCCTAGGTTTTTATAATTTCCATTTGCAAGAAATATCTTTTCCTATCCCTTTACTTTCAGTCTGTGTGTATCTTTCTATTTGAAGTGGGTCTCTTGTAGACAGCATATGTATGGGTCTTGTTTTTTTATTTATTCAGCTACCCTATGTTTTTTGATTGGAGCATTTAAGCCATTTACATTTTTAGTGATTATTGCTAGGTACATAGTTATTGTCATTTTATTATTCATATTTCTGTTTTTTCCCCCCTTCTTCTTAAAGAAGTCCCTCTAACATTTCTTGTAATACTGGTGTGATAATGAACTCTTTTAGCTTTTTCTGGTCTGGGAAGCTCTTTATCTGTCCTTGGATTCTAAATGATAGCTTTGCTGGGTAGAGCAATCTTGGCTGTAGGTCTTTGCTTTTCATTACTTTGAATATTTTGTGCCAATCCCTTTGGCCTGCAAAATTTCTGTTGTGAAACCACCTGATAGTCTTATGGGAGCTCCCTTGTAGTTAAGTAACACTTTTTCTCTTGCTGTTTTTAAGATTCTCTCTTTGTCCTTAAACTTTGGCATTTAAATTATGATGTGTCTTGGAGTGGGCCTGTTTGGGTTCATCTTGTTTGGAACTCTGTGCTGCCGGGCTTATATGTCAATTTCCTTCACCAGGGTAGGGAGTTTTTCTGTCATTATTTTTTCAAATAGGTTCTCAATATCTTGCTCTCTCCCTTCTCCTCTGGTACCCCTATGATGTGAATGTTGCTGCACTTGATGTTGTCCCAGAGGTCCCTTAAACTATCCCCGTTTAAAAAAATTCTTTCTCCCACACTATACTCCATGTCCCATGCAAGGGAATTGTAATAGATATGTATGATATTGGGGGGAAGTGGGGCGGTGGATTGGGGACGGGGGGGTTGTCACTTCGAGGGGTAAAAGGTATAACTATTGCACTGTGTTGTACAGCTGAAACTAATTCTAAAAAATGTGTATTTCATAATAAAAAATAATTAAAAGGAAAAAAAAATTCTTTCTGCTGTTACAATTAGTGTTATCTGTTACCTTTTTTTCAAAATTGTAGGTATGAACTTGGCCTGCCAAGATCCATGCTGGTTGTTGCAAGCCCTTCTCCCCTTCTGTATCACAGATTCCCAGTGGTTGAGCTCTGCAGATTCCTCTGCAGTCCACATGGTGGGAGATCAGAGTAGGGGCTCCAGCAAAGTGACCCACATGCTTGGAAGGAGGGGCTGGTTGTCCTGCCTGGGTTCTCTTTTCCCACTGGAAGAACTGGATGGTCAGGGGAGAGCGCGCCATGCGGTGCTGCTCTTCTGGGGAAGGGACAGTGTGGTCAATGCATGGCCACTTCTCTTACCTTTCTAGTGCAGTCTGTCTTGGTCTTCAGCCTCCCCCGAGTGCTATGATTCCCTCCATGGTGTCTTGATCTTGAATAGTTGTTAATTGTTTCTCTTGTGAGGGGGAGCAAAGTCAGGAACAGCCTATGTCACCATCATGATGACATCACTCTCTCTAGCATGCAGTTAAAATTGATCAGTGCTAGCTGTGTTATTATCCGTTGGTATTCAGTTATTTCTCTTTAAAGCTGTTTCGAATACTTATTTCAAAGCAGTCAGAGCCAACTGATGTTTGAGAAATTCATTTGAATGATAAATATGTATGAGACTGAATTTCTTTTTTTCCTGTGGCATGCTGTGATATCTCTATGAATTAATGACCTTTTTAAATCCTGTCTTTCCTTTAGTAGAGTCCTATACTCTCAACAGTGATAACTATTATTATACTCAAGTTATCATGTCCAGAAAACTTATTATCATGCAGATGTTACCAGAGGATTAGGGTAGAAATAATTGTGCAATGCTCATTATTGCTGACTCACACAGATTTGGTTTTTAATAAAAAAGAATGGTGTTATAGGGTATAGAATATGTAGATCTTTAAAATTTTGAACATCGGAGAGATTGATTGATATGGCTACCTCATTTTGGCTCCCTAATCTCTCAGAGAATTTTGTGGGCCCCTGGGGAGAGGAGAGAATAGAGCAGCCTAAGATGCTGGGTAGAGTGGTGTGTGGAATTGTATTAGGAAAGGAGTGTAGAATAAAGCAGAGTAAATTTTACCTACTTTTCATCTTAAGAATAGTCAGGCATCATACACATGTGTTTGCAGTAAGATAGTGTTTTTTTCTTTCAATATATTTACTGTACTTGCTTTTTCATCCTTTAAATGTGCTAGTATTACCATATTCTTTCTACTTCTTCAGGACTTCTAAAAGAACTGTAGACAAAGCTTTGTTCTCAAATATTTTTTCTGAAGTAAAATTTTTATTCTGTTCTGTTTCTGGTTTTCATATACTGAACTTTCTGTTTAACTTGCCGATATCAGAAAATCACTTAATTTTACCTGATCACTCATACAGGTTATTATCTTTTTCTTCAGGCTTGCCTTTTGTTACAGCTCCAAATAAATTTGAAGCTCTGGCTGCTCATGATGCTTTGGTTGAACTCAGCGGAGCCATGAACACTACTGCCTGCAGTCTGATGAAGATAGCAAATGATATTCGTTTTCTGGGCTCCGGTCCTCGCTCAGGTCTGGGGGAACTGATTTTGCCTGAAAATGAACCAGGAAGCAGTATCATGCCAGGTAATCACGTAGCTGATAAATGTTGGAGCTAGGACTCGACTAGAACCCAGGCTGCCTTATCTACAGAGCATGTCTCCTTTTTGGGATCCCATGATTCCAAAGATGGATGGGGACATGTGCAGCACACTAGTTTCACAAGGTTTTTTGGGGTCCACTTTGATCACAACTTCAGGGAACATCACCCAACAATATAGGAAAAAAGAATTTTTGTTAGTAGACTGTATTTTGATTTCCACATTGGAAAATGTATAACAGTTCTGTCTTTCGCAGTCTACAGCCAAGAGAGTTCTAGAACAGTCTGTTAAAGTGATCAGCCTGGCTTGAATAAAAATGAATTATACCAAATGCTTCTTATTTCATTTTTTGCTTTGGGGAAATGACATAGACAATGGATGTCTGGATTCCAGCAAGTCATTTGACAGACTCATATGATGTTCATTGAATCCAGTGGAGAAGTGTGGGCAGTACTGTTAGGTGGGTGTCACTGGGTGACAGCGACACTTAAGTAGTGACTAATGAGTTGACTTCAGGCTGGACGAATATCTTGGTGTCAAGCTGAAGCGCCCTGCCCTTTCGCCACTTTTCTGGTGACTGAGGATGATGGTGGAGAATACGTGTTAATCATATTAGCAGATAATGAAGTTGAGATAGCACCACATCAGATGACAGAGATGAAATTCATAAAGGCCTCTGTAGGTTGGACTAAAACTGACAAGGTGACTTTTAATAGTGAAAACGAAAGACCTGAGTAGATTCTTTTAAATCTGTGCATGTATAGAATGAGAAGAGATCTGATCTTAAAGTATTTCATGCTGAAAAATGACATGAGTTTAGTTGACTGAAAATTCAAAGCAATTAGCTAAAATAAAAAGAGAAATGCAGAGTCACAGAAAAGGGAATAATCCCCCCAATGTGTTGCTTTGTGTTGGTCAGAGGAATCTGGGGTGTTTGGTCAAACTTGAGCTTGTCAGAGGAGTGTTACTGGGGGTGGGGTCCTGGAGATTCATCTGACGAATACGGAGGCTCGGGCTTCCTGCCCTGGGCCTCTGAGAAGCTGCCCAATGCAGGTGAGGGGCCTGTTTTATAACTGTTCCCACAGCAGCCTGCACTGGTCTGTCTTTGCCCCTGATCTGTTGTGATCGCCAGCGCGCTCTCCCTGGCCTCCAGGCTCTGCCAGGGGAGGGGCTGCACCTTTCTTACTGATCATTGTATATTCAATGCCTGGCTCTATAAACATTTCTAGAATGAATGAAAGCCATGAAAAAAGAACTATATTGTATATATAGTTGCAGGAACTCATTACTCATTACTCAGTAGACATTGAGTGCTTCAGTTTGTGGCTACCCTTCCCTCTTTTTTGGTTGGTTTGTTTCATGAAATCAGCACTGATGGTTAGGGCCTTGCTTTATTATATGTCTTGTTTTATTTAATAGTTAGATTTCCTTCCTTTGCTTTTCTTGATTATTTGACATTAAACCTAATCTTAGCTGACACATAAGCCCTGCGTGTGTTTGACGTGCAGTCTCTCCCTGTGGTTTTCTCAAAGGCAAGGTGAACCCTACCCAGTGTGAAGCCATGACCATGGTTGCAGCCCAAGTCATGGGGAATCACGTCGCTGTCACCGTCGGAGGCAGCAATGGACATTTTGAGTTGAATGTTTTCAAGCCAATGATGGTAAGCTTTAAATTTGATTTTTAATGTTTTTGAAGGCTAATTGTCTTAGTTTTTGTCTCTCATAAAGGTTTCTATAGATTCCACATTAGGTACTTAGATGATATAAATAGCAGTTGAAAGTCAAGCATATATTAATGTTAGAGGATTAATACTGGATATTCAATTAGGTGACTTTTAGTGAAAGTAATTTGATGGTTTGCTTTTCTTAATAGGAGAAAAAGCCCTGGAAGGTAGGGCATAGGTGTCTTTCTTGTCCCTCACCAGTGGGAATGCCAGTGGCTAGAAATAAGTTCAAGCCTCCTCAATTTATTACAAACAAACTAACAAAAATACCCTGCCTCCATCCTCTTTCCTCATGCTGCTTCCGTCTTCTCCCCTCGAGTAACCCACACACTCACTGTGATTCACACCACAGTCAGTGCCGTCCGGCATCATCCGCACGCGTACTTGAGTTGTCCTCACCGTCACTTGTGACCTCCTCAGCCCCACAGACATGCGCAGCTCTTACCAACACCTAACCGACTCGTCCCTCCTTGAAACCCTCTTTGCCCTTGGTGTCTTCAGCACTTTTTTCCCCGTTTTCTCCCCTTTCCCTCTCAGACTTTTTCTTTCATTGGTTTTACCTCTTCCCCATAACTTGAAAAACTTATTGTGTCCACTAAAACTGTTCTTTTTCCTTCATTTCTTTGAAGCTGAAACAAGATGGCATCATCTTTCATCCATTTTCACAGATTCAGATAATGGAGTTGTCATCATTAAGAGTCCTTTATTTGTGTGAAACGTCATTGCTAAAACATAGTAGAGTCTTATTTCCAGTTTGTATTTGGTGTAACATCTTGGATGATAACATGCAAATGACAAAATTAAGTATGTTCATTTAGTGTATTCCTCAAGTATTTATTGAGTACTAGTCTATATCAGGCACTGTACAGGTTGCTAGTGATAGAACAATGAACAAGACAGATTTTTTTTTGCTCTTATGGAATGTACGTTCTGGTGGAAAATAGGAAGAAGACAGGCCAAAGCAGAACTCAGACCTATAAGCTTTTGCTTTCAGGTCACTTTCGAAACAGTTAACACCAGTTGCCTGGCAAAGATAGGGGCATAACAATAAATGTCTTGCTAATCTTTTTAAAAAAATCTGTTTTGTCTTCAATAGAAAATAAATCAAGGTAATCAACATTTGCCATGAAGTCACAGAAGTTCTGTGACTTCTACTGGAGCCTATTATTGGGAGCGTAGTTTTCAGACGCTGGGGTTTTAGACCAAAAGAGATTAGGATGTGGATATGTAATTTAATATATATTGGAAATGTTACAAAAAAAGAAAATGCTAAAAGAAACTAATTGATTTTATATTGTTTGTAAATATTGTGTGAGAGGTTATTTTAAAGCATCCATGGAATGCGTGTTTTGTTAAACATAAAAGAACGCGTGATCATTAAGAGCTGGGAATCCCTCACTTCATTTATTTCCTCAAATATATGCTGAACTTTCTAACTCTTCATCTTTGCTCCTCTTCCTTCTGCACAGAAATCCTTTCTCCATCTCTGGCAATCTAAGTCCTCTCTGTTAAATAGGACTTCACCAATTCTTTCAATTGGAATGAATTTCTCTTTCTCTATACTCCCTAACATTTTATGTGCTTTGCATACCACATGCATCCTATATTTTAGTTATTTGCATTTATTATTTATTCCTTTTTGTCTCTTTTAGTTTTCTGTGCCCTCAAATGATTATAATTTCTTTCATATTTGTTTTGCCTTAAAAATTGCAGAGTGCTGTGTGTGTGTGTTGAATTATATATTCACTTATAAGCCCACAAATAATGCTGTATGTCATTGGACAAAAGAAAGTTAAGCTTAATAAGTTTCTCTCTCTCTCTTAGATTAAAAATGTGTTGCACTCAGCCCGGCTGCTGGGGGATGCGTCCGTTTCCTTCACAGAAAACTGCGTGGTGGGAATCCAGGCCAACACAGAAAGGATCAACAAGCTAATGAACGAGTCTCTAATGTTGGTGACAGCACTTAATCCTCATATAGGTAAGGGTTTAAGGAATAATAATGTAAATCTGAATATAAAGGAAAAAAGCTGAAAATTTTTAAGAGACTACTAGATCAGTGTTTGTAGACAACAATTTCCTTTTGAATGTTGTTTTAGTAAGATCTTATAAAATATTTGAAAGTGTGTTGTAAGTCATTATACAGAATTTTTTTTTTTAATTGGGGAATTGGAGGAGGGTAACAGTGTTGGGGAA
Source organism: Hipposideros armiger (assembly GCF_001890085.2). Taxonomy (NCBI): domain Eukaryota; kingdom Metazoa; phylum Chordata; class Mammalia; order Chiroptera; family Hipposideridae; genus Hipposideros; species Hipposideros armiger. The sequence goes on along the minus strand of NW_017731463.1, from coordinate 1,997,406 downwards.
TTGGGGAGGGGGACCAATCAAGTTGTTGTTCTTCAGTCTTAGTTGTGGAGGGCGCCAGTCGCCATCTGGCTGACCGTTGGCAGCTCATGGTCTCTAAGCTCAAGGTGCTGTGTTACAATCTTAGTTGTGGGTGGGCGTAGCCACCATCCCATGAGCTGAACCAGCAGCCTTGTTGTTAAGAGTACACGCTCTATCCACTGAGCCATCCGGGCGGCAGCTCAGCTCAAGGTGTTGAGTTCAGCCTTACTTGCATGTGGGCATAGCCACCATCCCATGCGGGAGTCGAACCGACAGCCTTGTTGTTAAGAGCGCATGCTCTATCCACTGAGCCATCCGGGCAGCAGCTCAGCTCAAGGTGCCAAGTTCAGTCTTAGCTGTGGGCAGGCATAACCCACCATCAAACAGGCAGTCTTGTTAGGAGCATGTGCTCTCACCAGCTGAGCCATCCTGCCACCTGCTGGCAGCTCAGCGGCAGCTCAGCTCAGGCGCAGCGTTAGTGGCCTATGTGGGAAGCTGACTCTTAACCAACTGAGCCATTTGGCCGGCCCCTTTATATATAAATTTTGTGGTGTCATAGTTCTTTCAAAAACTGATTAATCATGCTTCATTTTATTTAAACTTATTGAACCCTAATGGAATTCAGATGCTTTATATTCTGAGACGCTGGGGAAGAGCTTCTCAGTTGGTCACGTCACTAGGTGGCACTGGCTGCTTAGCAACGTGGAATGAATTCATTTTTCTACCTTCTCTGGATGCTTGGCTATGCTTTGTTTTTTGTTCTGCTCAATTAAGAAATGGAAAGTTACCAATTAAAGAAAATGGGTTATGTATTCATTACTTATAGGGACAGGGGGGAAATGCAAATATTTTTCCTAAAACCATGGCTTTTGTGTTGCAAGCCTTTTCCAGAATCATAAATATTTCACTATGTAGATTCAAACATACAGACTGGGATTGTAGACTGACTACAATGATTCCCGTTAAATCTCTCTTTGACTCCTAGGTTTTGAGCATCACTGCATTGTGTTATAATGTGTTATTAGCTTTCCCACCTTCTCCTTACTGCTGAGCTGAGATTATTAACATGTTCTTTGATCCTGTATTTTAGAACAAGTTATGCAGTCATTTGGCATGTTATGGCTACTGCTTTAAAACATTCTGCTATAATCCTGAAATTTCAGCGCTGATTTTCTATAATTGGCTTCACATCAAGCTATAATTTCAGCCTTATAAAGTTAGAGCTCATTTGCCTGCTTCCGGAAGCTCTGAGCCCAGTGTGATATCTGTTCTTTGGTGTAGTATTGAGATTGGTAATGATATTTTGATCCTTTTAAAATTATTGTACCTCAGCATTCAGTTGGAGAGCTACTCGGGGGAACTCCAAAGCTCATGTGAGAAACGTTTTATTGCATCTCTCCTTCAGAACTTGTTGTCAAAACATTGAAATTAGAGGTACTCCTAAAACTGAATGATTGAGAAGTCTTTCTTGGAATCAATTTACTGTGAGGTAAAGGCCGGACAGTAATAAGCGGGCAAGCCACGCCTTACTGGTGACAGCACGAGCCTCACAGTCCACACCATGGGTTCTGTCTGTGCTTGTTATATAACAGGCTGATTGGTAATGGCGTTTTGTGGCACTCGAAGAAGAGAGCTGCAGTTGGGTAGCATAATGCTTAGACTTTAATGTCATTGTCACCATAGAAGTACAGGGTAACTAATATTGCCCCCAAAGTTTTAACGTGAGAATTCGCTCAGAGTTATCTGATCGGTAGGTGTCCTTTTCAACATGGTTAGCCTTTACAAATTCAGTTAGCTAATAAAATTAACTATGCCCGTAATTGGTTGTGTAGATGGTCAGTATACTGACACACAAGATCTTGCTTGGTTGATGATCAGATGCCTCAGCAGGCTTCTTCTCTTTGGTCACAGTCCCCTGATTTTTTTTTTCTCCTTTATTGGTTTCATTTTCATTTTTTCTTTTCTTTCTTAGTTTGGCCTTTTCACTTTATAAAAATTACATGAAGTCAACTTGTAGAACTGGCCTGCCCCTACTTTTTTTAAAAGCAAGTAACTCTGCAGTAAACAGGACACCTGTGATCTTTTGTACATATTTTGTATCTATTTATGCCAAAACTTCCCCACCTGTATCCTGAATGTCAGGAAGAGGCCAGGTGTGGAGTGCTGAGCAGAGAAGAGCTGTTGGAAGCCGCCCTGCAGGCATCTCCTGAGCCCGGCTGCTCCTGCCTCGTTGTGACGGGTCACCTCCTGCCCACTCACAGAGCGGTCACCACAGTCCCCGTGACGGGTCACCTCCTGTCCACTCACAGAGTGGTCACCACAGTCCTCGTGACAGGTCACCTCCTGCCCACTCACAGAGCTGGTCACCACAGTCCCCGTGACGGGTCACCTCCTG
>NW_017731463.1:1981030-1994533 GCF_001890085.2 Hipposideros armiger | reverse complement strand
GTCACCACAGTCCCCATGACGGGCCACCTCCTGCCCGCTCAGAGCCGGTCACCACAGTCCCCATGGATCACCTCCTGCCCACTCACAGAGCCGGTCACCTCAGTCCCCAGCCATGCAGCGCCAAAGCACCTAGCTCATCAGTGCTTTGTTAGATAATTATTTCTGGAGAAACACGTTGTTTGAAACAACACATTTATACTACTCAGATGTATATTGTTGTGTCTTGGTGCTATGTATATTTTTCCCCCTGTGAAAATACCTGAGTTATTGGGCAATTTCAATTTAGGAACAAATCTCTTGTAGAAATTGAGGTATGTTTATCTGTATTACATAAGACAAGTAAGGGTTTCATTCTATATAAGAAGTGACAACTATTAAGATAATCACTGTTAAATATTTTTAAGATTAAAGAATGTTACTTAAGAGATGAGTAGCGTCAATAGCAAGTAAATAATAATGATTACCTTTTGCTTTAGAAAACCAGATTTCACTACTAACGCCTATATTGCCTTTTTTTTCCAGGATATGACAAGGCAGCAAAGATTGCTAAGACAGCACACAAGAACGGCTCAACCTTAAAGGCAACTGCTATTGAGCTTGGCTACCTCACAGCAGAGCAGTTCGATGAGTGGGTGAAGCCTAAGGACATGCTGGGTCCAAAGTGAATTTAAAATGTGTAAAGTAAAACTATTAAATTGTATAAAATCAAAAAGAAAATAGGCTCTTTTTTACAATAATTAACTTGTGTATTTTGTTTTTGTTTTTGTTTTTTGTAAGATTTTTATTGGGGGATTGGGGAGGGGAACAGTGTGTTTTTCCAGGACTCATCAGCTCCAAGTCAAGTTGTTGGTCCATCAATCTTAGTTATGGAGGGCGCAGCTCAGCTCCAAGTCCAGTCGCCGCTTTCAATCTAGTTGCAGGGGGGCATAGTCCTCCATCCCATAAACCGGCAACCTTGTTGCGCACTGAGCCATGCAGCTGCTGGACCGGCAACTTTGCTGTTAAGAGCTCGCGCTCTCACCAGCTCAGCTCGGGCGCAGCTCACTGGCCCAAGTGGGAATCGAATCGGTGACCCTGTTGCTCAGAGCTCGCGCTCTTCACCAACTGAGCCACTCGGCCGGCCCCGACTTGTGTATTTTGTAGTTGAGTCTCTGATTTGTGTGTGTGTGTGTGTTTATTACTTCATATATTTTATAAAAGAGCCATATCGATTTTTAAAAGTTTATTAGTTTCAGGTGTAGAAAACAACATAATGATTAGACATTTACACCCCTCACAAAGTGATAACCCCAACAAGTCTACCACCCACCTGACACCTCACATAGTTATTACAATACCATTGACTGCATTCCCCATGCTGTACTTTACATCATGGTTGACATTCAGTATTATTTTATATTAGTTTCAGGTGAACAGCTCAGTGGTTAGACATTTATAATCTATGAAGTGATTCCCTTGATAAGTCCAGTATCCGCCTGACACCCCATATAGTCTTTACAACATTATTAATTATATTCCCCATACTGTATTTCACATCCCCGTGGCTATTTTGTGTACCAATTTGTATTTTCTAACCCCTTCACCTCCTTACTTATAGCAACCATCAGGTTGTTCTCTGTATCTATTACCCTATTTCTGTTTTGTTTGCTCTTATATTCTGTTCTTTAGATTCCACATACAAGTGAGATCATAGGGTATTTGTCCTTCTCAGTCTGACTTACTTCACTTAGCATACTACCCTCTAGGTCCATCCATATTGTTGCAAATGGTAAGATTCCGTTTCTTTTTTTATGGCAGAGTAACACTCCGTTGTATAAATGTACCACAGTTTCTTTATCCAGTCGTCTATTCATGGGCATATCTTGGCTATTGTGAATAGCACTGCAGTAAACATAGGGGTGCATATATTTTTTTGAATTAGTGTTTTGGATTTTTTTGGATAATAACTCAAGAGTGGAATTGCTGGGTCATAAGGTAGTTCTATTTGAATTTTTTGAAGAACCCCCATACTGTTTCCATAGTAGCTGCGCCAATCTGCAGTCCCACCAACAGTGCACGAGGGTTCCCTTTTCTCCACATCCTCACCAGCACTTGTTGTTTGTTGATTTATTGATGATGGCCATTCTGACAGGTGTGAGGTGGTATCGCATTGTGGTATTTATTTGCATCTCTCATGATTAGTGAGGTTGAACATTTTTTCACATGTCTGTTGGCCATCTGTATGTCCTCTTTGGAGAAATGTCTTCCTGTCCTCTGCCCATTTTTTAATTGGATTGTTCATTTTTTTGGTGTTGAGTTGTATGAGTCCTTTATAAATTTTGGATATTAACCACTTATCAGGTGTATCATTGGCAAATATCTTCTCCTATTCAGTAGGGTGTCTTTTTGTTTTGTTGATGATTTCCTTTCTGTGAAAAAACCTTTTAGTTTGATGTAATCCCATTTGTTTATATTTTCTTTTGTTTCCCTTGCCCGAGGAGATAGATCAGTGAAAATATTACTAAGGGTGATGTCTGAGAGTTTACTTCCTATATTTTCTTCTAGGAGTTTTATGGTCTTGTGGGGTGGGGCCAGCCACCCAAGCACCTAGAGTGCCCCTGGCAATGCAGTTCTAAGCGGGTGGGGTGGTGGTCCAGGGAGCTAAGGGGTGTGCTCAGTGGTTTCTACAAAGTCAGTGCAGTCTCGGCCCCTGCACCGGTGCTGGGCCCATGACGATCCTGCAAAAAGACACCAAGAACACCATGTCCAGCCACTGCCTGTTTCAGGCCCACAAGCTCCCGAGAGCTGCCCAAGAGATGCACAGGCCTTGGGTTACTGCCCACCACCCGCTGCAAACAGGCTTTATCAGCCTGTGGGGTGGGGCCAGCAACCCAGCAGTCCAGAGTTTCCAAGGTGATGTAGCACCAGCTATGCTGGGAGCGGGGTCACAGGGCATCATCAAGGCAGTGCACACGCCGGATTCCACCAGACCAATGTGGTCCCAGATTTGGCCCTTTGGGGGAGGTCTTAACACACTGAAAAGATGGCGCCCTCTTTTAGGGAACATGTGTGTCACTTTCCACAATGGGACAACAACGGCTCCTGTCCCTCCAGCTCCTGCACCAACTCAGTCCTTCCCCACCTGTCCCTGGACCTCCCGAGCTGCCGCCTGTTCACCAGAGACCAGGTGAGTGCCCACAAGCGAGCGCGTCCGTAGGCCGGCTCTACAAGAGGGTGTCCGGGTTGCCAGCTGCCCTCCACCCCACCGGGAAGAGCAGACAGTCCTCGCTGATTTTCACTGCCAGATGCTGTGGGAGCTCCTCTTCCTGACGCAGGACCCCCGGGCTGGGGAGCCTGGCGTGGGGCTGGGATTCCTTCCTGTTCAAAGGGAACCTCCAACACCGAGGGGTCCATCCTGGCGTTCAGCCACTATCTGTGGATTTGGAGTTACTAGCTCGTTTCACATCTCCGCCCCTCCTACCGGTCTCTCTATGTCCTCTTCTTTATATCCTTAGTTACAGAGGCTCTGTGCAGCTAGTTTTCAGACGATTCTTGAGATTGATTGTTTTATAATTTATTTGTAATTTTTGTGTGATCCTGGGATGCAGTAGACACAGTGGTAACTTAATCTGCCATCTTGGACTTCTCTCCAGCCATGTTGATTTTTAAAGAGTTCTAATTTTTTTGGTTAGTGGTGTTTTAAAACAATTCTCCTAGTAGTGAAAAAGTAGTTATCATCTCACCCTCAGACATCTTTTCTTTTCCTGCCATTTGGGAGCATAAGCTAACCAAGCATTTGCCCTTCTGGGTGGAGATGTGTGTGAGTGTGTGTGTGTGTGTGTGTGGGCATGTGTGGGCATGTGTGGGCATGTGCATATATATGATAGATTTTAAAAATTAGGAAATATGCGCCAATTGCAAACACACACACACACACACTCCTGACCTTATTTAAATTGCCTTAGAAAGACTGGAAAAGCTGTGGGTCAAGAATTATAGGACATGGTTTAGCAAGGACAAGGGGAGCAGGCTCTAGCGTGGAAAGAGAGGGAAGGAAATCATGAAAGTGAGTCTTGCTCACCATTTCTGCTCCAGTGCCAGGATGTTTCAGCGGGAATGTAATTAAAACAACCTCGGGATTTTGAATTAGTTCTAGGGAGATCCAAGCTAAGCTGATCTAAAGGCCTTATTTAAAATAGATCTAACCTCAATTACATAGGGAGTTGGAACATAACAGCCATACCTCGGAGATATGGCGGGTTCAGTTCCAGACCACCGAATATCACAATAAAGCAAGTTGTGATCATTCTGCTGGTGGAGGGTTCTGCCTTCAGTTTGTGAAATATGCAACACGTGAAGCTCAATAAAGTGAAGCCCAATGAAACGAGGTATGCCTGTATTGGTTTGTCCTTTTTCCCCTTCCACATATGTAATAACAGGATCATGAAGAGAGTGATTCCCACTAGATTCCATCTCATCTGTCAGTAGGGCTCTAGCAAGTATGTTTTTAAAAATTGGGATAGTTATCCATGATTTTTATTTTTGGAAAATTAGTCACATTAACACCAAATCCCCCCTGGTATTGAGAAGGTAGCATATATAGCATTTAAAAGCATAATTAAAAGTTCTCGTATAATGTTATATCTCAATTTAAAAAGTTCTTACAACTAATCTCTTAAGCCTGAGTGAGCACTCTTATTTTTACTGTTAAAAAGGGTTTTAGTCCTTTTTTATGGAACTGTAGAGCCTATAGGATCTATTTTTTAGCGCACGCAATATTGTTTTTGCTAGAGTTTTCCACATAGTGATGATGTGATGTTTGTGCAATTTGCTTTAAAACAAAGCATGCTTTCCCTTAGTCTATTTTTTTTTTTAAGATTTTATTGGGGAATTTGGGGAGGGAACAGCGCTGGGGAATTGGGGAAGGGGAACAAACAAGTTGCTGTCCTTTTGTTCTTCAGTCTAGTTGTGGAGGACGTCGCTTCACTGGCCCATGTTGGTATTGTGATCATTGCACTCTTCCCAGCAGAGGCAGATTAGTCGCCAGCCATTGGATGGCTGCTCACTGCGGCTCACGGCAGCTCACACCAGCTGCCGGCTGCTCATGCTGGCTGCCAGCCACTCACGGTAGCTTACGGCAGCCCACTGCAGCTGGGGCTGCAGCCTATGTTGTCATCCGCATCTCACGGCAGCCCAGCTCCAGGTCGAGCTGTTGTTCACCATCTTAGCTGTAGAGTGCGCAGCGTCATTGGCCCTCATGTGGGATCTGAACCGGTGGCCCTGCTGCTCAGAGCTCGAGCTCCCAAGCCAACTCTTAACCAACACGCCACTCAACCGGCCCCTATTTTTTTAAAAAAATTTTTATTGGAAAAAAATTATAAAACAATCAATGAAATGGCTTATCAGTGCCTGAACTCAACAACCAACTGGCAACCATTCTGTAGTGTAGCTGTGGAACTTAATGATGTCGGCTGGTTGCAATTTGAAGGCTCAACTAGAGACAACTATTTATTTAAGCGGGAGAACAGGAGACCAAGTTTCTATCCTTGGCCTGTACCGCTGTCTACTATATCCTAGCATATATAAGCCATCGTTGAATCTGTTGAGCTGACAATCAGCTCTGTGTGATGTTAGTAAAGTGTGCTTTAGGGTGCAACCCTAAGTGAGGGTTTTGGAATTCCCTGTTGGAGGGTTGACTGAAAGTAAATTTCAGTCTTTGTATGCTGAGGACAGATTTGTTTCCCAGGGGACATTGGGCCATGCCTAGAGACATGCTTGGTTATGATAACTGGGGAAGGGGTGCTACTGGCATCTAGTGGAGACCAGAAATGCAGCTAAGCATCTTATAATGCACAGGACAGCCTCCAACAACAAAGAATTTTCCAGCCCAAATATGAATAGTGCCAAGATTGAGAAACAAACTCAGAAAGTCTTCTCTCTGGGAATGCTCACCATTTAGTTAGGCTTTACTATCAATACTTGCTTGAGTATGTGTGTGCCCTGGAGTTGCATGGCTTTATTAATGGACACCATGTGGTGTCTTAGCTATGCACATGAACAGGAAAGTGTTAATGAAATGTTAACTGATCACGACGCTCATGACGCTCATGACCTATTCCCAGCAATGTGTCCAAAGGTTTGTGACTGATAAACATGGTGAGGGTCAAGGACTTGCAAATATGTCAGGTAAACATGTTTAGGATGGGGACAGAAACAATCTGTTCATCCTGGTGAGCAAACATGAAGAATGAAAAGGGGCCTTCTTGAACAAACAGATTTCAGAGAAGGAACGTCATGGAACTTATGAAGCGGTTAGTCTGGAACGACCCCCAACTCAACACACAGAAGCAGCAGAGAAGTTCATAGAGAGCCATGGGCCACATTTAATCATTAAACTGTTTGGTTGATGGAAAAAAAATATTCACACAAATTTATGGGACCATTTCACACTCAACATTTTAAAGATCATGCTCTTGAATATGGCTATGTTATACCTCTCTTCAACTGTCTGTTTGTTCTATAGCTATAGCAGCAAGAAATGTTGGACAAATTTAATATTTTCTAAAAAAGGTATGATAAAATAAGATTAAAACTGGTAAACTAAAATGAATTAGTTGGGGTTTTTTTAAACAAATTAATTAGATTGACCACTTATTTTTTTATTTGAGTCATCCTGTCACCTGTTGGCAGCTCAGCGGCAACTAAGCTCAGGCCAGGAGTCAAACTGCTGTTGCTCAGAGCTCGCATCTTGTGCGAGCTCTTAACCAACTGAGCCACTCGGTCGGCCCCTAGATTGACCATTTAGCAACTGGCTTTTGAGCAACTGACCTAGAGCTGCTTCAATGTGTGTTCTGAGTGAGGAAAAGGAAGCTGCTCATTATTGTCTGCCATTTGTGATGTCAAGAAGCAGAGCACTGAGATCTCAGAGCACCAGGTGAAGCCAGGAAGATGAGGCCATTGTGTCTCTACCTTCTGATCATCCTGGAAACAGCTGCTGATACTTTGCTCTTCAGGGCTTTTCTCCAAAGACTAACCAAGGGTACCTTGCCAAAGGCCAGGAAGCTACGATGAGTAACCAAAAGAGCTCTTTCTATCCCATCTGCCGTCTTAGCACTCAGACATACCCAATCATAAGCCTACAGAACCTGAGAATGAGAAGCCCTCTCTCCCTAGACTTAAGGGATAGGAGAGAATGAAATATGTTTCCTGTATCAAATATTGCACTCTCACACATGAGCTGCGTCTTTAAGAACCTGTGGTCAAGTGTGCTTATTTTTGCTTCAGTCAGATGAGAAAGGAATCTGGAGTTCTTGAAAGCTACGTGTTTTCATCAGTAACTCAGGGCTATTCATCATATCAAGACATTTAGGCAGAGGTGAGATTTGAAGCTGTAAAAGAGAATGGCCAAGGAAGAGGCAGAAGGAATATGAGAAAGAACCACTGAAGGAGACAGACGTGGTCATGGAGGTCAAACTGGAGTGGCTCATGGACACTAAGGGAGGAGAAGGAGAAAGCTGGTAGACTGAGTGGCGTTAAATTCCACCTCTGCTGCCTGCAAGCTAAACATTTTACACCACTATTTTGTCTCTATAAACCCATTTCCTTATCTTTAAAATAGAGCTATTGATACATAGTTCATATTTATATTCTTAAATTCACTTGTGTATATAAAGTACCCAGCATAATGGCTGCCTCAGTTAGCTTTCTCAGTTTTATTCTCTTAAGGTAATGGGCAAAAAATTGCCAATTGCTGAACACATTTGAAAAAGATGGGACTGAGGTAAAATTGGATTAGGCTGTATTTTTTCCTTCAAGAAGAGTTTTATTAAGCCATATAATTTACCACCCAACTGGAACACTTTGTAGAATGAAAAGGGGTGCTGAAATAATTAAAATTGTATAATTTTTGAAAATTTTATTGACCAAAAAACTGTTTCTATCATCTTGGTGGACCTATACATAGTGCTACACAAAAGATAATTTCAAAAATATAATTTCCTCCAAAATAATAAAAATATATGTATGAGTATGTGTGTGTGCTTTAAAGAGCAAAAATTTAAGAACTCCATTGATACCCGAACATTAAAAATAACAGGAGCAGAACAATTACTCTTGGTACATAGTCACATAATTTAATCAGTTTCTTATTATTATCTAATAAAGCATCACTTGTATTTTTCTAAAGAATGTGGTTTTTTTCCCAATAGGGTTTTTATTTTCAATTTTTCCATAAAGTTTCTTATACTCTTCCTTAATATTGTAAATCTGAAATTTTGACATTTTCAATTGATTCCTTGTAGAGTGTAATATTTTTATTGAGCAATTAGTCTCTCTACAGCTGCTGATGTGCCTGATAAACTCAGAGCAAATTCTACTAAATGCAAGTTATTTTCAACACCATTTTTGTGTGTTGACATATGAATTCTGTCCTTTTGCCTTTGCTCAGACTAACTTAATTTGACAAATATTTTTTTAAAAAACCCTTTTAGATAAGTTGTTCTTAATTATGATTTGTTTGCTATATTTAGATGCTGAAAAACTGTAGGTTTTCTCAATTCCTTTTATTCCAATACAAAATACAAATTTGCTCAATTATGAGTTAAACATCGTCAAAAGATTTTTCTCCGAAGTTGAGATATTCCACATTAAATCATGCAGGTTTCAACTCTGGTCAATGAATTTGCTTAGTTGTTCTCTTGTTTTTGTTGGGAGACATTTGAATGTCTTCTTGTTGACAAGCTTTGTTTTCAATCAAAATTTAAGTTACAAAGTTAAAAAACCTGAAGATTGCTGGTGTTCCATTAATCAAATATCTTGATCAAAGATTTCCCACTGTATTGGTTTCCTGTGGTAACTGTAAAAAATTACTGCAAATTTGGTGGCTTAAAACACCGAAATCTATCCTCATAGTTCTGAAGGCCGAAAGTCTGAAGTTTGTTTCACCGAGCCGAAACCAAAAGGTCAATCCCCCGACTGAGATTCTAGGGGAGGAAGCCTTCCTGCCTCTTTCTGTCACAGGCCAAGGCTGCATCGCTCCAATTTCTGATCCCATGGTCACATGGCCTCTTCCTCCTCTGCCTGTGTCAAATTTCCCTCTGATTCTCATAACGAAAAGATTTCTGTGACTTCATCTGGGGCCCACCTGGATAATCTAGGACAAGCAACCATCTCAAGATCCTTAACTCGATCACATCCACAAAGTCCAACCTTTTTTTTGCCATATTAAGTAATTCTTTGGGTTTGGACAAATGTATAATGACATGCATTGTGGCTTCACTTTTTGCATGTACTCAAGAAAACTTGCAAGCAGAAACAAATGAAATTCATTTAGTAGCATATTCATTAGACCTAAATAAAAAAGCCACACTCCACAGAGTGATATGTAAATGCAGTTTTCCACTGCTGCAGATTTTAAACTGTCACCTTCAAGCACTGTCTCAAAGTAACTTAGCTTTTGAAATAGATGCTGAAGTTCCTTCAGGAGATTTGTGTCTTCTGGTTTTCCCACATGGTCAGTGATACTCCCAGGTGTAAATGTGGATGAATAGTTTGAGCAAGTTTCATGTTCATTGTTAACTTCCTTGATAAATGAAAGTCAGTACTTAAATTTTTTAAGTGAAAAATGCACTTTTTGGGTTTATTCCTTCTAAAGATGCTTATTTAAAAATAATTTAAAACAGTTACCAAATAATAATATACATATACTTGTAGATTTATGTTACACAATAAACCTCAAAACCAGTGAGGCAAGAGAACTCAAATGTTTACCGTCGTCCTTTCTATGGCAAGATTACTCAAGCTCTACTTCCTGCACATGCGTAAAATGGGCCTGTGTTGATTCCCTATTGCTGCTCCAACAAATTACCACAAATTTAGTGGCTTAAAACCATAATTTTTCTCCTATAATTTTGAAGGTCAGAAGTTGAAATCAGTCTCATTTTTCTTCAGGGCCAGTTCATTCTGGAGGCTCTCGGGGGAGAATCCACCTTGGAATGCCCTGGAAAGTGTCCTGCAAGGTTAGGATCCTGCAGGCCTCTGGTCAACACATTTTTGTCAACTGATCAATACGTAACCTTGTTTTGTTTGTGTTTTAAAATGTCTTGTTTAATGTATATCGTTGATTTATTAACAGTGAACTCATGCCAACAACACTGTAACACATATCTGAGCGAAGGTCGTCTAACACACATAGACTTTTTCTGCAAGGCACCTGGAAGCCTTCTTACAATTAGGAACGCTAGAGGGCGCTGCAGCACCGTGCTTAGGGCCATTTTAAACAGCAACGTCACCAACAAAAGGCACAAAAATGAGAAAAATGTGGCACTAACTAGATCATTGCAAGGATGCTTGTTTTCAGGATGAGAGCTGAAACAAGAAGGCAGTAAGTGCCTTGTTTGACAAGGAACCCCCGTTTTTCCTCATCTGTGTATGTCCACAAATTACTACAAAAAGACCCTGAAGATTGATTTTGGGATTACAAAAACATTTCAGTGAGGAGCTGAATTAGCAAATATGGAATCCATAAATAATGAAGACTGGCTGTGTTACAACATTGTCCCAGAAAAGTTGTACAAATTTTTACAACTAGTAGCAATTGTATGAGGATACTCTTTCAACAATGAACTTTGTCATTTCAAATAATTGCTTAACAAGTTTTCTTTCTTTCTTTCATTCTTTCTTTCTTTTTTTCTTTCTTTCTTTCTTTTAAGATACCTCATTGTTTTAGTTTAAATTTCTGTTAGTACTACTGTTGTTGATTTTTTATGCATTTGTTAGTCATTTGTCTTCTATAAATTTTTGTTTCTAAATTTTATTAGCCATTTGCTTTGATTTAATGTAAATACTTTCTCCCAGGTTTTATTTTATTTTATTTTAATTAATTAATTAATTTTCCTTCTAGCTTGGCATGCGGGGGTTTTGCATTTTTTGTGGAGTTCTCAAATCTATCAACATTTCCCCTGGCTCTTTCAAGATACGCATTTGAAAGCAAAAGAAAGAGACAGGGCTATAGTTTGAGGGACAGGGAGCGTCCAGGGAAGTTTTATTCCGGTTTATATTTACATCCTCCTCTCCTTTTCTCCCTCCATCATCCCTCCCCTCCCTTCTTTTCTTCCTCCCTCCTTCCTTCCTCCCTATTTTAAAGATGCTAAAACTTTTTATTGACAGCGAAATCAATTTAAAAAGAGACCAAAGATACAAGTGAAAGAGTGTTTGGATGGAGTAATGTCCCAGAAGAAACAAGAACAAATGCCCTGCATAGTTTAGATGTGGCAGAAATAGGACACAGTTTACATTTTAAACTGGGGGTGCTGAAGCAAGAGCAATTAAGTGACCTAAGGAGAGGGATCTTATTCTTTTCTAGAGTTTATGTTCTTCAGAAGACCTGGTAGGTGGCACTCAACAAATTCTTCAGGAGTTGAAGGTTGGAGGTCTAGTTGAGATGATAATCAAGGACTCTCTTATTAGACCACATCTTTTAAAAAATTCAGCTTTATTGAGGTGTAACACATTTTTTGGGGGGGGGGGGCTACAATGAGCTTTTTGTTTCCTTGAGTACCGTGCCTTCCAAGTCCATATTTGAAAGAGCCTTTTACTGAGTGAAGCAACACATTTGATGGGTACATCTTTAGCCTAGTGAAATGAACAGTCTTGATTTCAACTGTTATCCCCTAACATTTTATTTAGAAACCAAGAATAAAAGGAAAAGGCTGCAATGTAGGCTGTGCCTGTTCATTAGTAGAAAGTTAAAGGCATTCCCCCCACCCCCAGAAGTCTAGCCTGACATAATTTGGCAAATACATGGGCCACAAATCTGTCCTCCGTATTAATTAGATTGCTTTTCACCTGACTGGCATTTAGTCCCAACTATGTGCATATTGAAGCTTTGTGCAAAGCATTGTTCTATCCTGGGAAAATATCAGAATTTTTCTAAAGTGTATGGTGGATATGTCTGCAAGAGAGTAAACTAAGAAAAATTAAATTCAAGATCAGAGGGTTTTTTTTCTTTGCTTTTTGACCCCCTTCACCCATTTCTCTCACCTTCCACCTGCTGTCTCTGTTCTCTGTATCTATGGCATTTTTCTTTTTGTATTTCTCTGTCTGACTTACTTCACTTATCATTGTGAAGCTTCATAAACATAAATCTCACTTAAATTGAAGCTGTAGGGTCTATAGGGGACGCTTCTATGGGGGCTAAAAAAAATTATTACTTTTCACCCCACCTTCTAAGTTCTTCCTGCTGGACTAATCATCAAATTAACAGAGGCAGATTAACTGGAGAAAATAAAAATTTTAATCCATGCACATGGGGAATTCACATCGACATGAAAATTCCAACATTGAGTATATATGACATTCTGGACAAAGGAGAAAAGAAGTGAAACAGGATGTTAGATTTCAGAAGTGAGGGTGGGTGACTTACAGGTACTTGAGGTAGGGTGGGAAGTACATGACAGGAACATTCTTGCTGGGCAACTCAGAAACAATGGGACATCCTGGGTGGGTATCAAGCTTTCTGTCCTCTTACTTACCATACTTAATTCAAATTAGGCTACAGCAGCATTCTAAGATTTCCTTCTTGAAGCAGGTTTCTCTGTCTCAATCTCTTGGGCAGGAAAGGGGGCACAGTCAAAGGTTCTTTCTGAGTCTTATTTATTAATAAACAGCTTAAAATAAATACCCCAAAAGGCAGCTTCAAGGTTCTCTTCACTCTCATGCCCTACCACTCAGTCAATTACCAAAATCAGGAAAAGAGATACTTTTCATCTCCGACAGAAAGACGTTTTTCTACTGTACTATCCACAGGAAGAAGGAGGATCTCACCTGGCAACCATTCAGCCAATGAAAGACTGTTATAATTCAGCCAATGAAAAGCCACTCACTACACATAGAACCCCCAGTTTCCTCCAATGGACTCTTTGTTTACAATAGCCCCTTATGAAATCCCTCTTTCTTCTAACAAAAAAGTTCGTCTCTTTTGTTCTCTGGACTTGTGCATCGATCACCATTAGATGGCATGAGCCAAATTAATTACTTGTTGTTCCTGAATTAACCCATTTTGCTGGAGAAATAGCTCTCTATTTATTTAAGGCCAAAAGCATAATACCCTTGAAATTGATCCATGTGACAAATGGTAAGATTTCAAATTTTTTAAAAATTTTTTTATGGTTGAATAATATATATGTGTGTGTATATATATATATATGTATATATATGTGTATATATGTGTGTGTATATATATGTGCGTATATATGTGTGTGTAAATATATGTATATGTGTGTATATACATATATACATATATGTATGTATGTATGTATGTCACAGTTTGTTTATCCATTGAGAGAACTGCCTTTCCAGTCAAAGAAACTCACTTTCAGGACTTTACATTTCTCAGTTTTTACAAGGTGAGAAGTGCTTTGCAAGCAACTAAATAGAGAATTGCTTCTTTGTGGGGTTTTTTTTTTTTAAGATTTTTATTGGGTAATTGGGGGGATGGGAACAGTACTGGGGAATTAGGGGAAGGGG
>NW_017731463.1:1956127-1980742 GCF_001890085.2 Hipposideros armiger | reverse complement strand
AGTTCTTAACCATCGCGCCACTCGGCCGGCCCCTGTGGGGTGTTTTTTTTTTGTTTTTTTTAAAATCACTGATGCATTAATCAAGATTACCTGTCTAACATGAATTTTTTTATTTTGGATTATGTAACTACATATGGTTCTATTTGGTAGATGAGTAGACACAGAAAACAAAAATACAAGTTTGGATCTGTAGTCTGTAGTCATATTTTTGTGTGTGTGGGGCATTTAAACTAACCTTATTTTTTTATGCCAAAATAATCTTTAATGAAATAGAATGGATTTTCATTATACTAGGATAAACTAAATCCTGATTTTAATTATCTTTTGGTTATGTTTACATTTATAATTATTTAGATTCAATTTATTTAGCATATGTCCTGGCATGTTTTTCTATTATAAAGTCCAAGAATGTCGCTTCAAGGACTGAATTATGACTTTTTTTTTAGCCAAAATGTAATTCTCAATTATAGTGTTAATATTTACCTTGTATATCAAATTACAGATATATTTGAAGAAAAAAACAACTGTGACAGTGATTCTAACCCTAGCTAAGGGGGCAAGGGAAACACATTAAATATTTTTGGGAACTTTAAAAAAGATCAATGCCCTGCTCTAGCCCTAATGAATTACATTGTAAATTCTGAGGAAGGGGCTGGCCGAGTGGTGCATTGGTTAAGAGGTGGCTTGGGACACCAGCTCTGAGCAGCAGGGCCCCAGTTCGGACCCCACATGAGGGCCAGTTACTCTGCACCCCCTCCAGCTAAGATGGTGAACAACAGCTCGACCTGGAGCTGGGCTGCCATGAGTCACCGGCAACGGCATAGGCTGCAGTGGGGCTGGCTGGCAGCTGGCGTGAGCTTGCATGAGCTGCCATGAGCCGCTGTGAGCGGCTGTCCAGTGACCGGCGACCAATCTGCCTCACCCGGAAGACCGCAATGATCACAAGACCAACATGGGCCAGTGAAGTGACATCTTCCACAACTAGATTGAAGAACAAAAGGACAGCAACTTGTCTGTTCCCCTTCCCCCAATTCCCCAATAAAATCTTTAAAAAAAAAAATTCTGAGGAAGGAGCCCACATTGGCATTTTTATAAAGTTTCCAGGTGATTTTTATGTATCACCAGGATTGAGGACTATTAATCTATATAGCACGATGGTAATTTTTCAATACATAAATAAGCAATTTATTAAATTCCAGATAAAATGATAATCATTTTCAGTATGTCAAGTGAATGTACATTATGCCATTCTTGTTCTAAAGCAGCTTGGATCATTTCACATGATTAATCACTTTTTTAAAAATTATTTTTTAAATAATTGTTTTGTTTTTTAATTACAGTTGACATACAATATTATATTAGTTTCAAGTGTACAACAAAGTGATTAGACATTTATATAACTTATGAAGTGATCACCCTGATAAATCTAGTACCCATGTGACACCATACATAGTTATTACAATATTATTGGCTATATTTCTTATGCTGTACTTTACATACTCATGACTATTTTGTAACTACTAATTTGTACTTCTTAATCCTTTCCACTTTTTCACCCGTCCCCAACCCCCTCCCAGCTGGCAACTATCAATATGTTCTCTGTATCTATGAGTTTCTGTTTTGTTTGTTTTGTTCTTTAGATTCCACATATAAGTGAAATCAAATGGCATTTGTCTTTGTCTGTCTGACTTATTCCACTCAGCACAATACCCTCTAGGCCCATCCATGTTGTTGCAGATGGCAAGATTTCATTATATTTTATGGCTGAGTAATATTCCATTGTACAATACCACTTCTTCTTTATTCATTCATCTATTGGTGGACACCCAGGTTGCCTCCATAACTTGCTTGTTGTAAATAATGCTACAATAAACATATAAATGCACATGTCCCTTTGAAGTAGGGTTTTGGGTTTCTTTGGATAAATACCCAGAAGTGGGATTACTGGGTCCTTCTTTGTCTCTTGTTATAGCCTTTATTTAAAGTCTATTTTGTCTGATATAAGTATAGTTTTTTGTTTCTTTTTTAATTTCCACTTTCATGAGATATCTTTTCCCACTCCTTAACTTGCAGCCTGTGTGTGTCTTTCAGTCTGAAGTGAGCCTCTTGTAGGCAGCATAGGCATATTTAAGAGTCTTGTTTTCTTACCCATTAATCCACCAAGCTTTTGACTGGAGTATTTAATCCATTTACCTTTAAAGTAATTGCTGATAAAGATGTAGTTATTGCCATTTTATTATTTATATTTTTCTCTTTTTTTTTCTTTTATTTTTTAAAGAAGTCCCTTTAACATTTCTTATAATATTGGTTTGGTACTAATGAACTTCTTTAGCATTACACCTGGAATGAGCCACAAAGCAATCTGCAGATGGCAGTCACCTGAGGTGAGCTTGGAGATGCCTGAGAGGGGCCAACCCACACACTGAGGTTGGCTGCAGCTAGTGCTGGGCTTGGGGCTGTTCTACACGAAGTATGGGGCATGCAGAAGCCAGGTTCTTCTTGTTGGGTTTTGTGAACCTTTGAGAGATTTTAGGAAAGTCCACAGCAAGAGCCAAGACAAGCCATTTGCGTGGAAAAGCCACTGGAAACAGCTTAGGTGGATCTGCAAGCTGGGTGGGGTGGGGTCTCAGGGAATCACCAGGGCAGGGTGGAGAGGGTTAGCTAAGGTGACGGAGACTCAGATATGGCTGCCACCTGTGTCTACAACCTGGGGCAGGGGAGTGCTCAACAAAGAACAATGGATTCTATCACACTTCTCTCTGGAAGTAAGTCCGTGTGTGGAATGTTTAAGGGGAACACCTGGAATTCCAACAGTCTTTCATTTCCTTCAGCTACAATATCTGGTGTTTTTCACATCCAGAAGTTATGGGGACTTCTCTTTCCGGCACTAGAGCCCTGGTCTGGGGAGCCTGGTATGTGGCTGGGACCCCTCATTGCCCAGGGAGGACCCCTGCAGCCAA
Organism: Hipposideros armiger; assembly: GCF_001890085.2. Classification (NCBI taxonomy): domain Eukaryota; kingdom Metazoa; phylum Chordata; class Mammalia; order Chiroptera; family Hipposideridae; genus Hipposideros; species Hipposideros armiger. The sequence continues at coordinate 1,977,782 of NW_017731463.1, read as the reverse complement.
GATATTGTTTCCAATTTTTTTTTTTTTTTTAGCTGAGCCATCCTGCTACCTATTGGCAGCTCAGCAGCTGCTCAGCTCGGGCTGGACTCGAACCGCTGTTGCTCAGAGCTCACACTCTTGAGCGAGCTCTTAACCAACTGAGCCACTCGGCCGGCCCTTGTTTCCAATTTTTAACTGCCACATGTGGTTGTGGGACTAGCCTGTTCTCTGTCTCTGCCCCACTACCAGCCTTGAGGTGGCATCTTCTGTATTTCCTTAGTTGTAGGACTTCTGTTCAGCTAGAGTTCAGGTGACTCTCAATGATGGTTGTTCTGTGGTTCAGTTGTAATTTATATATGGTTGTGAGAGGAGGCAGACACAGCTTTGATTTACTCTGCCATCTCGATTGAAAATCATATCACTTTTGTTCTTTTAAATTCTCTAGTAACTTCTTTCTTTCCTTGAAGTCTTAAAGGACTTTGATTATTAAAGGATAAAATTTTGTTGCCATTTTATTATGATGATCAAACATTTTCAAAAGCATTTTTTCCATTACTAATAACTTTGTGATGAGTATACTAAAATCATAGTTTATTGGAACTTTGTGATATTTTCACCAAATAAATAACTTCCCCCCGACACACTTGGCATGTATTGTCTGATGGTATTATGATTTTAACTTAAGCAATATTTAATTTTACATTTTCATAAGTGCTAGATATAATTTTATTGGTATTCCTCACTATCGTTTTCAATGCTCCTCAATCATAAATGAACATGCATTCCAGAAAATCATACTAACTTGATAGTTACAAGAACTAAAACACAGTAAATATATAATATATTATTTTTTCATTCTATATAATTCTCCTCGGAATAGGATATTAATAGTCAAACCTGAGCTGAAAGCCAGGGTATTTGTGTCTAGGTTGCTTTGGTTAAATCATGGAACTTTTCTATTTCTCATATTTTGGACTGAAGAGTTGGATTAAAATCTTCCCATCATCTAACTTCAGTTTACTTTTTTTTCAGCTATTTGACCAACATTCTGCCGACTCAGTGAGTACCCACTATTTTTATTTTACTTTATTCTATTAAACTTTTTATTTTGAACTATTTTACAGTTACAGAAAAAGTTGGAAAAATAGTACAAAAAGTTTTTTTACATCTTTCACCCTGCGTCCCCTAATGTTACCATCTTACATGACCACAGCACAATGATTAAGAACAGGAAGTTAACATTGGTACAATATTATTAAGTAAACTGTAGCTTTTTTCTCAAATTTCATCAATTTTTCTACTATGAGCCCTCTATGTTCCAGAATTCTATGCAGTGTCCCACATGACATTTAGTTGTTAATTCTCTTTAGTCTCTTCAAGTCTGTAACAGTTTCTTAGTCCTTTATTACCTTTTATGATCTTCAATTTTGAAGTGTTTCTTAATTTGGATTCTTATAATATTTCCCATCATTGGAATAATGTCATGCATTTTTGACAAGAATAGCACAAAAATGATGTGGTGTTCTTCTCAGTGCATCATATCAAGAGATTTATTATGTCTATATCTTATCACCGAGTGATGGTTACCTTGAACATATGATTAAATTGGTGCCTATTAGGTTTCTCCACTGTAAAGCTACTATCTCTTCCTTTGTAGTTAACATGTATCTTGGGGAGAAAATCCTACTTCTCCTCAAGCTTTCATCCACTAATTTTTGCTAATTATTCATCTACTAATAATTCATGGGTGGATCTTGTCTGCAAAAAGTACTGTGGTACTTGCTTTATGGTGATTCTCTATTTTTTCTCTCACATATGTACTAATTGGAATTTTGTAAGGAAGAGCTATTTCTTCTCTGAATATATTTGCTTTCTTTATTTACTTATAACTATAGAATTATGAATATTTATTTTATTCTGTGTCTTAAAATCCAATACTATTATTATTTATTTTTAAAATTCAATTTGCTCTAAAATTGGCCATTTAGGTTGACCCCTGTGTTCTTTTGACAAACCTTCATTTTTTTTAGCATTTTCTTACTTTTCTGGCACCACACAATGTTCTTCATTTTGTATCCACATGTAGCATACCTGTCTACAATGAAATAAGACTGATCCTATGAGGGTAAAGTACTAACTCTGAAGTAGAAAACTGATGAGTTAATGTGACAGATAATTATCTATTCCAAGAATTAGTTTACTTCTGTATTTTAAGCAATACAATTGTAAAACAAGAGTTGCCTGCACCTCATTGATGCCAGTGTCAGTCACATAATGTTGTTGAATAAATTAATATTATCAAATACCACCCATAAATAAAAATAAGCTGAAATTACATCTAATTTATGGAATTGTATGCCTATAAATATTCGGATTATTGTAGGGGATTCAAGGGACTTGATCATTGGTCAAGGAAAAGCATGACCACGAGGTTGCAGCAGCACACACAAGATTTATTGGGTGACACTCTGACAGGTTTGCATGGGGGGGGGAAGTCCCTCATATCATGAGACCTCCCAGAGTTTAAGCTTTAGGAGCCACTGTTCATGGGGGAGGAAGACAAGCAAAATCCATGGAGAGAGGGGAATCAGAGAGGGCACTTATTGTCTAAGTGGAGCTGCTCAGCAGCACAGCAGGAGACTGAGTCAGAGAGCTCCAAAGGGCAGCAGCAGCTTGGATTGTTATGGCCCAGACCTTAGCTTATCTATTGCTAGCAGATGTTGGGCACCCTTTTATGGGGTACACAAAATAGGCAAGATCAAAATGGCTAAAATCTGCTTTTTGGATTATCCATGTTTTAAACAGTTGGATTGTAAAAATTTGAGTTTGGCACTGGCAGACATTTGAATAGGTTTTTGCTGGCAGTGAAGAAATAAACAACCTAGAGACCAATACGCAGAAGCCATCTTTGGCTCATTCGTATAAAGTAGCACCATGCTTTTCTCATGCTATATCAACTCTCAGTGCCACCAATGTAAGGAATAATTATTTCAGGTGAGGTGGAGGGCTAAGCAACTTGTCGATCAGCTGACATAAGAGGAAGACGAGTAATGGATGACAGACTTGTGCCCAGAGATAAAGTACAAGACAGAAAAAGATCAATTGGAATCAACCCTAAAGCCATACTGACACTTTGGGGGAAGAAATAGGAATAGAGTGAGTTAATACATATAAAAAAGTAATGAAGTGAAGAAAACAAATTAATGAGATGAAGGACAAAGAGGGTGCTGGCTGGGTGACTCTAGCCAGCATATTTTATGAAATCAAAATGCTATTATCATGGGCCGTTGCAATAATCATAGTTTTAACACTGCATTGCAGCTCTATCTCTCCAGTGGCATCCAATGAGAAGCTGGAGATAACATACAATTCCTGATATCTACTCACTACATAGCCAAGAGGGGCTTGGGAAGAATCTGGATGGCACCTGTGGTGGAGTGGACAATGCTGGACTTGGAGTCCAAAGTCCTCCCCAGGTACTGAGATAGCTGCTTGCCCATTCTGAGACCCTAAGTAGAAGACTTACCTGTATAGCCATTTCCCTTTGCAAAGTGGGAATAGAACTTTCTAACTCATATGGTTGTTGTTTGTGCTGGAATAAGTTCCCAGGACGTAAATGTTACCAAGGGTGACTTTCTAAAAATTGTCTATAGTTCATGTGGTAACAGAGTAGGTGGTCACCCTACCAGATGCAATTCAAAAGTCATGGAAACAGTCGCTCTATAATGCTGACGTGAAAGTGCACTACTTTATAATGCTCCATGAGACAGAGACTCCGTCTGTATTTTGTCTACCTGAATAACCAACATTTTACACATCACATGGCACGTAGTAAGTACTCCATAAACATTGGTCGATCAAATAAAGATGTTCTTCAAACCGCTCCTTTGAGAAAGCTTTGATTTTAACAAATAATCCGTGATTAATGCAAATGTTATCTATTAAATCATTAATGTGTTGGCTTATGGTAATCGATCAAATTAGCTTCAGTCACATAATATTATCCTAGGGGAATGGGACATAGTTTTGAAAGGAAGTCAAGAGCATGGGATATTGTTGAGGAAGGAAGGCATAGCTGTGGTGTTGGGGCATGCAGTTGCTGAGCAGCCTGTAGGGAGCGAGAGGAGGTTAAAGGCATTGGAAGAGGAACATGCAGAAGTCGGAGAAGGTTAATGAATTGGCCACTTAAAGCAAACATGGAGAACTTCCCAGGGAGAAGTTCTGTGCCTATATAACTTTTAATGTGTTTTAAGTCTCTATCGTACTGTGGGTAAGATATTATGAAATTAATCATATCTTGAACATGGTTACGATTTTTCTGGAGGTGCACTTGGAAAGAGATAGACATCTATTTCTGTGGGTCCGACAAGCCAGTTATCTCTGAAGGATAGACCTCAGAAAGCCAATATACTCAGAGAAGCATGAGAAAAGGAGGACCGAGGAAAGGGGAGAAGAAGTGACAGACAGGCACATGGATTCAGTGAAGGAAGGCAGAAGCAGGAAAAAAATAAGGGAAGGAAAGGAAAGAAAAAAAAAAAAACGGGGACATAACAATGCTGAGAGCGATACGCCATTAGTTACCTGAGCTGTGTTTCAGAGCTCCTGCTCTACTCAATGGTTTCTTGGCATTGGCCAGAGACCTCAGACAACTTTTTTTTTTCCTGTCATTTCACTCACAATCTCAACTACAATTGCCTTTGAGAGTTATTCATCTGCTTCTCAAATGCTGTTTGTACAGAAAGAAGTCTTTAGAATCTGAACACTATTGTGTGTCTCAGCTGCCAAAAAGAACATTTATGGAGAATAATTGGGCAAATTGAGGGTATGAACCCCAGAAGAAACCATGTATTTTGACAAGAAAAATTGGTTGGCAAATGTTATGGTTTTTATGAGTAATCATGATGATTCTTTAAGTAATTATAATTTGTTCCGTACTCTGTCACAGTTGTTTGGAGTTGTGGCTTTTATCAGTGAATAAAGTTATTTAGTTGTCCTTATTTTTAGGAAGAGATTCACAGCATTGGATTATTTCCAATGCCAATGATGTTAAATTTCTTGAATATTTTCCCTTTCTAGTGCCTGATGAGTCACCGGACTATCATTCTGTCTCAAGAACGTTATGGTGACACCAGCCTTAGTCACAATACCATTATTACTGTGGTAGGGGGTGGGGGCAGGATATGGGAAGAAATCTACACAATGAGGAGAATCTGGTTTAATCCTAAAGTTGAGTTATTACCCACATTTTAAAAGCAAGTTTATTTTAAAATAGATTTCTGAATCTCCCAATGCTCAGCTGCCCTGTTATCATGTTATCATCACCAGATGTATAAAGTCTTGGCTTTCAGGGATATGCAGTTTAGATGCTATAGCTTTATATTTCAATTTTCTTTTCACCAGCATGATGAAGGGGACTCAGGAGGATTATTCTACAGGAAAACTAAGTCCAGTCATTGGGATGTAAGCCTTGATGTGCTCTGTTATATAACAAGAGCATAACACTGGACCACATTTAAAGGTTATCTGGTTGTTTCCCTTATTGAAATATGAAACTTTGGTAACAAGGCTCTTATACACTCTTGTACAGAAGAGATGGACATCAAACGTTGGTTGGTGGATAATGCATTTGCATTAGTAAAGCATTGCACAGTATTGAAAAATCTGAACAGAAGAGCGGTTTTCAAACATAATAAATAAATAGCTCTTATAGTTCTCCTCTAAGGATGAAAAAAAGACAGCTTCCTTAGTTAAAACACATCAAAATATAACACAATATTGTGACTTTCATTTCTCAGTGGGAAAATAAATTACAAGAAGTACCGACTTTGTTTTTCACTACATCTTAGAGCTGGGGTGGTTACGCATTTGATAATGACCAAGGGAGATGGCCTGAATGATGAATGCTATAAACCTGCCTCCTTTATTAATACACAAATTCAAACTCAGAGAAACTGGAGAAGAATATTTATGCTATTTAATAAACATTCTTCAAGAATAAGTGTTTACCACTATGTCTTTGACTCTTTATTAGGCCTAAGGTTTCAAAGATACATAAGACAATCTTAACCTAAAAATAATTCTCACGGCCTCATGGGAGACGAACACAGTGATAGGAAAATATCTCTCGCAAATAGCTTGGCACACATGGAGCATGAGGGCCGAGGGGAGCAGAAGAGGGAGTTGCCATAAGCTGAACACCAGGCCCAGCCATCATGTTCTTGAATTTCACTTAAAAAAAAAAAAAAGATTAGAGAACCCTACTATAACTAAGGACTTTGAGTGATAATGATGGGTCAGTGTAATGCATCAATTATAGCAAATGTATGACTCCAGTGTATGATAATGGGGGAAGCTTTGCATGTGTAGGAAGGGGGGTGGCACATGGGACATCTCTGTATCTTTCTCTTAATTTTGCTGTGAACCTAAAGCTATTCTAACAAGTAAAGTCTATTTTTAAAAAAATATTAAATAATAAATTCTCTACGATAATTTGTTCTTTAACTTCCCCTCAAATACCTAAGTTTTAATTAATGAAAACCTTGTTATGGTATCAAGTAGAATTATAATACCAATATATTGGTTATTTGATATGTAACTTTTTGATTCATGGACACTTGAAGCAGCCTGGGAAATAAATCATGTGCCTTTAGTTTTATTTTATGATGAAGAAATGTGTTTGAAAATAATCCTGACCTCATCCCTGACCTCAATCTCCATCTACGGGAATAGGTGGTGGGAAGGAGAAGTGTGTATGCAACTTATGGCTTCACTTTATCTATAAAATAGGGGGTCCATCTTCCCATCCCCATATCTACAGACTAGTTGGGGTAGATGTCTAGGTGAATATTACTTTGAGCTTTGAAATAATCTGTTGAAACATTTTACTTTCAAATGGATTAAAGATGGCCTCTGTTCTTCAGGAATTGACTTACTTAGAATTTTCTATTTCATCATAATTAACACTTTAAACTACTAAACAGCTTTAGAAACAAAATAAGTTCTCATAGATGCTCTATTAGAAATACCTTTAGTCCTATTTTACATACATTGCATATAGGGAGATTGAAAAAGAACCCCAAATACAAGGTATCTAGACAGAACTGACCATTTAATCCAGTTAAACACATATAGTTCTGGCAATCAATTTTAATTGTTTGGCTGAACCTGACAATTGCTTTGGCCTTTTGTAGATAAAGTAGTGATATATAAGATGAGGATTTCTAAGTAATTATTTGTATGCACTTTGCTGAATTCTTTCTTTTTCTGTGTGTAAATTGACTGTTTAATGAGCAAATATTATTTTTACATGTTTCTGGATATTAATCAATTAATAGTCAACCTTTGACTATAATCAAAGTGAGAAGGAGAAAAATTATTTATCTTACTGGTTAGTGATTTAACATTATAAGAAGTTTTTCAGTGTTTGAAGAAAATGTTATCTAAACCAATGTATTTTACAGTAGAGAAAACAAATTCGTTTTTTCTTTTTACACAGAGGTTACTTTTATTTTTATTACTAATGGAAGTTTCTGATTCTGATGAAAATTGTTTACAATTTTTAATTTGTCAGTTATTTAAATCATTTTGTGAATTACTTAAACTTTTATTTTGAAAAATTAAAAAATTTAAAAAATTAATTAAAATACACAAAGAACTCTTAAAATTTAACAGTAAACAAACAAATAACCCAACTAATCTGAGGTAATCTGCAAAATATCTGAGCAGACACCTCAATGAAGAAGACAAGTAGCAAATAAGTATATGCAAAGATGCCCAACATTGTATATCAATGTCATTAGAGAACTGCAATTAAAATAATAATGAGATACCATCACTGCCTCTTATGAATGGCAAAAGTCCAAAACATTGCTAACACCAAATGCCGATGAGGGTGTGGAGCACAGGAACTTGGATTCATTGCTGGTGGGAATGCAAAATGGTACAGCCACTTTGGAAGATAGTTTGTCAGTTTCTTACAAAGCTATACATACTCTTACCGTATGATCTAGCAATTGCACTCTTTGGTATTTATACAAATGAGATGAAAATTTATGTCCACACCAAAACTGCAGAATCAGCTCAAAATGGTCCTATCCTGTTTCTAATAAGATACTGAATTACCTTTTTAGAGTCAACAACCAAAACCACAAGTCATACAGCCAAAGCGTTCAGAGGAGAGAACTTTCACTTCCAGCTGCACTCGGAACCAAAGTTCCACTCCCCCATCATGGAACCAAAGGACTGAGACATGACCAGAACTTGAATATCGAAACCTTTCAGAAGTGAAGGGTCCATTGACCAGGAAGATCTGGTGCTGAAGCCCCTTACCACATATTACCAGAAATGGCCAAGTTCCAAAGCTCTCTTGAAACCTGCACAGCCAATGCTTCCACATACCAGCCTGTTCCCCTGACCCCAACCCTCAATCTTTGGCTTAAAAATCCCTTGATTAAAAACCATTCAGGAGTTTTTTTCTTTTTTTTGGTTTTGTTTGTTTGTTTGTTTGTTTAAGATTTTTATTGGGGAATTGGGGGATGGGAACAGCGCTGGGGAATTGGGGGAAGGGGAACAGACAAGTTGCTGTCCTTTTGTTCTTCAGTCTAGTTGTGGAGGACGTTGCTTCACTGGCCCAAGTTGGCACCATCATTGAGCTCTTCCCGGGCGAGGCAGATCAGTTGCCGGCTTCCGGACGGCCACTCACTGCGGCTGCTGGCCGCTCACGGCGGCTGCTGGCTACACACGGTAGCCCATGGCAACCCACTGCAGCAGGGGCTGCAGCCTATGCCATGGCAGGCGACTCAACGGCAGCCCAGCTCCAGGTTGAGCTGTTGTTCAGCATCTTAGCTGTGGAGGGCAGTGTCACTGGCCCTCATCTGTGGGATCCGAACCGGGGCCCTCTGGCGTCCCAAGCCAGCTCTTAACCAATGTGCCATTCAGCCGGCCCAGGAGTTTGGGTTTTAAGCAACAGCTTCTTCTTATCCTTGCTTGGCACCCTGCAAATAAAACAGCTTTAATTTCTCCATTGCAAACCTCGATGTTTAGTGTTTGTCTTTACTGTGCGTGAGGTGAGTGGACCCCCATTTGGTTCGATTCAGTTCAGTTGGGTAGCAAATTCTGCACATGAAGTTTATAGCAGCTTTTCTCACACTTTCTGGAAGTTAGAAACAATCAAGATACCTTGCAATAGATGAACGGATAAACAGACTGTGGTACATCCAGACAGTGGACTATTACTCAGCGATAAAAGAAACAAGCTATCAAGCCACATGAAAACATGGAAGAACCTTAAATGTACATTTAGTGAAAGATGCTAAGTGAAAGTGAAAGAAGCCAGTCTTAAAAAGGCCACATACTAAACTATACGAATTCAAGGGTATGACATTCTGGAAAAGACAAAACTATGGAGACAGTAAAAAGTTCGTGGTTACCAGGTATTTGGGAAAAGGGAGGGAGGAATGAGTGAGTGGAGCACAGCGGCATTTTCAGACCACTGGAACTATTCTGTATGATACTGTAAAGATGCACACATGACATTATGCATTTGTCAAAACCCACAGAACTGTATAACACAAAGAGTAAACCCCAATGCAAACTATGAACTTCAGTTAATAATAATGTATCAATATCGATTCATCAATTGTAACCAATGTGCTACACCAATGCATTACATTAATACAATATTCTCCCCTTATCTGCTGGGTACACATTCTGTTACTGTAGGCAGAAGGAATAGGGCCACGGGGAGAGAGGGGGGAGGAAGGAAAAGAGGAGATGTGGGGAGACAAAGGAGGGAGGAGATGAGATCATCCTTAAGAAAAAGGGCAGCTACCAGGCCAGCCAGAACTAGATTTCGGTGGCTGAGAGCAGATCCACGATGCAATGCTCCTGAAGGTGAACTTAAGCTAATTATAATGGATTATAATATTATTCGCATTGCAGTTAGGCAAATCTTCACCCCTTGTGTTGCCATCACAGTTCCAACAGCGACAAAGGCAAAAATCCCTCCTCCCAATGGGAAGGAGTGGTCAGCGAGGACACACCTAGGAATGCCTATAATGTCACCCCTAAGTCTTGAATATTTCATGCCTTCTTTTTTAGTGAAACAAATTCCCAAGTCTCATTGTTTTTCAGAGCAGCTGCTCTTCTCCCGGTCTGCCTGCTCTCACCTTCTTGAGAGTGTACTGTCCTTCAACAAATCCACCACTTGTTTGGCTTATTCAGTGCGTCCTTGAATTCTTTCCTGTGATGAATACCAATGACCTGTTTTCCGGCAACAATTCCAAGACCCCCAGTAGGTGCCTGAAACTGCAGGTATTACCAAACTTTACATACTATGTATTTTTTCCTATACGTATATACCAATGATAAAGTTTAATTTATAAATTAGGCACAGGAAGAGATTAACAACAATAACTAATAATAAAATAGAACAATTATGACAACATACAATAATAAAAGTTATATGAATATGGTCTCTCTCTCTCTCTCAGAATACCTTACTGTACTGCACCCATCCTTCTTCTGATGATGTGAGAGATAATACAGCACCTACATCATGTGATGAAGTCAGATGGGCAGCTGCTCTTCTCCGATGTCTAATACACTGGACACTAGCACGATTCACATCCTGGGCAGAGCAGAGCAGGATGGTGTGAGATATCATCACGCTACTCAAAATGGCGCATAACTGAAAACTTATGAATTGCTTATTTCTGAAATTTTCCACTTAACATTTTTGGACCCGGTTGACTGCAGGTAACTGAAATCGTGGAAATTGAAACGGTGGATAATAGGGGAACTGTGGGCAGGGGGATAGAGTATATGGGAACTCTGTGGACTTTCTGCTCAGTCTTTCTGTGAATTTAAACTGCTCAAAAAAAAGTTGATTAACTAAAAAATGTTTTTAGTGTGCAGAATATAAATAGATTACATTAATGGATTTTCACAAAGCAAATACTGTAGAATCACCAAATATAGAATAAGCTTATCATAGAAGGCTTACTATAGAATGAGCAACTAAGGTAGATGGTTGAAGCTATGGGCATGGCACTGTGATTGGTTTTCATCAGAGAGTAAGAATAGAATATCCTACCAGGATGCCCTTTCAATTTATTTCGGAACACTGGATCTCTCTCTCTCTCTCTCTCTCTCTCTCTCTCTCTCTCTCTCTCTTTATATATATATATGTCACACACACACACACAGTGCCAAAAAATGTATACACATTTTAAGAAAGGAAAAAACTGTATTAAAATTGTAATACTCAATATATACTGATAACAAAAGATGAATACAAGTCATGTGTATACATTTTTTTGGCACCCCCAGTAGATTTAGCATCTCTAAAATTGGATGCATCTTACAATTAATGGCATTTTATAACTGGCAACCTTTCTTCTTCTTAGTGGTCCATAAAGTTTATGATATCTTGAAAGTCAATAAGTATGGTAGCTGCTTTTTTGTGGTATCTTAGAAGAGGACTTCCTCTCCCAACTTACAGAGAACAATTCAAAGGTCTAGGAGACCAGGGGCCTGGTCTTGGCTCTGTCATTAACTAGGTGTTGATGTTGGCTATGTCCATTAATTTTTCTGATCCTTGTAAAATGACAGAAGTTTAAAAAATCCTTAAGGTTCCTGGTAGCTCAACATTTGAATCTAAGCCACATGGTAGAATAGGGAAGGGAAGGTGCCAGGGTAATACAAATATAATTAAACTGCTTTCTCTCCTCTCCCTGTGAAGCACCTGGGTTGTTTCCAAATAGAAAATGCAGCTTAGTAATTGTAAGCAAGAAATATCCTAGCCAAGCTTAGGAAATATCGGCAGAATCGCAGGACTTGGGTATGCGATCACGCATTTTATATATTTGGCACCACCTTGGACTTTCATATGAATAGAAATGAAAGGCTTTTACGTTTTTGAAAATAAAATGTTTCAGATTTGATTTGCCTCTGAATTATACTTAGAAATAAGGGGGAACTAGCTCAGTCTCTAAGACACCCTCCAACTCTCCATCTGCCTGCTCACCCTGTAAGCCTTCTCCACTCCTTTGGCACTCCTACTCCACCAGCAGTGCCAACAAGTATTGTTCCTGTGGCCCCTTCTTCAGGCATGCTCCCAGAGCTCCAGTTTCTGCATACGAGTCTATACTCTGCAAAATACCTTGGCCACCTAAAGCTGCTTTAGAGCACAGACTCCATCCCTCCAAATACTACTCCCCAGCAAGCCTGTGAATAATACTCCAAACATCTTATCTAATATCGCAAGCCAATAAACCTGCTTCGGAATTGATTATGAAACCCTGGATTTTGTTTCCTTATAGTTTGGATTTGTGTCCAAATTAGCAAATCCAGAAAGGCTGCTAATCTTCCTTACTTGCTTGCATGAACATGCTGTTAATACGTAATAACATTATTTATTAGTGATAATTGTGGGTTTTGTTATAGTAATGAACTATTGTCCTTTCAAATTAACTTCACAAGGGCATTAGTCCAGCCTTTACTCTTACCTAGATCTATTAATTAAATGGCCAGAGGTATCTGTGTAAATCAACCATTTCACCCACCACTGAAACCTAACAGCTGCCTCTATGACACAGAACTGTTGATTACCTCATTGAGAATCTGTCTCCTGATGATTCTGGGCAGGAACGAAGATGAGTAACATAATGAATAGGCATTAGAAGGAGGAATTTAGGGCAATTTAAAGTAAATCATTTCTGTTATGCTGAGTTTCCCACGTATGGAGTGACTGAAAAATTAATACAGGATTTTAAATACTAGGGATAGAAAGTTTGCTTTCTTATCGCCACTTGAGAATAGATAGATTTGCTTTCTCTTTAAATTATTATTACTTATTATAAACCTCATGCTTATTGATATCTTGGTTTCTGAAGGGTAATAAAATAGATATTGAGGAAAGCCATTATTTCTGCTTTCAGCTCTCTCATCATCCTAGCTCTTGACAATTTAAGCTGAATAAAAAAAATGATCACTCACATCTTCCTAATTTCCCTTCTTTCTTCTCTATCACCTGGTCTATATCAATAATTATTCCCTTAGATTTCAATAATTATAGATTGTGATACACATGTCATAACTATGACTTCATAACAGCCAAAATTAACTTGATAACAGAATTCAATAAATAAGCTGAGCACCAATTAGTAAATGGCTCCAGAAGTGCTTCTCGGATTTTTCCTGACATACACTCTACGGAATAAAATATAAAGAAATTATCTTTAAGCAAGATGGTAGCATGAGGTAGATGCAGCTTGTGCCAGGCGGGGAGCTGCTCAGCTAGAGATACGGGACATGCTGAAGCCAGATGCTGCTTGTTTGGGTTTTGTGAACCTTTGAGAGATTTTATGAGATTCTGCAACATGAGCTAAGACAAATTGTTTGTACGGAAAAGCCACTGGAAGCAGCATGGGTGTACCCGAAAGTTGGGTGGGGTGGGGCAGATGAAATGTGATAGACAGTTTGGTGGCCATTCAGATATGACGTCTGCATGCATCTGCATGCAGGAGGGGAGGGCTCAACAAAGAAACAATGGCTTTTGCCAGCTCCTCCATCTGAGAGAAAGTGGCCTTTCCAGCCCTCACCTTGCAGCTAGACAAATCAATTCCTCCCCATGTGTCTCTGGCGCCTTTCAAGCTGCTGCCCCAGCGCTGGAGCCCAGAGCAAGTGCATCTGTCAGCGAGTAAGTTCATGCACAGGCCCTTAAGAGGAGCACCTGAACTTGAGTTTCCCGTGTCTCATTCAGCCATAATCTCTGTTGGGTCTCACAGCCAGGAGTTACGGGGACTTTTCTGTCCAGCACTAAAACCCTGGGCTGAGGAGGGGCTGGGACTGCTTTCTCCTTGTTGGGGTTATTTCTGCAGTTGAGATATCCTTCCTGATTTTTAATGGTCACATGTGTGTCTGGGATCAGCCCGTTTCCTGTTTCTGCCCCTCCTACTAGTCTTGAGGTGGCTTCTTGTGTATGTCCATAGTTGTAGGGCTTCGGTTCAGCTAGACTTCAGGCGATTCTCGATAATTGTTGTTCTGTAGTTGTAGTTGATGTGTTCCTGAGAGGAGGTGAGCACAGCATTTACCTACGCCACCATCTTGACCAGAAATCCAAAAGTAATTAAGTCTTAATTAAATAAGTAATTAATATTTCTCTCATAGATAAGCACATGCAAAATCTGTAAAGATCTCTGTCTCCATCTCATGACTTGTATTAATATACTTTTCAACTAAAACTCTTTATTTTATGTCTAATAAGCATACAAAACATAATATGCTTCAAACTCAAGTCCTGATTCCAACTCCCCATGTCCTATCCTCTTGCACCATAATACGTCACTATCTTGGTTCACACCATCATCTTCTATGGCAGGTATTACTGCAGTAGATTCCTAGATGGTCTTCATGCTTCAATCATTGTTATATCTACCTATTCTCCACTTAGAACCCAGAGTATTCTTTTAAATAAATTGTTAGTCAGATCATGGCCCTACTGCACACACTCCTTATTTGTCTTTCATGTTATTCAGAGTAGAAACCAAAGTCCTTGTAATGGCACATAACCCTGTATGATCTAAAACACACTACCTCTCTAATTTCATCTCCTACCCCTTGTGTACTATGTTCCAGCCACATTGGCCTGTTTACTATTCCTTGAACACGCCAAACATACCCCCAAAACACGTCTCAGAGTCTCGGCACTTGTTAGCTGTCTCCATCATTTCTTCACGGTCTATTCATATTTGTGAAATCTTAACTGACCACCATATATATATATAATTTCAACTCATCACCAAGCCAGAACACCCTTTCTCACTTACCTTGCTTTATTTATCTCCAAAGCACTTCGTATTATTTGATGGTTATTTTTTCTTGTCTCTCAGCAGCTCCCCCAATAGTGTAATGCCATGATAGAGGGAGTTTGTTGTTTTTTTTTCATCTGTAGCACCAAGACTGAGCTCAATATAGATATAGATAGCTATAGATAGAGATGCTATAGATAGAGCTGTAGATATAGATATATTGGGTTGTCGGAAAAGTCATGATGCACTTTTGAATTGAAAAACATAGAAAAAATACGTCATGACTTTTCTGACAACCCAATACATAGAGATAGATAAATATAGATGATATAGATATAGTGATAGATATTGATATTGATATCGATATAGATGAGTACAAGAAAAAACACATTTAAGAAAAAAATACTAAGGGTGGAATACAAAGTGTAGCTTTCCGCTGTCCAATAAAATATAAATTTGGACTTAAATAAGGGGAAATTATATTAATAAATAATGTTGCAATTGGGATTGGGAGGCAGTTGCAATTGGAGTTGGGGACTATTACAATATTGGGAGGGGGGGCTATTGCAATAGGGAGAATGTTCCATCTATAACATCTGCAAGTGCCTCAAAGGTCAGGCAGAAAAGGGCTTTTGTCTTACAGGGAGGAGCAATGAAGTCTAGAGAGACCTGGGTGTGCAGGAGAGGGATGAGCAGGTGGGGTGAAGACACCGTTTCAAACAGGAAAGGGCCATTAGAGGGAGGATGTATTTCAGGGCTAGCCTAAGCTGTTCAAGCGTAGGGGTAAGCAACAGTGCAGTGGCCTGGAGGAAGGAGAGAAGCCTGATAAAGTTTAATCAAGTTCAGTTAGAGACAATTTTCCAGATTGGTCCGTGGAGAACAACAGTTCAGCTAGTCATTGATGAGACAAAGAATGAGAATTTGGAGGGTGTGTGTCTGGCCTTGTTATAGGTACACAAGGAGATCCACCAGGAGTCCTTTCTAAGTCATATATAGGGCAGGGGAGTTAGTTCTCTGCAGTCAGCCATTTCCCAGAACACAAAGGGTGGGATCTTTCTTGCCTGTTACTGTTTCTTGGGAGCACAGGGCTAAGGTCAAGTTCCGCATTGTTAACCCATAGGAGTTTGGTCACAGCAAGGCTGTACATCAACTTCATGAGTGGAGAATGAAAACTGTGGCGCCATTACTCGGCTAGCTGCTCCTTCTACCAAGGTGGTGCCCAGAAGGGCCTAAGGGAGAGGCGAGTTCTTTCCCTAACATGTAACTTCACTGTTGACGTTAGGTCCCAGTATGTCTCCATCTGCCATCCAGCGCACAGACTTTTCAGTCTCACTTTGCCACCTTTCCCCTGGGTCATTTTAAGAGAGAGATTAAAGGTGATTCAGTGGAGGATGTCAGAATGTATATCTTATTTTACTCTAGTAATGATACCACTAGAGCTAAAACAGCAATGATTTCAGTTATAAATCATGTACTATACCAAAAGAAAGTTGGAATTAAGTTGGTTATGTTTTCTTTCTTTTACATAGCTTGCTGAGGGAACCATTCCTGTTTCGTAAACCTAGCTTTGCACTGACTCCCAGGATGTTGTAGATCTTATTAAATGCATAAATCTTGTGTTTTCTAAAGCACCACTTTATATGAACAAACCACTTTAAGTTCTTACCCTAAATTTTAAAGGATAAGAACTTTGGGGAATGCTAGGGCTATTTTAATCTTGGCTAGAAAATGCTAACATTTGAAGCATGGATGTGGGAGAATGGCCTTACAAAGTCACCCTCCCCTTCTCCCCCTTCCCCCAAGGTAATGTTCAAATTCTGTAATTATAGAGAAAAATTTCAGGGTACCATCCCTATGAGCATCCCCCAGGCTTCCTTATGATAACTCTAAGATGTGAAGGAAAGTCATGTGGTCCCATGAAGGAGGGGCTAAAATGAAATGGACTCGTACTATGGCCACTTGAACTAGTTTTTCAACAAGAAGTTAAAAAATGATGCCTTACACATGTCTGGAATTTATACTCCACAAAGTGCTTTTAAGTATACCATGTCATTAAATTTGACAACAATTTGGCAAGAAAGAAATTACATCTCCATTTTGTTGATGATTAATAAGAGCTATTATCAATTTCACATTCTTTCTTTCCTGACACCATGCTAAGCACTCATTTAACCCTCACAACGATCTTATGACGTGTGTGCTTTTAATATCCTGGTAATACATAGGCTGAAAGGTGGGCTCAGAAAAAATGAGGAATTTCTCTCGGGTCAGGTAACTAATAAGTAGAACAGTGGGGACTTGAACTCCCTTTTGGAACTCCATGTTTTTCTGACTCGTCACATTCTAAATCAGTGGTCTTCATGCTATTTTGGCCACATAGTTTTACTATTGTTCTACCATGTGCAATAAAAACATAGACAAAATAGAAATTTGAAAAGAGAATATGATAGAAATAGATGCAAATAGAAGTTCTAATAGTTTCTCCTCACACCCTAATGGAATACCTGTATACAACATAATTGATTGATTAAACCCTGTATGGATAAGAAAACCAAGGCCCATTGTGTCTTGGTAATTCGTCCATGGTCACCCAGTCAGTAAAAGATTCAGTGGTGTCTCCAACTCACATCTTCCATCTCAGGTCTTTTCCCTCCCGCCCCGCTGCCTCTTGGTTTTCCTCTGACCATGGCATTCTGTGTCGTGTGCACCTGAAAACCCACAGTGCCCTGCCTGGACACAAAGAACTAACCTTCTCAGAGCAGCATTTTCCTCAGACTCTGTGAAGAGTAAGAGATGTTAGTACTCTAGTTATTGTAGTTGTTTGAACAAATCAGCCCCAAATCCACTTCAAGCCCAATTTCTCTCCACAGAGGTATCTCCTGCTTTCTCTGGATAGATGCTTATCTCTCCCCATTATCGATGCCATGGAGGGCTGCCTATTTAGCATAGCTCAACATAGATTTATTTATTTATTTTGGGGGGTAGAGTTTGTCTTATCTTATCTGGGGGCTGAGCACCCCCTAATTTAGTATGCATCACTTTACTTGAGTGCTTTGTGCTAACTTCCAATGATTCTCTGAGTTCACTTTAATATGAGTTGTTCAGCTTACCTGTGCAAAACAATGTAATTTGTCCTCGGCACACAGGAATTATTTTGTCAGAGCCCTTAGTGCAAATTGGCCAGAATGGCTCAGCCCCGGGCGTGAGATGACAGAGAGCTGGGAACCTGGTGTCATTTTTTCCCCAGAAGGGAGTATGAGCCTGAACAAGCTGTGGCTTGTCACCAGGTGTCCTCGACAAGAGTCCACTGGGGACTTCTGCACAAAGACATGAGTGGGGATATGAATCCTGAAGGTCAGGACTCTGCGAAGGCACTGAGGTGAGAGCAACTGCTGTACTGAGCTTCTCATCCTAAGGACTCCAAACCTTTACCTCCGAGAGTCATTTAAAAACTTCCCAGCTCTAGCCATTTAATGTTTAAAAACAGTTCACTCTCATGAAATATAGTACAAGGTAGATAATAACAGAAATAATGTCATCATTTTTCACGTTTTGTTTGCTTCAAAGAGTAGTTTATCAAGGGCCAAAATGTCGGTACATCAGCAAATCATTTGATTTGATTTGCTCGTACTTATTTAGCAAACGTGTGTTACATTCCCTCCATAGGCCAAGCACTGGGCTGTGTGCTGGAGGGTAAAATAATGAACAGGCAAGGTCTGTCCTTCAGTAGCTCCTGGTCTGGGAAAGGAGAGAAGGCAAGCACACAGTCAGCTGCATTACAATATATTATAATAAGTGTTGTGTCCTGGGATTGGTCCGGGTGATAACTGTGTGGAAGTTCATACAAAGAACATCATTTGTTTAACCCCCTTTACCTCATCCATTTCTATGATACTGAGACTTTAGGTGGGCTAGATGCTTCATACTAGGGTAATAATAAATTCCTTTGTGTACTCCGGGTTAAGACTGGGGTCGCGGGGGAACTAGACCAGAGCGGTCCATTTGCAGTACTGCCCTCCTGTAGGCTTTTATGATTCTATCACTATTGAAAGATGTGTCAGGGGTTCTTCTGTGATGGACCCCTTAATCTAAGAGCAATGACAATGACTAGATCCCTCACTTGGCTTCCCCAGGGTGCTTTCTGAGGGGAGCTGGAGAGGAGGACTCACAGAGCTGCCTCACCTCTGTGGCCCAGAGAGGGAATTTTAATATTGATTCCCTTACAGCATCCAACTCTAGTCATGTACATTGCTTTCTTTCTCACTGGAATGCGATTTGCTACGTTTTAGCTTCTTCTGTGGGCCTGACCCACACAAGAGTGATAATAAACACAAATTCAATATGATTCCCCTGACCACCTATCTAAAGTGGTACCCACCCCCTCGTTCTTTATTTCTCCTTCACCTGTGTCCCTGACGTATGATGTCTTTATGCCCTTCTGTGCTGTGGTCTGCCTCCCCCACGAGAATGTAGCTGCTTCCACAGCAGGCCCTTGGTCTGGGTTGTCCGCTGTGTTTCTAGTTCACAGAACCCTGCTTTGCCCAACACTCTTGGCTGGTTGAATGAATGAGTGAAGGAGTGAACAAAGAGATTGGTATCTTTCTCTGTGAATATCTTTCCCAGAGTCTAATTCTCTTAAATTCTTACCAAGAAGTAGCTGAGATATTTAAAGAAACCAAAGATTGCCTTTCACAAACCTTAACTCTTATATTTGTGATTCTTCATTTACTTGAAGACATTAATGTTCATGTCCATAAAATTATGTAAGCCCCTTCACTAGAGTGGTCTGAGTGATTCTGAGATGACAGGTGGTCTGCACGCTAGAGTCCCAGGTTTCTCTGTATGTCCTTCAGGAAAAAGTATTTCCGTCCTGTTCTAAGCAAGCATTTCTTTTAACCAAAAAACAAAGACTCCCTTATGCTACTTCAGGTAATGGTGTGTGTATGGAGGAGAGGCATGGTGGTGGTTGTAATAACATGTACACAGGGAAATGCAGTGAAATCTGGATGACCAGGCCTTAGGAAAATGGTGGTTCTGTGTAAAAGGCAGCTGCAACAACAAAAAATGGCAGATCTTCTTAAGAACTCTAGCTACATGTCTATTTCTCTGTCTTATTCCTATTAACTCTCAATTATAGAGATCGATAAAATGTGAATATTGAGATAGATGTCTTCTGTCTACCTTATAAGCATCTGCTTACTCATCGTTTCTGTTACCACATCACGTCGTCCCATACGAGTCCATCATGACCCCTCTCCCCAGCCTCTGTCTACACCTGGATCTTTGTTAAGGACACATGCAAATTAAAATAAAGGGCTTAGGGCCGGCTGTGTGGTGTGTTGGTTAAGAGTTGGCTTGGGAGTGCTGACTCTGAGCAGCAGAGCCGTGGTTCGGATCCCACATGAGGGCCAGTGATACTGCACCCTCTACAGCTAAGATGGTGAACAACAGCTCGACCTGGAGCTGGGCTGCTATGAGTTGCCAGCGATGGTGTAGGCTGCAGTGGGCTGCCGTGAGCTACCTTGAGTTGCTGGTAGCTGGCATGAGCTGCCAAGAGCCACTGTGAGCGGTTGTCCAGTGGCCAGCGACCAATTGCCTCACCCGGGAACAGCGCAATGATAATACCAACATGGGCCAGTGAAGTGACGTCCTCCACAACTAGACTGAAGAACAAAAGGACAGCAACTTGCCTGTTCCCCTTCCCCAATTCCCCAATAAAATCTTTTAAAAATAAATAAATAAATAAATAAATAAATAAATAAATAAATAAATGAAAGGACTTAATTCTTTGTGTTGAAAATAAGGAAAGAGATTTCCCTCCTCTTTTTTTCTTTGAGAATTTACGTTAGCAAACTTCTAATTGTAAGTACTTTCTCTTCTCCAATCTGTGTGTAAATCCTTTTGAAGACTAGATAGGCCTTGTGCCAGCTTTAGGACTTGCGATGTCTTTCTCAAGGACCTGGGAACCATCTTTTTGGAACGTAGACAGCAGAGGAGCTAGTCCTCCTGGTTTCTGTGTCCATGGCAGGGTTGAAGCTTAACTTCAGTGAGTTTCTTGCTCCAAACTGCAAAAATGTCTCCTGGCATAAAGATACAAGAAGCTTGTTTTCCTTTAGATAATGCCAGTTAGCTAACACATGGCCACCCAACCACCAAGTAAAGTTGAGATGAACTGTGGTGCTGTCAGGTCCTCCTGAGGACTCGTTATTGTTTATCTGGAGAACATGTATGTAATGGGTTATATCTGCTTAGCTGTATAAAAGGGTGAGATTTATTTCTGTCTTTTTAGTCTCTGAGCTGATTGCCTGTGGCGTGCATCACATTCTGGCTTAATGTTTATTCAATAACAAAAGTGTTTTCTTTCTCTACTGTCTTTCTGGGCTGGAAGAAGATTTTGTTTTTACTTATATTTTCTCAACTCCTTTCACTTTTATCTCCTATGGCTACCTGCTTGATTTTCCTTTTCTGCATTCAAATTCCTTGGACAAAGACTACTGTTGGTCAGCTCTCCTTCTGGGGCAAGATGGTCAACCTATGAACTGGCTGTCAATGAGTAAAGTGTCTGATCCTGGTTCAATCTGTGAGCCAGGGGTAAAGCTGGATCATCTGTTCTACGCATAGCGCTAACGTCTCCTCCGTGGTGGGGATTGTGTTTGGGATGGCTTCTCTTAGTGGCTGTGTGCCAGCAAATATTTTTTTTTAAAGATTTTTATTGGTGAATTGGGGGGATGGGAACAGTGCTGGGGAATTGGGGGAAGGGGGACAGACAAGTTGCTGTCGTCTTGTTCTTCAGTCTAGTTGTGGAGGATGTTGCTTCACTGGCCCAAGTTGGCACCATCATTGCGCTCTTCCCGGGCGAGGCAGAT
>NW_017731463.1:1946188-1951887 GCF_001890085.2 Hipposideros armiger | reverse complement strand
AAAAAAAAAAGTGAAACAAATGCGAATGGGAAGCATATAGACCAGAATGGTAGTGGACAGCTCTGAGTCTATGAGAAATGGTGATTTGGGGGTTCTTCTGTGTGTACATAACCCAAACACCCCTGGCTCTCCTTACATTTACGCTTGTCTTTGTCCTTCCCAGCGCCTGGCTAGACAAATTTTTAGCAGTTGTCCCATCTTGATGGCCTACCTCCCAAGTCCCCCTCCACCCCCGCCCCAATCAAATTCTCCAAGCAGTCAGGGTATGGCAATGCTTTACTGAAGTTTGAAGGAGGAAACTGAAGAAGGACACTGCACCAAATATTTCAGTTCTGGTCTTTATTTAACGTTGATCTTCTTTCAGCCGCCACATCTCTCTCTTTTGAGCCCCTTCTCCTGACCATAAACTTCCCACTTGTCACTCTAGACCATAAACTCCACACTTTCTTTCTCTTCTACTCCAAATTCCCCACCCACCAGTGTATCCATTTGCAAAAGAATGACTCTAGCATGCCTTGACTTATCCTATCAAGTGTGTTTCCTTTAATGTAATTTATAATATTCACCTAAACTTCTTTGTAATAAATCATAATTAACTTTAAAAGTAGAAAATAGGCAGCTATGAGAAAAAAAAACAGTGTAAAAGACTGGAAAAGTCTACTGTGTAGATTATAAAAATTCTTGCAAAAATAAAAGCTCTCTTGAATGGCAAATGCAGTTCTACAAAGGGACCACTTCTCAGTGAAGGATGAAAGGTGCAGATTTCTAGTGCTGGGTCTTGGGATGCACACGGCCAAGGCATGCACAGACTTTAACTTCCAGCGATGTCTTACTCAGCTCGGGCTGCTATCAGAAAATACCATCAATTGGGTGGCTTATAACCACAGAAACTTATTTCTGACAGTTCTGCAGGCTAGAAGTCTGTGATCAAAGTGTCAGCATGGTTGGTTTCCCATGGGAGCCCTCTTCAGAAGGCTGCTGACTTCTCATTGTCCTCACATGATGGAGAGTGGGGAGAGGAAGCAAGTCTCTGGTGACCCTTACAAGGACACTTATCCCTGTCACGAGAGCTCCATCCTGATGACCACATCTAACACTAATCACCTCCTGAAGGCCCCATCTTCTATACCATCACATTGGGGGTAGGGTTTTAACATAAATTTTGGAGGGACACAAACATTGAGTCCATAAAAAAGAGGACAGAGATGCTAGCAGCTCCCATCTGTTACTTCTCCAGAGCATTGTCTTCAACCTATAAGAGCTGGCAGCCTCACCTGGAAATGGCTAAGAGCTATGGCCACCTCCCCCAGGGATGCCCCTGAAGTCAATGACTGAGTGATAAGGCGAGGGTGGGGAACAGAAAACTGGCCCTGTTGCCTCAAACAAGGACAACTCTTTGGAGCCAACAATGATCCTGAGCTCCCCATGGGATCAGGCTGAAGCTAAACTTTAGGTGATGCCCCACCTTTGCTTAGCTTCTTCCTCTGCTTGCTGTGTCTTCCTTTCGTAGAGGCTCCTTTGAGAGGACTCCCACAATAAATCACTGGGAGACCCAATTAAGTAAGACATTTGCCGTGGTGTGAGCAGGGGCACGGAGTGCTGGGCAGTGCGTGGCTGGGCAGTGACATCACAGCTGTCCAGGCCCCCCTGTCTGGTTGTGGTTTCACTGTCACCTTGATAGTTACATGTAGTAGGCTACTAAAATGACCACCATTTTCCATCTTCACTTTAAGAAGTGGAGTCTGTTTATCTACTCTTTGAATTTGGATTGGCCATGTGACTTGTGTTGGTTAATGGGACATTAGCAAACATAAAACAAAGACTTGGAAAGTATATGCATATTGGGCTTGCTTGTTTGCTACTCATGGATCCTGAAGTTTCTCTGTGAGTGAGCCCAGGCTATCCTGCTGGGTGATGAGATGCATATATGCCCCAGTTACTCCCATTTTTCCCAGAAGCAAAGCTGTCTAGCTACCCAGAATTGTTCCTTATATATATGATGAGTTCAGCTGAGCTCAGCAGAACCACAGAGCCCAAATTGCTGACCATGAGCTAAAGAAATATTTATTATTTTATTTATTTATTTTTTTAATTGGGGAATTGGGGGAGGGGAACAGCTTTGGGGAATCAGGGAAGGGGAACAGATAAGTTGCTGTCCTTTTGTTCTTCAGTCTAGTTGTGGAGGATGTTACTTCACTNGTTCAGCATCTTAGCTGTAGAGGGCAGTGTCACTGGCCCTCATATGTGGGATCCGAACCGGGGCCCTCTGGCATCCCAAGCGAGTTCTTAACCATCGCACCACTCGGCCGGCCCCCAGCAAATATTTTTGACATGCACACATACCTACTAGCTTATCACCTGTGATTCTCAAATTGGCAATTTGAGTTTGAACCTCCAAACTGGACAAGCTTTCCAGTTTTTCACACAGGAAGAAATCCAACTTGGCTCTTGGATACCAGGCTACACTTATAACCTTGGGAAGCCATCTTGCAACCTAAGGCACTGGTGACAGAAGGAGAGCACAAGGAATGGAGAGCTGAATGCAAGCCCACTTGGGAAAAGTGTTCAGGAGCATATTGTTCTGGTGGGAACAGTAACGTTGTCATAGGTAAGGGGAACATTGAGTATAATATTCACAAGGAAAGCAAGGATGCAGATTAAGGTAGAAGAAAGGATGAGAAGTGGAAGGTAACATCAAGTACAATATGGAGACAAAACAGGAGGATATGAGGCCCAGTAGAGAAACGAGTAAACCAGAAGAAAGCAAGGTTCCTGAATTTTAAATGATACAATTGGGAATAAGGAACGATTGCCTGGGTCAAATTACCTACAGTGATTTTAAGTACTATGGGTACTTAGAACATACATATTTTACGAGTTTAAATAGGGTTGCATTTCTTTAGCAAACAATCCTGTGATTCTTTCCTTTGATGGCGCAGCTTCAGGGTTGCTCGGCTCCCCTGCACAGCTATGGCCACCAGCTCTGAAATCTCCGTCTCTGGAGGAGGCTAATGCAGTTTCATAAGATTACTTTTGTCTTTAGGATGCAGGTTTATTGGTTCTTTGCACAGCCGGAAAATCTTCCCCTTTGGACTAGGAAGAGTCTTGATTACCCCTTCCCAATTCGTTTTTCTTCTTCTGTTGGAACTTTTAATCAGTACAGTTTGCCAGGCATAAGGTAATATATCCAGAAAGCAGAAAGTCTCCAGGTTTTGTAAATAGCTTTCCCAGAGGTCGTATAGTTTCTTACTTCATCCTTATAAAGGAAAATGGGGTGGAAAGGAAACAAACACACATTGAGGCTTACTATGCTTTAGCCCCTGTGTGAGGTGCCGCATATGAAATACTACATTGTGGACTGGCAACATTCTTATGATGTGGATACCATTTTACAAAGATTACCTGACATCCCAAGAGATTGAATGATTTGCCCAAGGGCTACTCTGTGTGAGACACTGGGACCCAGATTTGAATTCAGCTTTGCATCAAATGTTTGCTCTTTGTATTCTTTGTATTATAGGTGGTTAGTACTCCTTAGCCCTCCTTTACGCCTGGGCTAAAAACAGGGCTGAATGACTCTGAACTTATGAGATTAATGCTGTGGAATCACACTTTTCCTGGTACACAGGGTGATAAAAACCTTGAAGAGCCTCTCCTCTACCTAGTATGAACCCCTCAGTTCTAATTTTGCTCCTGTATTGAAGACACTGTGTTTTGAAACTCCCTCTGGTTGTGTTTTCTCTCTCATTAATGAACTCTACTTTCCTCCCTTCCTTCCTTCCTTCCTTCCTTCCTTCCTTCCTTCCTTCCTTCCTTCCTTCCTTCCTTCCTTCCTTCCCTCCTTTCTTTTTACTTCTGTGGCCTTTTCTACCATTAAAGCAAATTAGTGAGATTTAGTGCCCTAGTGAAAGGTACAGCTAGTACAGCTCAAACCCATAGGATAGAAGGTGGCAGGAGATGTTCCTCCCAAACAGGAAAGAGCAGTAGAGGCTCTTCCTGGGTTAAAGGGCAGGGAACAAGAGATTCAGAGGCCACGATCCAAGGGCTAGGATATTAACTGAATCCCTCAGAACCTCCAGCCCTCAGAAAGCACACCTCAAACTGAGGACGGCGGAACTGTGAGGAGGAGCAGAAGTTCCTCTGTCAATGCCAAGGTTTCCCATAAACTCCCATGTGCTCTCACACCTATGGGGAAAGATGAGGAAGAAAAGACATTTTGGAAGAAAGAAACATCCTGGATGGGGAATTGAACTTTAAGTTGTTAGATATAAAATGGTTTTTACCACAAAGACAAAGTTACCTTCTTTTGGCAAGTTCTGGGCTTCTTCATCTGTCGTCAGTGGGGATGGGGCCTCTCGATTAAGATGAGAGAGATTATAGAAAGTGGAAAGCCTGCATTTGTAGCACATCCCTTGTTACAATTGCGTTAATATTGGATAATGTTGTTTTCAAAACTCATTCTTTTGTACTATTAATAATAGCTGTGCTCAAAATACAAAGGGATTATCTGGGAGGCATTACGTGTCAAGCCATGTTGAGCATCAACACCACAATGTGAATCAGGTCACTATGGCCCATGTCAGAGGCCTGAGAGACCTGCAAGGACCCAGAAGAGACTGACGTGATGGGTTCATGATCCTCAGGATAAGCCTGTAATGAGAGGGTGGGCCTAGGAAAGACCCTATTGTGCAGAAACCTAATTCAAAAGCTGAAAAGTGAATGCCTGGGCCAAGGTGCTTGGGTTAAGGATGGATATTGGGCATGGAAAGGTGGGCCAGGGGGTGCCATTGGGGATACTGGCAAGACAGTCCTCCCGTGAGCCCAGCCCAGTGTCGTGAGACAGCACAGGCTTTGGGCTCAGACGGATCTGAGGTTGGATCCTCCTGGTCACTGACTCCCTGGTGCCTTTGGGCAAACTCATCTGCATGGGGCTCCAGCATCAGTTTAGGGGATTTAGGGTGTTGTGAGAATGAAATGAGTGAATTTCAGGAGTGTGTGAAATGCCCAACACTTCCCATCACACATCAGTAGCTGTCGATTTTAAAGTCTGAACGCAAGGGCCACGCTAGTTTGTTCTGCAAGTTTCACTGAGAGGGTGGCCAATAAGAAGTGACAGGAAATGATTAATATGCTCTGTGACATGGGTGGGCCAGGGGCATGCGATGGTGTGTGTGGTATTCATATATCTCTGTATGTATCTTCTGAGTACTCTGGACGAAAGGTGCCAGCCCTCTGTAAGCAGCTCGTGTTAGCTGCCTTAATGGTTTAAAATCCAAACAAAGTCAACTCCTGCCCCCCTCCCCTAAAAAATTCTTCAAATCTCATTTTCTTTTGGGCTAGTTAGCTTTGTACCTTTCTGAGAGGGTGGTTTGATCTGTGGCTCTCCCAACTGACCTACCTATGGCTTTATCAGTCTATCCTACCTACAAAGTTAGAACAAACGGCTCTCCAAGCGTCAGCCCAGGGAATCTGTTTTGGGGTTCCAGAGGTATTGGAAACACTAGCTGGGAGTAAAGAGGAATGGACACTCCTTTCCTGGAGAATATGGTTTACTATTCTATCAGGATGCTTGTGCCATCACTCTTATTTCCTGTGTAAAAGGGGAACAGGGCCGGCCGAGTGGCGCGATGGTTAAGAACTGGCTTGGGACGCCAGAGGGCCCCGGTTTGGATCCCACATATGAGGGCCAGTGACACTGC
>NW_017731463.1:1932084-1943383 GCF_001890085.2 Hipposideros armiger | reverse complement strand
CTTAGCTGCAGAGGGCAGTGTCACTGGCCCTCATATGTGGGATCCGAACTGGGGCCCTCTGGCGTCCCAAGCCAGCTCTTAACCAACGCGCCACTTGGCCAGCCCATGTTTATTATTTTAAACCACGAAATTTTGTTTCATAGAAAATGCTAACTGACATAGAATTGTAAACTATGATGGCTCATATGCATTTATATGTTTTTATTATTTTAACAAAAATAGCCATGTTAGGCTCAAATTCCTGCCACACAAATGCATACAGCATGATATATGAATCTAAAGCAAAAGCACAGAAAAATACAAATATATTGCAGAAGTGTCCTTTTTAATCAGTGTGCTTTCTTGAAACTGAGACGGTAAATGTTGCAGTTATCACTAATTTTTGTTCTGAGTAAGCAATTTATACAGTAGAATGAAGGAAAAGAAATCTTACATTTATGACCTCTGAGTGTCGGGAGCTTCCATATATGCTATCTCATTAATAATCACAATGACATGATTAGCATGCTATATCTATTTTTACAATAGAAAAAACTAATGCTGATAATACACGTAACTTGCCCAAGGTGGTTTGATTACCAGATGGATTTGAAGATTAGCTTTTCTGACTTCAAAGATGCTATAATCAGGTAACTCCTATAAGTCTGGATATTTCCTTTAAGTGGGCATTTGGAAATACAGGGCCTCATGTTACAATATGTATTTTTCATAAAAGTATAAGTATAACTGGATGGATCTGTGAATCATATCTGATACCCTTTCAATCTTGGCTTCCAAGGCTTGTATAGCATTTCAGATTGGCAAGAACTTGTCAAGCAATTGTTATTTCCATGTTTCAGTTTAAAACAGCATTTCCCAATTTTCAGAGTAAGGAATACATCTCTAACCTTTCAAATAAACCCTACCAGTCATCTGTCATCTAAAATATCTCCTCAAGTAAATATATATTTTATGTTCAATATAAATATTTATTATGCACCTTTATGTGCCAGTCTTTGCCCCAGGCTCTGGAGAGGCAAGGAAGACTAAAACACAATTCATTCTATCAAGAAGCTCACATTGTGATGAAGGTAAAAAAAAATGCACTCATAAAGCAATCTAGTAAATGAAATATGGGAGTGATAGTTGGGGCATTTAAACTGGCCTGGTGAGTGAAAGGGTGCAGAGGTCAGGATAAGTTTCTTGGAGGAGATGATACCTACCTAAGCTCAGTTTCAGAGAAGTTCAGCTGGCTGGGTGAGGGTGGGGGGTTACATTAGTTGCTGCTGTAATGAATACTCCCCCCCAAATTTAATAAATAAATATAATATAATAAAATTTTATTCCTTGTTCACATTACGGTCCAATGCAGGTGTTCCTATTGGCGGTGGCAGCAGCAGGGATGGGGCTCTGTCCCTGAGGTCATTTGGGGGATCAAGGTTGATGGAGGCTCTGACATGTTCACCACACCACTTTTGATGCCTCATGGATATCCAAGAGGGAGAAAAGACAGAATGTAGAAGGCACATCTGCATCTTATCCACTTCAGCATGTGTCACTTCTTCTTTTCTTATTTTACTAAAATTTATTATTTCTTAATTAATCATGCCCTTTTAAAGAAAACAAACATACGCGTATTAACATAAGCAGAAAAAAGGAAATAAAAATCATCTATGACCTCACAATCTAGAGATAACAACCATAAGTATGTAGGTATATAATAATTTATAGTGTTTACTGTGAAATATAAAAAAAAAGACAACAGGGCCGGCTGAGTGGCGCGATGGTTAAGAACTGGCTTGGGACGCCAGAGGGCCCCGGTTCGGATCACACATATAAGGGCCAGTGACACTGCCCTCTACAGCTAAGATGCTGAACAACAGCTCAACCTGGAGCTGGGCTGCCGTGGGTCACTGGCGATGGCGTAAGCTGCAGCCCCTGCTGCAGTGGGTTGCCATGGGCTACCGTATGTAGCCAGCAGCCAGCATGAGCGGCCAGCAGCCACAGTGAGCGGACATCCAGAAGCCGGCGACTGATGTGCCTCACCCGGGAAGAGAGCAATGATGGTGCCAACTTGGGCCAGTGAAGCAATGTCCTCCACAACTAGATTGAAGAACAAAACGACAGCAACTTGACTGTTCCCCTTCCCCCAATTCCCTAGTGCTGTTCCCATCCCCCCAATTCCCCAATTAAAAAAAAATAAAAAATAAAAAAAAGACAACATTCAGATTTTCAAAAAACATGACTATCTATAGAAAACATGATCATACTTTACAGATTGTTAATAGGGAATGATTTAATTACAACAATTTTTATGGTCTCTCAGTGGCTGTGCCTTTGCCTAAAAGTTTTATTTTAAATTGACTCTGATTTCTGATATTTCAAACAATGTATTTAAATTCCCTGATTTTTGATCATCCCCATTTAGCTGTAATTAATCTCAGCAAATTCTAGGATCTCAGGGTAAAAATGGACTTTAAAAGTAATTCAGTTGACTCCTGAAGCTGATGCTATACCTTGTCTTCAATATTTCTGCTTGTGTTTATCGAGCCTGGACTTAATGCTTTTATTAATGAGGGGTTCACTTCCTTTGGGGGATTTTCCATCTTGAAACGATTTTGACTGCTTGAAAATACTTCCTTATGTTGTTTTGAAATCTGTGTCTATATGGCCTCTAACCCTCAAAAGCACCAAAGTCTAATTCCTCTTGCCTATGACACTAGCCCAACCAGAAGATGAAACACAGCCCATAATTCCCCCTACCTTCTGAACTTCTTTCTGTTTCCTACTTTTAGCATAAGTGCTACACATTCCCTTAGGCCCTCCTTATTTTCTTAATTTAAAAAAAATTTTAAAGGTTTTTATTAAAGTACAGCTAAACATACAATATTATATTAGTTTCAGGGGTACACCATAGTTAGTCAACATTTATATACCTAAAGAAGTGATCACCATGGTAAGTCCAGCAACCATCTGACACCATACCACGCTATCACAATATTATTGACTATATTCCCCATGCTGTACATTACATCCCCATGATGTATTTGTTTTATACCAGGAAATCTGAATCTCTCATTCTCCTTCACCTTTCTTCCCCCTTTTAAAAGTTTTTAGTTTCAGTTGACATTCAATATTATTTTATATTAATTTCAGGTGTATAGCATAGTGGTCAGGAATTTATATAATTTAAGAATTGATCCCCCTGACTAGTCTAGTACCCACCTGGCACTATACATACCTGTTACCATATCGCTAACTATATTTCTTATGCTTTACTTTACATTCCCATAACTCTTTTGTAACTACCCATTTGTACCTCTTAATGCCTTCAACATTTTCACCTACTCGTCCCTCCAACCCCGCTCACATCTGACAACCAACAAAATGTTCTCTACATCTATGAGTTTTTTTCTGTTTATTTTGTTCTTTAGGTTCCGCATATAAGTGAAATCACACGGCATCTGTCTTTCTCAGTCTGACATTCCACTCAGCACAATTCCCTCCAGGTCCATTCATACCATCACAGATGGCAAGAACCCATTACCTTCCATGGCTGAGCAATATTCCATTGTATGTATGTACTACCTTCTCTTTACCCATTTATCCATTGACAGACACCCAGTCTTCCTCCACATCTTGGCCAGTGTAAGCAATCCTACCATGAACATGTGGGACATCCCCTTCAAGTAGCATTTGGGTTCCAGACAAATACCCTGAGTGGGATTACTGGGTCCTTCTTTGTCTCATATTAGAGCCTTTGTTGTAAAGTCTATTTTGTCTGGTATAAGTATTGCTATCCCAGCTTTTTTGTTGTTGTTTCAATTTTCATGAAATATCTTTTTCCATTCCTTTACTTTCAGTCTGTGTGTGTCTTTCAATCTGAAGTGAGTCTCTTGTAGGCAGCATATGTAAGGGTCTTGATTTTATCCAATCAGCCACCCTATCTTTTGATTGGAGCATAACCATTTACATTTAAAGTAGATTGTTGATAGATATGTAATATGCAGTTATTGACATTTTATTACATATATATAGTCATCTTGAAGAAGTCCTCTAACATCCCTTATAATACTGGTTTGGTGGTGATGAACTCCTTTAGCTTTTTTTTTGTCTGGGATGCTTTATATCTGTCCTTTGACTCTAAATGATAGCCTTGTTGGGTAGTGTAATCTTTGTTGTAGGACCTTGCTTTTCATCATTTTGTATATTTCATGCCAATTCCTTTTTTCCTGCAAAGTCTCTGTTGAGAAATCAGCTGACAGTCCTATGGGAACTCTTGCCACTTCCAAGATTCTCTCTTTTACCTTGCATTTTAATTATGATGTGTCTTGGTGTGGAGTCTTTGGGTTTATTTTGTTTGGGACTCTCTGTGCTTCCTGGGCCTGTATGTCTATTTTCTTCACCAGGTTAGGGAAGTTTTCTGTCATCATTTCTTTAAACAGGTTTTCAATTCCTTGCTCTCTCTCTTCTCCTTCTGGTACCCCTATGATGCAAATGTTGTTACACTTAGTGTTGTCCCAGAGGCCCCTTAAACTATCCTCATTTTATAAATTCTTTTTTTCTTTTGTTTGTACTGATTGAGTGTTTTCTGTTAACTTGTCTTCTCAATGGCTAATTCAGTCCTCTGCTTCATCTAATCTACTGTTGATTCCCTCTAATGTATTTTTCATTTCAGTTATTGTATTCTTTATTTCTGACTGATTCTTTCTTATGTTTTCTACCTCCATTTGTATGTTTCTTGTCTCGGTTGAAGTTCTCACTGAGATCACTGAGCATCAATATAACCAGTGTTTTAAAGTCTGCATCTGGTAGATTGCTTGTCTCCATTCTGTTTCATTTTTTTTCTGGAGCTTTATTCTGATGTTTCATTTGGGACATGTTTCTTTGTTTTTCAATTAGGCTGCCTCTCTGTGTCTGTTTCCATGTATTATGTAGGGCTGCTATGTCTCCTGGTCTTAGTACAGTAGCCTTATGTAGTAGGTGTCCTGTGGGGCCCAGTCCAGTGGCACAGTCTCCCTGGTTACCTGAACCAATTGTTTCTAGTGAGTCCTTTTGTGGGTTGTGTGTGCCATCCTGTTGTAGTTGAGCCTTGCTTGAGCCATGGTTGCTGTTTGCATAAGAGGGATTAACCCTCAGGCAGATTGGTTGTGAGGACTGGCTATGACTACAGTGGAGGAGCTGTTGTGTAGAGACTGACCCTGTGGAGCAGGGTTTGCTTTAGAGGGGCCCTGGTGCCTGCTGAGTCTGCCTTTTGGGTGTGTCATTTGTGGAGGTGTTTATGTGACCCCTGGTGTGGTCTGAAGCTGGCTACTGGATGTGTTGGTTTGGTGGCCTCTTGGGAGGTTCTTTGGGGAAGGCCAAGTTCAGCCACTGCCTGTGTCTTCCTCGGGGCCACTTGTTGTGAGCTGCAAAGTGATCTAAAGATGGTTGCCACTTGTGCTGGGCTTAGATGTACCTGGGAACTGGTAAGTTGTGAACTGAGACCAGCTGCCTCTAGTGATGGGCTTGAAGCTGCTTAGTAAGATGTATAGGGCATGCCAAGGCCAGATGCTACTCATTTGGGGTTTGTGAATTTTTGAGAGATTTTAGAAAAGTCCACAGCATGAGCCAAAACAGGCCATTTGTATGAAAAAGACACTAGAAGTGGCTTGGGTGGGCCCACAGGTTGGATGGGGTGGGGTCTCAGGGAATCACCAGGTGCGGTGAATGGTGTTAGCCAGGTTGATAGAGACTCAGGTGTGGTGCCTACCTATGTGTGAAGGCTGGATCAGGGGAGGGCACACCTAGGAACAATGGCTTCTGCCAGCACTGTTGTCTTGGAGAAAGTTGCCCCTCCAACCCTCCCTCTGAAGGCAGATAATTCAGTTCCTCCCTGTATATATCTGGTGCTTTTTGAGCTGGTACCCCA
The DNA here is from genome assembly GCF_001890085.2 of Hipposideros armiger. Classification (NCBI taxonomy): domain Eukaryota; kingdom Metazoa; phylum Chordata; class Mammalia; order Chiroptera; family Hipposideridae; genus Hipposideros; species Hipposideros armiger. The sequence continues at coordinate 1,937,493 of NW_017731463.1, read as the reverse complement.
GTGCTGAAGCTCAGAGTGAGTGAGTCCATCAGCAAGTAAGTCTGTTCATGAGTTCTGTAAGAGAAACACCTGAAACTCCAGCAGTCCTCCATCTCACTCAGCTACAATTTTGCTGCTTTTCATGCTGGAAGTTGTGGGGACTTCTCTCCCCATCTCTGGAACCCTGGGCTTTGGAGCCTGGTGTGAGGTTAAGTCCCCTCACTCCTCCAGGAGGATGTCTGCAGCCATTATATCTCTCTGAGTTTTTAACCTCTACACATGGGTGTATGACCAGCCCATTCTGAGTCTCCATCCGTTCTACCAGTCTCAAGGTGGCTTCTTCTATATGTTCTTAGTTATAGGACTTCTGTTCAGCTAGACTTCAGGTGTCTCAGTGATGGCTGTTCTATATTTTGGTTGTAATTTTGAGGCAGTCATGGGAGGAGGTGAGCACAGTGTTTACCTACTCTGTCATCTTGACGAATCTCATTGTTTTTAAATTTAGTGCTTCTTTTGTTCCTTTTCACTAAACTTTTATTATTGTCAGTGGTATAAACTTGGAACCATTCTATTATGTATTTCTCTCTAGATACTTTCCTTTTCCATGTTTTATCTATAGATAATTGTGGTTCTTATAGATAATGCAGTTTTTACCCACACAGTTTGAAACATCTAATTGCTAAAATAAAATACTTTGCAATATGGTAAGATAATTGGGTTTTGGAAAAAGTAATTAGTTCCCTCAGGTGATGTCCAGCAGAGACAGTAATTCAAAGCTATGCTCTGACTGGCAACAAGGTCTCACTTTGTAAAACTGATTTACTCTGCTTAGAGATGAGATGAGTGAATCCCTCCCATCAAAATGTAATGTACTCAGTTGAAATAGCCAGTCATAATTCTAGCTTCACCTATTCAAAAATTTCAAAAGGAATGTAGAGAATAACGAACATTTTTAGAACATTTTGCACTCCCTGCTTCTTATGAAATTGCCTGTAATGGGACATTTGAGATACTGCATTCACAGATGTTATTAAGATATTTATTTTGGGACAATGGTTAGAGCTTAAGGCAGATTGATTTATTTCTCTTGACAGTCCCTATGGATTATCAGGCCCTGACCAGCCTTAACTACTAGAATTTGGGTGCAATGTTAGGAAAATCAACATAAATTAAACAACTTTCTATAATGGTAATAAAACACAAGAGGGAAGATTATGGAAGCTTTCAAAAACTCATCAAAGGCATGGAACAATCTCTGAAATATTTATCAAAAAATCAAAAATACCAAAAACACTCACATGTTCTGAAATCTCCACCAGTCTTACTGTGCCTATCAAAGTCCAAGAGCTCAGTAAAAAAAAAATGCATTCAGCTGAATGTTATTTATCAGCATTAACAATGATTAATGTAAGATAAATTATAAACCTATTAATGGTGGTAGGCCTCAAGTAGTAACAGCATATAAGTATTGTGTTGTGTATACTCAAGGACAAAGAAAAAAATACATATGAATATATATATATTCTTTAATATTATATGTACATAATCTATACATATATAATTAAAGAAAATTTAAAAGTATATATACTTTATATATATAAAGAGTATATATACTCATATAAAGTGTATATATATATTCATATAAAGTATATATATATACTTTTTAATTTCCTCTAATTTTATATATATACATTGTAATTTAGGAAAAAAGACACAATCTTTGAGAGATAAACATTTCTGTCACTATAAAAGTAAAATAGGAAAAAATATCCAGATGACAACACAGTCTAGATAAAATGTTTGCTCTGTTTTACCAAAAATCATCTGATTATGTAATCTGTACAGAAAAACCTTCCAATTTGAAAAGTATCAGGCAACAGATACAAGTACATTGGTCATTTAAAAAGATAGCTTTCATTGGAAATTGAAATTCTGTTTTATAAATCAATGTTTAGACTTAAGTAGCGAGTATTAATTGTGTGACCTTGAGAAAACCAGTTTCCTTTTTTGCGTTTTAATTTCCTCACTTGTACAATTAACAACATGAAATTAGATCAGCCTCCCCGCATTGTCTCTCTCAGAATGAGAAAAGTGCTCAATCTGCTAGAGCCACTGGCTATCCACCTTTACTCATCCACTCATTTACTGACTTGCCGTTGATTGTTCATTGCATCCAGGAGAATTGGTCAAAACCTTATTTTTAAAACATATTTTCTCTTTAATTTTCTCTCTGGCTTCAGAGCATGAACGAAGGACTACTCCCTCTGATCCGAGGAAGGGAAGTGGTATTTCCCATTCCTGCCTCTTTTACCAATTCCCGCAACATTGTAGGCCTTCTTTAGAAATGTCAGAAGAGTGAAGACAAAATCCCCTGACTGTCAAGGAGGGCCTGGCTTGGCCATGGGCATTGCTGTTCATTTGTGCAGGATTTTCTAAAGGGCCTTCCTCTCAATCTGACCATTTGCAATGACTTTCATTGAGTCCCTCTCCCCTCTAGCCACTTCTTATTCTTGACCACTTTACCTCTCTAATTCTTTGACTTAGCACTTGGCCTCTGTTCTGGACTCAGGCTGTTTTTGCTTTAATGATATGTTCGGTGAGGTTTCTATGGCTCTGACTAGACAGCCTTTTTCCAGCACCATCTTGTCCATGCTCGGTCTCTAACTCCTTCCACCAGTCAAGGGTAGGATGTGATCTTATCATCTATCCTCATTCTCAGTATCCCCATTGGCCAGGCCCTTCAGTGAAGAAAGACTAGAAGAGATTTGATGCTTGCCTCTACACCTTTTCCCCAACTTTCTGCACAATTTCCTGTGAAGAGAGGTTTGGGGACACACTGTGGTTCTCTGCAAGTGCCTTTGATTTTTTTCTTTTTGTTCCCTACCAGGTCTACTGAGAAGTTAGAGTGAGGAAAAAATGCAGAAACTATGTATCATGTGCCTACTGTGCAGGGAGCTGTGCTAGCTGCTCAGTGAATAGCTACATTGCTGCCATTTCACAAAAGAGATAACTAAATTTCATAGAAATTTACTTAACTTTTCCATAGCTTGTAAGGGGCAGAACTGAGATTTCAACATAGGTATAGGTGATTTCCAAGTCTGTTTCTTTCCTCTCTATCTCCGTGTCTCACTTGAACATCTATTTATGGATGGACATCTGGTCCAAAGTTTAGAGAGTCAGATATAATTACATTTCAGTTTCATGTTTCTTTTTCTGATACTACTTAACAAATGATAATGAATATTGAAAATATTCCTTCCTTCATTCATTCCATAGATATTTATTGAACAGCTTCTAACTCTATGTCAGGCACTGTTCTAAGCATTTGGGATACAACAACTAAAAAGAATGACAAAAATCGTTGCTCTTGTACAGTTCCAACCTAGTGGGTAAAAGATGGAAAAATAAGCAATAAACACAGTAATAAGTAAGTAAATTGTGTAGTATATTCAAAGGTGTAAGTAAACTGGAGAAAAGAAATTGAGCAAGATAAGGGGGAAGAGGGATGTGGATTGGTGGGTGATTACATTTTAAAATAAAGTGGTGTTTGAGAAGATGACATTTGAACAAGCACTTGAAGAAGTCAAGAGAGTAGCTGGCCAGTGGAAGACTTTCCAAGGACGCTGATGTGACTGGAGCAGTGAACCGAGTGGGGGACAGGGAGAGAGATGGGGAGGGGAGTAATACAGAGACATAGGCACTTGAAGGTCATTGGAGGGGCTTTTCCCTTACCTTTTTTGAAATAGGGAGCCATTGAGGGTGTTTGAGCAAAACAGCGATTGACTTAAGGTTAAAACAGTGCTGTGTTGCTCATAGACTGATACCTTAAACATCTAACTTATCACTGTGCATTCACCATATCTCACGTAGGTTAAGGTTGGATTTTATTTAACAAGTTCAAAATCATGGTAAAAGTTCATTTTACTGAGATGAGCCACTGAGAAGAGCTGGCTTTAAGTTAAGCCTAGAGTTAACATAGTGAAGGGATGTAGGGGACACGGACAGAGTAGTAATTAGACAAGAAAAGTGTCACCACTTCTGATTTAGAAATCTCAATTTATAACATCAGTCTCATTCCCAAGTTTGTTTTCTTTAATGTTCATTTTTCTTCTTTCCATGTTGCGGAAAGATTTCAGTTTAAGAAATTGAATTTTCCCTAAAAGATTCCATAATCAGTTACACATAAAACTTTATTTTCAATTTCACTGTAAGTGACCAAAAATAGACTTTGGGCCTAATTCACATCTTTTTTTATTAGTTTCAGGTGTACAAAACGATGTACTAGTTAGACAGTGACACCCCTCACAAAGTGATAACCCCCCCAATGTACTACACCTCTGACATCGTATATAAAACATTTTTGAGCATATGCCAGTAGTTACACAAAATTCTTTTAATACCTGTTGATTGATTCTCTTATAGTCATTGTTTTCCTTCCTTTTTTTTTTTTGCTTATCTCGTTTCACTTAAAGAATCCAAGACAATATAAATAGAAGAGCTTTCCAAATAAATGTGAGAGCCTTCTCTTGTCCTCTTTTGTTAATACTAGTTCTGTCTTCCCAACTTAGAATTTAAAATGTAAAACAACAGATGTTTGTTCTCTCAAATATCCATATGTATTGCTTTGATACCGCTTTCCCTCTCATTTAAAACACGAATCATATCTATATATTATTAAATATAAGTTAAAATACACTTACCAAGCACCTTTACATTCAAAGTTCCAGGCATGCCGGGAGTTGAAATAGGAACATTGGTAGACGTATCCTCTGAGCTCAAGCAGCTCAAAAGCTGGTTGCTGTTGCTCCAGTGGGAACTTTGCTGTGGAACAGCTGTTGAAAGCATTTGCTATTATTTTAATTCTGCGTGGCCATGCAGAATTAATTGATTATGACTGGGGCATTAAATATCTCTCCCACTTGCCCTGGTATTAAGGAATACGTCAGACGAGATGTTAGAAATCCTTGCTAGCCACATCATCACCTGCAGTCACCTTACACTGTTGTGACTTTCTCTGCTCATTCTGATCTTGCAAAATCACCGTAGGAATTCAGACTTACAGGAGAGTCCCTTATATACTTGAAAGGTTTATAAATAAACCCAGTACACACAGATCCAGAGTTAAACAATAATAAGTCAATTAACTGGTCATTTATTTTACCAGAAGATTTATGATCGATTCCTTTAAGAGGCAAGATCCTCTTATGCATTTAAAAATATTGTAGGGCCAGCCGAGTGGCGTGATGGTTGGGAACTGGCTTAGGACGCCAGAGGGCCCCGGTTCGGATCCCACAGATGAGGGCCAGTGACACTGCCCTCCACAGCTAAGATGCTGAACAACAGCTCAACCTGGTGCTGGGCTGCCGTGAGTCGCCGGCGACGGCGTAGGCTGCAGCCCCTGTGGCAGTGGGTTGCCATGGGCTACCGTGT
>NW_017731463.1:1925811-1931027 GCF_001890085.2 Hipposideros armiger | reverse complement strand
CTCTCTCTCTCTCTCTCTCTCTCTCTCTCTCTCTCTCTCACACACACACACACACACACACACACACACACACACACACACACACACATACACACACACACACGCTCCCCATGCCCTCACCTTCCTAGAGTTTATCGTCTACTGAAGAGACAGAAACCCAACATGTGACCCAAACTCCTCAGGGCTGGATTCAGGAAAATCCGCCTCTCCCATGGGCAGCAGGGGACCCAGGACCGGCCGGTGAGTGTGCGTCCAGACAACTCTGCGTCCTCTATTTGCGAGCTGAGCAGCACACCCCAAACTAATTTGCTCAGTGGTGTCGGGATGTGGACATTCCTCCCTCCTTTCCGTGTTTTCACTTCATTTTGAGGAAAACAACCCTGCCTAGCTCTCCCCTGAAAGAGCTGCTGCTGGGCCCAGGTGTCTGGGGTTGGTGCCCGTGGGGTTCAGCTCTTCAGCACACTGGGCTCCAGGCCTCTGGTGACCAGCACAGCTCAGGGCTGAATGTCCTGCCCCGCGGACCGCTAACTGCACTGCCGGGATGCCTAGGTTGTGGGAGGCCATGAGTTGACCACAATACATCAACACAATTTATCCAAAGTATGCCATACACCACCTTTTCACCGAAGGGAATTGTAGGAGAGAAGCAGTGACAATTCAAACCACGAGAGCATGTCCCATTTCCAAAGAGAGCGGGTGTCACAGTTTGAGAGGACCTGGTCTCTCCAGCCCCCACAGAGGGCATCGCTCCTGTTGACCGCCTCAGCAGGCACCTCTCAGATGCCCGAGTGCTGGATCTTGAAGTCGTGATCTTACTGTGGCGATTCAGTGGTCTGAAAGAGCTCTGGGCAGCGATTACAGACGCTTGGCTCAGGAGTGAAGCATATGCTCCGGCGAGCCTGACTCATTATTTTCTGATAATGTTTACATCCTGCACTGTCTCCTCAGATCAACAATATTGCACGCTCTGTGGTGGTGTCTGCGGTTCACAGCTGAATGCTGGCTCTGTTCTGCGTGTGCCAGGGACTCACCTGGTTTCCACAATGCAACCTCTGTGTCATGGCTGTAATGTGGCTACAGGCACACCGACTCGCCTTGTAAAGGAGACTTGTAGTTCTCCTCTTGGTCCTCCGTGATGCACTTTGACCCTAAATACAAATCAAATGATTAAAACGATTCGGGCCGGCCGAGTGGCGCGATGGTTAAGAACTCGCTTGGGAAGCCAGAGGGCCCCGGTTCGGATCCCACATATGAGGGCCAGTGACACTGCCCTCCACAGCTAAGATGCTGAACAACAGCTCAACCTGGAGCTGGGCTGCCGTGAGTCGCTGGCGACGGCGTAGGCTGCAGTCCCTGTGGCAGTGGGTTGCCATGGGCTACCGTGTGTAGCCAGCAGCCAGCGTGAGCGGCCAGCAGCCGCAGTGAGCGGCCGTCCAGAAGCCGGCGACTGATCTGCCTCGCCAGGGAAGAGCGCAATGATGGTGCCAACTTGGGCCAGTGAAGCAGCGTCCTCCACAACTAGATTGAAGAACAAAAACGACAGCAACTTGTCTGTTCCCCTTCCCCCAATTCCCCATCACTGTTCCCATCCCCCCAATTACCCAATAAAAATCTTAAAACAAACAAACAAACAAACAAAAAAACGATTCAACGATACAAAGCACCAGCGTTTGCATCGCTCAGATTTGGATTCCAATTCCAGCTCCGCTACTTAGCAAATGGGTGAACCTGAGCAATCACCTAGACTCTGAGCCTCAATTTACTGATCAGCACAAGGGGGATAATAACATACCATCCACTGCATACAATTATTATGGGGAATAAATGAGATCATGTATCTAAGCTGCTCTTCAAGGAAAACGGTGTAACTAAAGTGCCAGAAATACTAGTCATTACTCTTGGAAATCTGTCTCTGAGGCGCCTTTCTGTGAGCTGGGTGGTAGGCAGCTGTGTTCCTGCTGATGTATTCAGTAGCTGCAGCTGAACCCATTCCACCCGACATAGAATTTCCTACCTGGAAAAGGATGCTACAAAGAAGATTCTAAAATATGGAACTGGCTGAGTGGAGGACGTGGGGGCTTTGGACAGTGAGGACTCAGATATTCCAGGTGGTAAGTCTGGTAACCCTTATTATGTGGCGGCAAAACATTTGGTCAGATTGTTACCTGCTGTTCTTTCGGATACAGACCAGGTGCCCTGGCAGCTTTGTTATTAGAACAAGAAATAGGAAAAATTCAGAATTCTGGCATGTGGTTGTAGATTTTTTTTCTCTGAAGGAGAGGTCTATACTAGAGTTAGTAAGCCTGTAAAAAAAGATGGGAGAGGCATTCGTTACCTGTGGCCTGCATTCTAAATTGACTGAGATTCCTACACATGCAGAATTTAAAAAATAAATGTATTCTTATCAAACTAAGATAAGTAAGGAGAGAAGTGGTAGGGAGGCTGAAGGCTTAATGGATCAGTACCTGAGGATTTTCTCATACACACTTTCTTAAGAGTTCTTCAGACAAATGCCAATGAACTAAGACCATATCACACTTGATGTATCCCCATTAATATCTATTATTTAAAATTACCTCCAGGCAATGGCCGCTAAGCTATGGAATAGAAGACTGGGCAAAGCCCATACAGCAGTAGGTAAGCGAAAGGACTCTTCAGGCTAAATACAATGAAATATTTGCCTGTGGTCATTCACACATGGGATTAACTGACCAAGAGCAAATAGATTGGAAGTCTAAATTTTTGAGGGAACTATATTGCCAAAGGCTAATGAGAGGGAAGAGGCTGTGATGGCTAGACCTCTAAGTCCGTTCCTGAACTCCAAGTTCAAATCAAAAGAAGTTGGCCAGAAAGATGTGTGGCCCCACCCTCTACAATCATATCTTCATATGTGTTTTGATAACAATGGCCAAAAAGGGTCTCCCAGGGAACAGAAGATGAGGGTGCTGGATTGAGTAAGCCAGGAAAGCGCCCTGATGAGAGAACACAGAAGTTCTGAGGTTTCCTGCCAGGCAATGCTTGGTATTTTCTCTGGTACTGTCTCTGCTCAGTACTTTCCATTGTTCTCGTTCCCAAATAGGAGTTATTATTGCCCTTATCTTGCTGCTTTTTTTTTTACCATTAAATTTTGAGTGTGCCGGGGAAAGATATCCTTTCTTTCATTTTATAGGTCACTAGACTATGCGAAGTCCCATCCATATCTGATGGAAGGGTTGCTCCCAGAGACTCTGAAGAGCTGACTGAAGCAGATAAGCTTTGGAGCAGTGACAGGCACGTCCTACCTTGGAAGGAAGGGTGCAAGTGAATGTAGCCAAAGGAGTTGGCTGTGACAGACACGGTTCATTCTCTCCCCAATAGCCATCTCCCCCGTATTACTCACTAAAGGAACTCTAATTCTATTTGAAGTGGCACTATTTGTGCCCACTTACAGTCAACTCACCAGACTTTCTTGGAGCTAGGAATGGCCATGTGACCCACTCTGGCCAATGAGATGCAAGCAGAAATCTATTGACTGGGCCTCCAGAGCTTTTGCTTTTTCTGATAAAGAAGGATGGAACCAGCTCACATTTGCTGTTTGACCTTTATCCTCTCTCTCTCTCTCTCTCTCTCTCTCTCTCTCTCTCTCAGCTGGATTTACAACTCAATGCCTGGAGGTGAGATTGTTAAGAGAGAAGCTACATGCAAAGGATGGTGGAGCAGGTGGCTTGAAGGAACCCAGTTCCTGATGACTTCCTCAAGTAGTTATACCAGCTCTGACCCCTTCTTTTTTTTAACCCATACCACTAACTCACCACCCCCCATTCATTGGGCAGCCATCAAAATGTTCTCTGTTTCTACGAGTTTGTTTTGTTTGTTTATTTATTTTGTTTTTCAGATTCCACCCACATACCAATGAAATCCTATGGTATTTGTCTTTATCTGACTTATTTCACTTAGCATAATACAATCTAGGTCCATCCATGTTGTTGCAAATGATAAGATTTCATTCATTTTTAGGATATTCTATTATATATTTATGCACACCACACACACACACACACACACACACACACACACACACCTTCTTTATCCATTCACCTATTGATAAACACTTAGGTTGCTTCCAGATCTCGACTATTGTAAATAATACTGCAATGACCATAGGAATGCATATGTTTTTTCAAATTACTGTTTTGGGGTTCTTCAGATGAGTACCCAGAAGTGGGATTACTGGGTCCTTCTTTGTCTTATTACAGCCTTTACTTTAAAGCCTGTTTTGTCTGATATAAGTATTTCTACTCCAGCTTTTTTTTAGTTTCCATTTGCATGAAATATCTTTTCCACCCCTTTACATTCAGTCTGTGTGTATCTTTTTTTTATTAAATTATTTTTTATTATGAAATACACATTTTTTAGAATTAGTTTCAGCTGTACAATACAGTGCAATAGTTATACTTTTTACCCCTCGAGGTGACAACCTCCTCCCCCAATCCGCCGTCCCACTCCCCCCCCCAATATCATACATATCTATTACAAATCCCTTGACTCCACTCCCACACTATACTCCAAGTCCCATGACTATATATATATATATATTCACTTTATAGTTGACATACAATATTATACAACATCAGCTTCAGGTGTACAGAGCAGTGATCAAGCCTCTTCCCCATCCATGATGCAAGACATGTGACCACCTGACACCCTACTGTGTGTATCTTTTGATCTAAAGTGAGTCTCTTGTAGGCAGTATATGTAAGGGTTTTGTTTTCGTAGCCATTCAACCACCCTATGTCTTTTGATTGGAGCATTTAAACCATTTACATTAAAGTAATTGTTAATAGATATGTAGTTATTGCCATTTTATTATTTATATTTTTGATCTTTCTTCTTCTTAAAGAAGTCCTTTTAACATTAACAATGCTGGTTTGGTGATGATGACTCCTTCAGTTCTTTCTTGTCTGTCCTTTGATTCTAAATGATAGTCTTGCTGTGTAGAGTACCCTTAGTTGTAGGTCCTTACTTTTCATCATGTTGATATTTTGTGCCAATCCCTCTGGCCTACAAAGTTTCTGTTGAGAAATCAGCTGACAGTCATATGGGAGCTCCCTTGTAGGTAACTAAATGCTTTTCTCTGGATGCTTTTAAGATTCTCTCTTTGTCTTTAACCCTTGGCATTTTATTTTTTTAAAGATTTTTTTATTGGGGAATTGGGGGGATGGGAACAGCGCTGGGGA
>NW_017731463.1:1842435-1925461 GCF_001890085.2 Hipposideros armiger | reverse complement strand
CTCCAGGTTGAGCTGTTGTTCAGCATCTTAGCTGTGGAGGGCAGTGTCACTGGCCCTCATATGTGGGATCCGAACCGGGGCCCTCTGGCATCCCAAGTCAGCTCTTAACCATCGCGCCACTCGGCCGGCCCCAACATGCCATTTTTTACTTTCCCTTTATCAACATTTAAAAATCAGGAGATAGTCATCTAAATCCAACTTTTGAAAAAAGTTTGAAATATTGGGAAATGCTGGCTATTTATTCCCAGATGATGCTAATGGGATACTATAGCCCTCATTCATTATTTGACACCAGGCCTACTTTATTCTTTTTGTTATCTTCCTTTTATTGACATGTGCTCTTTAAACCCCTGGTCTAGATAATTAGCTTACCATTGTTTTACAATGGCAAAGGTCTTTCCAGTTATTGAAAATGTTTAATTTCAAAATTTCTTTACAGTTATTAAAATGAAAGTATTTGCCTCATTTAACTAAATCACTATGCATTAACTTTTTGACCTATATTACTTTTAGGGAAATAAAAACAAAAATTTTAAAGCATCATAGATATCATATTTCAACTGATTGATCAGCCTCTAAATGGTTTAGTTTCTTTATGTTGCATCTAGAAGATAGTAAGTTAGAGCACACCTTGATTCTAGCTAAACCTTACAGGATGCCTATAACTTGTCTAACAGGGGGACTCTTGATACAAGTGATAGAATAATTTCTCTCAAACTGGCTTAAACAGAAATAATTTATTGACTCATAACTAAAAAACCAAGGGGAATATTTTTCTGTACAGGTTGATCCAGGCACATGAAAAAGAACCATCTCTGGATATAGTCTTTTCAATTTCTACTCTGGTCTCCTTTGTGTTGATTTTATTCTTAAACTCTGCAGGGAAATAGCAAATATATATTAAACTGTATAAGTATAGTTTAAACTATAAATATAGTTTAATGTTGAGTGTCTCTTCTCTTTTTGAAAGCTACATAGTCATTTCCAGAAGTTTTCAATTCAATATAATTCATTTATCTCTTCCTTTCTGTGAATGAATTAATAAATGTAATAAAAATTAGCAATGCCTGTTATATGTGAGACACTGCTGAGTCACAGGCATGCAAAAGCAAACACAACACATTCTCTTCCTTCAAAGGGCTCATAGTTCATTAGGGGATTCAGAAAAACAAACAAATAATTACAATCTTATGGGATGAATTATAGCTATACGTGCATGGTGCTAAGAGATCATAGCTAGAATTAGATCTAATTCTGTGTAAAGTGGGAGGGGGCAGGAAAAGTGGCATACAGAAAATAGTCATTGAGCACTTACCATGTTCTGGATGCTATGCTGCAGGGTGGGGTAACAATGGAGATAAGAAAGTCCTTGTAGACCTTACCATCCTTAAAACATAAGGAGGACTTTGTCAGATGGAAGACTGTTAGTGACATTCCTAGCAATGGAATAATCTGTCCTAAGATATGGGGACATGTCTTGTTTAGAGAATTCCAAGTTCAGTGTGCCTTGGAGAGGGGCAGAAGGTGAAAGTAAAAAGATAGGAAGAAACACAATCACAAAAAGCCCTGAATGAATGGATTGTGTATTATAGGAGATCAGGAATATTTGAAGTGTTTTAATTAGGGAAGTAATGTAATCAAATTCCTACCTTATGAAACTAATTCCAGCTTTAGTGTGAAAATGGATTAGAGAAAGGTGATAAAAGGATGGAGACCAATTAGAGACCATTATATATGTTGACTTTTAAAGATTTTTTTTTTAATTGAGGAATTGGGGGGATGGGAACAGTGCTGGGGAATTGGGGGAAGGGGAACAGACAAGTTGCTATCGTTTTGTTCTTCAGTCTAGTTGTGGAGGACGTTGCTTCACTGGCCCAAAGTTGGCACCATCATTGCGCTCTTCCCAGGTGAGGCAGATCAGTCGCCGGCTTCTGGACAGCTGCTCACTGCGGCTGCTGGCCGCTCACGCTGGCTGCTGGCTACACACGGTAGCCCATGGCAACCCACTGCCACAGGGGCTGCAGCCTATGCCGTCGCCAGAGACTCATGGCAGCCCAGCTCCAGGTTGAGCTGTTGTTCAGCATCTTAGCTGTGGAGGGCAGTGTCACTGGCCCTCATATGTGGGATCCGAACCGGGGCCCTCTGGCGTCCCAAGCCAGCTCTTAACCATCGCGCCACTCGGCCGGCCCATATATATGTTGACTTTTGAGTTGAGGGTTTTAGACGAAGGCATTAGCAGTGGAGGGAAACTTGAAGAGATATCCTAGAAATAGAATTTATGAGGTTTTGTGTCCTAATATGGGAGGAATCCACAAATGAAGGCTGAAGATGACTCTTGGGTTTTGGCTTTGGGTGTTCAGGGTGATTAGTGGTGCCATTAATACAGGCAAGGGGAAACAATAGCAGTAGGTGATTGGGGGAGGGGGTGAGGAGGGAAAGTGATTAATTTCATTTTGGAGATACCAAATTTGAAGTAGTGGCCAAGTATTATACATGCCAGAAAGCCGTAGGATGCGTGAGTCAGAAAGCTCAGGAAACTGGAACTGAGATATAAAGATTTATTTATATACCGACAAATGTATCAAAGACAGGAAGAAGTTAGGATTACTCAGGAAGAGTGTTTAGAAATTTTAGAGGGAGACTAGGATGGTACCTGGGGTACATCAACGTTTTGAATGTAGTTGGACAAAGAGAACCCAGGAAGAGTGACAGGTAAAAAGAGTGTGATTTTTTTTAAAGACGAAGGAAGAGTTTAGAAATGAGAACATGGACAATAATACCAACTGTTGTAGAAAAATGAAGTAAAATAAAAATGAGAAGTTTTCAGATTTGGCACCTTGGCAACTGTAATAGTTTTCATAGGTGAGGGGTTAAGTTGAAAAAGCTGGGAGGGTTGAGAAATGAATAGGAGGTGAAGAAATAGTGGGTACAGGTTGCTTTTTCCAAAAGCTTGGCTGTTGAGAAAAAAAAAGACAGGGAGGAGTTTTCAGGGCAAAAGGCTAACTTTTTGTTTGTTTGCTTTGTTGTTGTTTACTTTATTCCAGGTGGGGAAGAACTGAGTATGTTTATATACATACAATGTAGAAGTAAGTTCCTAAAGTGTTATCAGAGGATTTTAGAGCAAGAACAAAGTGGAGACAGGAGATAATGAAATTTAAAGAATAGCCAGAGGGTATTAAAGAATAGCTCATTGGTTCTCAAACTTGTATGTGCATTCGGTTTATCTGGGGAGCTTTAACAAAATGACAATGCTGAGACCCTGTCCTGATCAATTAAATCAGAATTTATGACACTGGGGCTGGGGTATGGGTATTTTTTAAAGCGTCCCAGGTAACCTCAATATATAGTCAGCACTTTCTAAATCAAGTGAGATGCATCCAACCTTGTCAAAGACGATAAAGAGTGAGGAATATTTCCAAAACTAGACCATCATGAAGGGAGTTTGAGATGATTTTCCCCCAGTCCTGGCACTCACTAAGGCTTCATTTTTTTTTATTTCTTTCTAGCTCCTAACAAGTTACAGAAGTAAGATACGGAGGCCACAAAAGGAGTCCAGAGGAGCATAGAAAGCTGACAAAGGTTGAAGTGTGTGTCTCCTAGGATCTGGGGTTTCAAGAAATTGCATTAATTTTGTCAGAAGAGAAAGATGAAGAGGCACTTAATTACAGTCATTGATTGAGGAGTGATCCAGGCTTTGTTCAAGGGAGGTGGGAGGTCTGTTCATTTTATTCATTGAGGCCAGAATAAGGGGAAAATGACTTATAATTCAAAAGATGCCAAAAATAGCAAGTAAACCCTCCGGTGGAAAAAAATATATATATATACACACACACACATATATATATGTATATATATATGTATATGTATATATATACATATATATATGTATATATATACATATATATACACACACACACACACACACACACACACACATACACACACACACACACCGTATTTTCCCATGTATAAGATGCACCCATATTCGAAAACTTCGGGATCCAAAAACTGGGTGCGTCTTATACAGTGGTTGTATGAGCACAAAAACAAGCGCGAAAAAAGCAGGAAATGCAAGTAAAAAAAAATCTACAATCACTGTATAATACTTCTTGGCACTAACCCACATTCAAGGCTAGGAGAAGAGGGACTGGCAAGGGGCTATGCAGGCTGCCGCTTTTCTATTTAATCAGGAAAGCAAACGCGCTCCTGAAATCTCTGTCAGTGGTTCCTGCTAAGGGCCCCCTGGCAGAGACTGCCGGCTGCTTGTCCAGCACTCATTCTCTCACATTCCCCAAAAACAGAACCCAAGTTTATTTGGGGCGTCACTATGCTCACTGAAACAACTACTTCCCAGCTTTCCTTGCAGCCAGGGGTTGTTGGGTGGGGTTTTCAGGAAAGTTTCTTAGGAACTGGCTGCCCATGGCTTTGTTGTCCTCTCCGGTTCCTGAGTCCTGCCTGTAATGCGGCGTCATGGCTGGGCCCCCAGCCGCCTTCTTCACTCAGTCGTAGGCACTTGAGCGGTCCCCTTCCCTGTGTTTTGGCAGAACATAGAGAAGAAGAAATGGTTCCTGCCGGCACCACGTCCCAAACTGATCAAAATGTCACTGTCCTGCCTCACATCCATCAAATTTAGAAACAAACTATTTCCCAGCTTTGAGAATAGTTCATCCAGGCAAAGTTATTTTCTGACAATCCCAGTCTTAGGTTTGTCAAGGACCAGGGGGAAATGCAATGGTTTCTAAGGGGAAGAAGGTATGTGAGGGAAATAATTTTGGATTTAGCCTTTTTTATATAAACATCGGTTAATTAGAGTCCAAAACTTGTGAGTTTAAACTCAGCGGGGAGAAATTATGCATTAAATGGTCAAATTTGGCACAATGTATGTTCTGTGACTGTATATACAAGAAGTCCCCCGTGCATACCATGTTTTTCTCTCAGAGAAAGTAGCGTTTGAGGCATTGCTACATTGTGCAAAGTTGAGAAATTTACCAGGGTGACCACCAAGTGACAGGTCTTATCTGAGGTGCTTTTGTTTACCATTCAGCATACTCCTTCCATCTTGATTTTAATTTCCTGTTGGAAGCCCCTGGTTCTGGACGGAGGTTGACCTGAGAGTGGGTTCTTACCAGAAACCTCCAGTGTCTCTTTTGGGTTCTTTGCAGTGATGTGTCACATGGCTGCTGCCACTCCTCTATTTTGGGAACTGTTTCAGCCTGTGGAACAACAGTTCCTCATTCCCACTTGATCTCAGCTGGAGTATCACTCAGCAGCTTCTGTGGATGTTTTCGAAGCTTTGGAGCCTGGAGAGGACCAAATTTTCTGCTGTGTTGCTTCAACATTCCAGGCTGTCATACACTTCCTTGTGTTCCACCTTTTTCTGCAAGGGTAGAATATGGCTCTGCTGTTTGTCTTCTTTTTCAAACCATTCTGCTGTGTTCATAAGCCTGTAACTTGCTGGGTTTATCCATCAATTTCTTTCTCTAAAACTTTCAGGCCCCTCTTAGCACAGGTAATGCCTAAATGCCACCGAGATGGCTACACCTCCTTGAAAGTCATCAGTTACCCTTGAATTATTTTTAAAAAAATTTCTTTGCACAAACTGCAATACATTCAAGGCTATCCATTCACCATTTGCTCTGTAACTCTGAAAGCAGCATGGAATTTGGGCAGCGGATTTAGCACTTTCCACCTAGACTTGGCATTAATAATTTCAAGTTAAATCCTCCATAGTGTCTTAAGCATAGCTGGCATGCAGCTGCCCTGAAATTTAAAAGTTATAATTATTTCTTTCTGCCCGACAATGCCTAAAAGGACTGTATATGGAGAAATTCTCTTTGTCATAAAGTTGAATTCTTACCTCAGCTACAGCTGCTTGGAAGACTTACGCCTTTCAATTCAAGGTCATGCTATGGAGACTGGCACCCCGCTGCACACTGTCTCTTTGCTGAGGCTTTTGCACTGTTTTCCAAAGCTCTAGTGCATGAAGCTTTGTCTCTGTAGAGACAGTAGCTCACTGTGGGCAAAGTTGCCATAAGCTCCTGTGAACCACTAAGGTGAAACATCCCATATGGTAGGACCTCAGGCCTAAAGCCACATGCCTTGGTAACAGCAGCTAAAAGCTAAATAAACGTGCCGTTGTAAGAAACAGCTACATTACTCAGTTTAACCTCTCTAAGCCACCAAGGTCAAAGCTGTGTGCTTCCTGTAGCCCACACCTCAATTCCCATGCTCTGGTCTCAGCTGAAGACTCACCACATGTTATTTTGGTCTGGTTCTCAGATTTTTTGCCCACGTAATAGATGTTGTATGTGGTGTTCTTTCCCCCCCGTCCAAATATTGGACAGATTGAAAAAACTGAAAAAACAATAAGGTATTATATAGACTGAATGTTTGTGTCCCTCAAAAACCTGCTCGTTGAAACTTAACTGGCAATGTGATGGTATTTGGGGGCCTTTGGGAGGTGATTAGGCCATGAGGGCGGAGCCCTTAAAAAAGAGACGACCACAGGGTCGGGATGCTGTAACAGAATGCCATGACACTAAATCCCTGAAGGCCCTCCCTCTTGATGGGAGGAACGTCAATTAATTTGAGGACAAGTCTGCAACTGCCACATGACCTTTCCCGTTCAGTTTGTGTCCTCCTGTCTCCCCTTACCTTCTCACTGGCAATCCATAATTTATTTCCTTTGTTCTCCGTTTCTCACTAAACTGATAAATTTACTGATTTTTAACTAATTCAGTGAACTCTGACAAACATATTGCTTCTCTAAAGAAAAATATTTTCATTTTAAAGAGCCCTTTCAGAACTGAAAAGAATTGCTTAAACAGCGTGATTTTCAAGAATTCTTGGTGAAGAATATGTTTTTCATTTTTATTTTATTTTATTTTATTTTTAAAAAGATTTTATTGGGGAATTAGGGGAGGGAAGCAGTGCTGGGGAATCAGGGAAAGGGAATAGACAAGTTGCTGTCCTTTTGTTCTTCAGTCTAGTTGTGGAGGACATCGCTTCACTGGCCCATGTTGGTATTATCATTGCGCTTTTCCTGGGTGAGGCAGATTGATCACTGGCCATTGGACGGCCGCTCACGGCGGCTCACGTCAGTCCCACTGCAGCTTATGCCATCTCTGGAGACTCATGGCAGCTCAGGTCCAGGTCGAGCTGTTGTTCAGCATCTTAGCTGTAGAGGGCGCAGCGTCACTGGCCCTCATATGTGGGATCCAAACCTGGGCCCTGATGCTCAGAGCTGGCCTCCCAAGCCAATTCCTAACCAATGTGACACTCGGCTGGCCCAAGAATATGTTTTTTAAAAGACACTGCTTTTGGTGAATCTGAAATCACACAGCATCTGTAACTAACTATATATAGGTAGATCAAAACATGGGGATTATGTCCTCAGTAAACAGATTTATATAAAGTTCTGTGATATCAAGTACAGTTTATCCATTTGTTTGACTTAATTGAAATAATTTATTGGTTATTTTAGTGTAGTGACTAATTATCTCAAACAATGTGTGAAATTCTCAAAAAAACACATTTTAACTTGAAAAAATATATGCTATGTGGTACTTTTCAGAAAAGAAGGCTATAGGGTGGGGTTGCTGTAATAGAATGTCATGATGCTCTAAATTCCCATAATGGTTCATTTAGGTTGTTTGGTGATAAGAAGCAGTGGAGCCTAAGACTGAGGTCATATTCAGTGAAAGAGATACGATGCTATTTTGGAGAGTGGAAAAAGCAATATTTTTCAAATATTTGAAAAATTCACATATTTCAAGAAATATTGAAATATTTCTTATATTTCAATAAGAAATGTATCTGTAATTCTTCCATTTAAGGCAATGTATCAGACTAAATATCTTTTTTTCTTTTTTAGAAAAAATCTCTCTCTCTCTCTCTCTCTCTCTCTCTCTATATATATATATATATATATATGTATTTAGACATATAACATATTCTTTATTTAAATGTTTATTGATGGGCACTTGAGTTGCTTCCATATCTTGGCTATTGTAAATAGTGGTGCAATGAACATAGGGGTGCATACATCTTTTTGAATTAGGGTTTTGGATTTCCTGGGATAAATTACCCAGAAGTGGAATTGCTGGATCATAAGGTAGTTCTATTTTTAATTTTTTCCAAGCTGTTTTCCAAAGTGGCTAAGGGGTTAATATCCAAAATTTATAAAGAACTCATACAACTCAACACCAAAAAAACAAGCAATCCAATTAAAAAAATGGGCAGAAGACCTGAATAGACATGTATCCAAAGAGGACATACAGATGGCCAATAGACATATGAAAAATATGTCACTAATCATCAGAGTAATACAAATTAAAACAACAATGAGATATAGCCTCACACCTCTCAGGATGGCTATTAATAATTCAATAACCAAGTGTTGGTGAGGATGTGGAGAAAAGGGAACTTTTGTGCACTGTTGGTGGGATTGCAAATTGGTGCAGCCACTGTGGAAAACAGTATGGAGGTTCCTCAAAAAATTAAAAATTAAAAAATAAATAATTTTTTAAAATCTCCTAATAGAAAACCAATAAAAGTATATAAAACATCTGTTTTGGGGAAATATTTTTTATTGCAGTGTTGTAGATATTTATAAAGAAAAGTGAAAAAATCATAAATCTACAGCTCTGAAACTTTTATAATTGGTATATTGAACATAATAGCAGTGAGATCAAGAACATCAATTGTATTTTAGAAGCCTGTCTTATGCTTCTTTCAAGCTATTGCCTCCAAAGCTCACCACTATTTTGATTTCTGTAACTATAAGTTAGTTTTATCTGTGTTTGAACTTCACATACAGAGAATGTTATGATATGAACCTTATTGTGTTTGCCTCCTTTTGTCCAACATTCTTTGTGATTTTATCTGTGTTGGTAAGTGTAATGGTAGTTTATTTATTTTCACTGATGTGAAATGTTGTAAAGAATTAATATGTTCCCAACGATTTATTCTTTTTTTATTACTTTCAGGCATACAGAACAACATAGTGATCAGACATTTACATAACTCACAAAGTGATCACCCCAACAAGTCCACTACCCACCCAACACTGTATATAGTTATTAGAACATTATTGACTATATTCCCCATGCTGCACTACACATCCCCATGACTATTTTTTAAAATTATAGTTGACATCCAATTATTTTTTCATACTACTGTTGATAGAAATTTAAATTGCTTTCATTTTAGAACTGTGCTTTCCAACTGGGGATAATTTTGCCTCCCAGGGGACATTTGGCAATGTCAGGAAGCATTTTGGTTGTTACAACTGGGGGATGCTACTGGCATCTAGTGATTAGATTCCAGGGATGCTGCTAACCATTCTACAAAGCACAGAGAAGTCCCCACAACAAAGAATTATCCAACCCAATATGCCAATAGTGCTGAGGTGGAGAAGCCCTGTCTAGGGTTATTACTGCAGCGCAAGTACGAATTCCGTTGTGTGTGTCTTTTGGTGAATTTATGTGTGCATTTCTCTTGGATAAATATCTAGAAATGAAATTCTTGGGTAATACAGTAGGCAATGTTCGGCTTTAGATTATGTGACCAAACAGTTTTCAAAATGGATCTTACCGATTTACGTTCCCACCAGCAGTACCGGAGAGCTCCAGCTGCTGTATGTCCACACTCATGTGATTTTTTTGCCATTTTTAAAATTTTGGCCATTCTGGTGGTTGTATAATCACATCTTTTTGTGCTTTCTAAAATTTCCATTTCTATGATGACTAAAAATTATGAATACTTTTTCATAAGTTTACTGGCCATTTAATATCCCTTTCTGTGAAGAATCTCATCAATTTTCTGAAGAGGTGTTTGATATTTGCTTACTTGTTTGTAGGAGTTCTTTATACATTTTGTTTATGCATCCAAACCCAGGACTGCTCTCAGGGCCACAATGTGCCCATGTGTATACAAACTGGAAGTGCAGGCCATTACCACCTTTTAGTGTAAGATTTTGACCACTGGGGGATGAGAGTTGATGGATTAATGTTTTCCTTTTGTATCTCACATTGGACAAACACCCTGAAAGCATGTTATATGTTTATTCAGCCAGTCCCCTGGAATTGAACAGCCAGTTGTCCATATTAGAGGCCAACTCATTTATTCATCCTTAAACTCCAAAATTAAAAGCATTCTTCCAAGACTTTCTTAGAGCTGTCTTCCCCACAAACTCATTTTATTTAATTTTTAAAATTAGTTTCAGGTGTACAAAACAATGTACTAGTTAAACATTTATACCACTCACAAAGTGATAACCCCTCTCCCCCAGTCTACTACCCCTCTGACATCATATATAGCTGTTACAATTCCATTGACTCTATTCCCTATGCTGTACTCCACATCTTGTGGATATATATATATATATATATATATATATATATATATATAAAATTATAGTCGACATTCATTATTATCCAGCTTTAGTTCCAGGTGTACACTGCAGTGGTCAGGTATTATCTCAATTTTTAACTGCTCTAAATATCACATAGTAATTTTTTATGAGCAGCCCAAATTTATTTCCTTTAAAATCCCACCCATCAACAGGTAACTCTGAGTGTACACGTGCTGCACTTACAGTACTGTGCTAAGCCCTTTATATGTATATCAGCAAAGCCTCACACAAAAACAAAATAATGACCATCATCAGCTCTATTTTATAGATGAGAAGAATGCACATAGCATTTTAGCAACTTAATTGATTGCATACCTAACGCTTGCTGCAACAGAAAAGCAAACCCAGATCTTTTTGGTTAAAAAATCCTGTTTGATTAATTGCAATCACTGCTGGACTTTGATTATAGTTCTAAATCCAAGCTTGCTGCTGATATCATGTGACTTAATTTCAAGCGTATGAAGATGGCCACTGTGTTCTTTCTTAAGGCTTCTTGTCAGTGTTTCCATATTGATGATGATGAGGAGAATGAGGATAAAGATGATGACAGTGAATCACCTAGTTTAATTTCCCTTATAAAAGAAAAAGTAGGGAAATCTCTGGGGAAACATGCCATTCACCTTGAGAGGAACAGATGGCTGAAGCTTATAAGAAGCTAGGCAAACACAACCAGGGAGCTGGAGCCTGTTCCTAAGCATACAGTGGGCTAATAAAAGAAAACAAACATTTAGTAACCCATGTTGAATGAGATAACAAAAAAAGGAACCACAGCTATAGTAATAGGGCTTTGGGCAAGCCAGGGAGAGCATAAAGGAACTCTTACCCATGTAACAGTGTGGTTAGCTTTCTATTTGTGCACCCTGAGAATTTTTTTTTTTTTAAAGATTTTTATTGGGGAATTGGGGGAAGGGGAACAGACAAGTTGCTGTCCTTTTGTTCTTCAGCCTAGTGGTGGAGGACGTTGCTTCGCTGGCCCAAGTTGGCACCATCATTGCGCTCTTCTCAGGTGAGGCAGATGTGTCGCCAGCTTCTGGACAGCCACTCACAGCGGCTGCTGGCCGCTCACGGTGGCTGCTGGCTACACACGGTAGTGCATGGCAACCCACCTGCAGTCGCTGGTGACTCACAGCATCCCAGCTCCTGGTTGAGCTGTTGTTCAGCATCTTAGCTGTAGAGGGCAGTGTGACTGGCCCTCATATGTGGGATCCGAACCGGGGCCCTCTGGCGTCTCAAGGCAGCTCTTAACCAATGTGCCACTTGGCCAGCCCGACCCTGAGAATTTTTAACCTCTATTGTATTACTGTCATTCACTGCGGGCAGATATTGGAGAGAAAAGACCATACATAGGCTTTGGGGCTGCACATACTTGGGTTTAATACCAGGGATATGCTGCCTACCAACTTTGGGGAAATTGCTTACTTAATGAGACTGATAAAAACCAGCTTTTCTGGCATCTTGGGAAAGTAAGTGCCTCAGATTAGTTCCTTAGCAAACATGATACGATGTTAATTTCCATGCAAGAATTTTATTGGGCTGTACTCAGGATCACCCCCTGTGGTGAAGGGAAGGGAACAAGACTGGGATGGCCAAGAAGCTGACCTGCAGTGTAGTTGCCAAGGAAACCTCAGCAGATCCTGTAGGAACTCTGGAGCTGGGATGGTCCTCCAGAGTTGTCCTGCTTGCAGCAAACGGCCAATGAGATAATGTAATTTATACCCTTTCCCCAAGGACCAGACATTGGACATGGGTTGTTTCCAGGGTGGGTGTATGAACTGGGCTAGGTGGTTCTCTTCAGCTTAAGCAGATTCCCTGAGAAGTGATACTCTAAATGGCTGGAGAATGAGTGCTTCAGTTGTGAAGCGGGATCTGGGTAGTGGTCCCAGATTGTCCACTAGAGTAGGTTCAGTCCCGATCCCATGATTCAGTAAATGCCTCCTCACTTGAACTCCCCTCCCCAGAGGTTCACTGTGCTTTTCCTTGAGATACTGTGATTGGACTTCAAGCTTTCTCTATTGCAGTCCACCCCTAGGGCTTGTCTTTGTTCCTGGTCCCAGGAGGCTTCCTTTCCTGATTGTCATTTCCTGAGGTGACAGCATGCCTTTCAGGCAAGACCCAGCCATTCAATTCTGAGATTATCTTTGAGAGGTTCTTGAGTTACCAACTTTTTTCAGCCCAGGTCCTGGAGCTGTTAACCTTGAGGGTCTTTGCACATTCTGCTTATCTCTGCTTTAGTCCGGAGATTAGATAGAGCTTAATCTCCAAATGTGAATCTGGCACAAGTTGGACAGCACAGAAAATGGCCACCAGCCAGGCAATCAGGTGGGAGTTAACAAACAAGCCCCCTGGAAGTATTTGCATGGAGGTCAGGCCTTTCCCCATCACAGGGTCAGACGAATGAGTGACCTGGTCGCAATAACAAACAAGTTGCCAGATGGCACTCCCCGCGCAACCACAGGTCAGATTGAGTGTTATTTTGTATCTTGTGTGAACCCTTCCAAAGCTCCGTGCTGACTTTGATTAATGACAACTAATATTTATTGAGCCCTAGTCATGGGCTAAGTGCTCCGCGTACATTATCTCATAGAAACCTCACTGCAGCCCCGGGAGGTTCCTGTGAGGACAGGAGTATTATTTTCCCCATTTTGTAACTGAGGAAACTGAGGCTTAGGAAGAATTTACATGCCTGGTGAAGGTCCCCGTCTTTCAATCTATTCATCTTTAACTTTATGTTCTTGAACGTGCTTATCATAGTTACTTTGAAATCCTTGATTGCCAACTTACTATCTTGATCACCTTTAGGTCTGTTTATTGTCTTTTTTCCTCTCTTGGTTTACAAGCCTATGTTCCTATGTCTTGGCATACTTACTATTTTTTTTTAATTGAAAGGTACATATTGTGTATAAAGAATTGTAGAGATAGGCTGCTGTTAGTATTTTTCCAGAGAGGCTTTATGCTACCCTTTGCTGGGTTTATAGAGAGAGGGGCTGGTACCTTTACTCCAATGAGAGGCCGAGCTGAGTCAGGGCTATGTTTCATTTTTGGCCCTGTCTACATCTGGTTTGTCCCGAATTCTATGTAGATTTTTAGCACTTTCCTCTGAGAGCCTGTTCTGTTGATTGGGGGCCTCCCCCGCCCTCCTAGCAAACCTTGAACTCTAATTCTTATATCAACATCACAGTGAGACTGCAGAAAGCAATACTGTGAATTTCAGGGGATTTCTGCTCAGATTTGTAGCTTCCGAAGACATTCAGCTTCAGAAGTAAGCAAATTCCTAGAGGAATTCCGTTTCAGATTCAGTTTCCACTCTTCCCTCCTCACTGAAATGTTGCCTCCTCAAGTTGCCAACGTTGTCTCTAATCCTGTGAGACTTACATAGCGTTTTTTCTGATTTCTGTCCTCCAACTGTGGCCCTTGCCTGGGAAAAGCCCAAATTATTGGCCTCTTGACTTGCAGTTAGAATTGACAAATGCCCTCAGTTACAAAGTATGTGCCAAACTTCAGCTTACCTTGCTGCACTATTTCACTCTCCAGAAATTTGGCTCCTTCAATCTTTTCTCCTGTGTTAGTTGCATCATGCTGTTAAACAGATGTTTTCAAATTTGTATTGGAGTTTTTTCTAATCATTTTCATGGGGACTATGGATCTGCCCCAAGCGACTCTGTCCTACCTGGCAACAAATTTGAGTTTCCTTTACTTGAAATAGAAAAGGTTGATCTGGGATGTCTTCAAGAAGGCCGCTGCTTTTCCTAAGGATCAGAAACCAAGGAGATATTTTAACTTAGTGTGAATGTTGAAATAGTTCACTTACAAAGAAAGGAAAGCAATCCCAGATTGAGTTCAGAGAAAACTGTCATGAATGAAAACAATAAAATGGGGAAAGCATGGAAGAGATGCTAAAATAATTTAAAATTTTATCACATGGAATGAATGAATGACAGACTGTAAAAGCTATAATACCCCATTCTTTTCATTTATATTATGAAGTAGTCTTGAAATATAGTAATAATTGTTGTTTGAATATATATAGAACTCCGATGGGTACCACAAGATAATGTGTAAAGGGTCAGGTAGTAATTCCTAATGACCTGATCTTACCAAATTCTTTGGGACTTTGGAGAAAACATTACTTTGGAGCAGTGACAAGAATCAAACTAGAGAAGCCTTCTGTTAGAGAGCTCACCAACATTTACTGTTTCTCCATGCATAACTCCTCCTAGAGGTATTTATCTTAGAAATATATTTAATGGTGAATGATGTAAAGGAAAAAGTCTGTAATGATGAAATATTTTACACTTTGTAGTCTTTCAAATTTCTCTAAGTACATCTAAGGCTGGCTCTGCTTATTGGTCATGAAAACTTGTGTTTGTGGTTACACACAGAGGTAGGGTATGAGTCTAGTGTGACCTCCAATCTCATTTCCTCTAAGTGGAAAGAAGTGAATTGATTTTTCCTTGCTTCTTTGCCATTCCCCTGCCACTGATTTAACCAATGGGAACTTTCTTATCTGGTTTCTTTTATAAGAAGAAAGTGTAGTTCTAAGAGACTAAAACAGCTCTTGGCTTGAGGTTGATGTTTGATTGTAATACTATTTATTACCTTGAGAAAAATAATTTGCAGTTTTTGAGTTATTAGAATTGACGATTAAATGAGAGAGCTACTGTAGAGTGAAGAAAAATTCAGCATGGTTGAGGTCCATGCTGAATTTATTTATTTATTTTTTTGTTATTGCTAAATGTCTAAAGCTAAAAGTCACTTACAAACAATCTGCATATATTAACTTCATTATCAGCTGTTATGTAGTATATCCGATACAATTTCCATTGGTTTTGTTGATGATTTTATAGTAATTAGTTTCCATGAAACTTACAGAAAAATATGTGACACAAACCCATTCCTAAGCTAAGGAAAATACCTCAACATGTTCATTCTGTGAAAGTATCTTCCTACAACTAGACAACAGGATAAATATTTATATTTTTACAGGTTGGCTTAAGCTCTAGTATCTTATTTAAAATGGATTTTGTGGGCCAGCCAAGCGGCTCAGTTGATTAAGAGCTCACTCAAGAGTGCGAGCTCTGAGCAACAGGGTCACTGGTTTGATTCCCTGCCCAAGTTGAACTGCCGCTGAGCTGCCAACAGGTGGCAGGATGGCTCAGCTAATAAATAAATAAATAAATAAATAGATGATAAATAAATAAATAAATAAATAAATAAATAAATAAATAAATAAAGACTACAAAATGGATTTCATGGTAATTTCCTTCCAATCATGTAGTCATCAATAGAATTTAAAAAAAATTGGCTGATTACTGTCTACAGTCATCTAAAACTCCTGTTCATTTAACAAATAAAGATACTAGGCCCAAAGCAGTTAAATGGTTTAACAAAAGACACACAGCTGGCTGGTGGTTGGTGGAGAGGTTGAAAACAGAAGGGAGAGCTATCGCAGCATCTTTCTACCTCATCACATGGCCTGTGACACAAGGCCTCTCTCTCACAAGATAGCTACACAAATCTCCACCTCTTATACCAGCCATTTGTTTTTTTCTTACGTAAGCTTCTTAGAATAATTCTGTCATATGTTCTGGGTTATTAAAATGGATAAAACCTACTTTATTTAGAAAAATTCCTGAAAATGATTGTTTACTAATATAATGTTCTGAGCATATAATCCACTCTCATAGTTTACAATTAAAAATGTATAAACTGCTATATTGTAGAAATCCTCTATGCCATCCTGTCACCCAGCCGCCTAATTCACCTCCCCATGGTCAACCTGTGTTATTAGATTCTTGTACAGCCTTGCAAACATATGTTATGCCCATGCAAGGAAATAAACTTTATTTATTTATTTTTTACCTCTTTTTTTGTAGCCGCTTTTACTGTCACAGTAAACAACTCAAAATGTCAGTGGCTTACCCCAAGAAAGTTTTGCTCATAGATCTGTAGGTCAAGAGTGGCTCTGCTTGGTCCAGCTGGACGTGGCTGGGTTTGAGCCAGCTCTGCCCCACATATCTCTCATTCTGGGCCTCTAGCTGAGGGAGCAGCAGCTATCTGGGCTTGTTCTTTGCACGACAGATGGCAGGCAGGAGCTCCAAAGGGTCTCGCCAAAATGTATGATGCTTCTAAATCCTTTGTTTGCAAATGACACTCACTTATTTCTCATGCCATTGGTTAAAGCAAACCACTTGGTTCAATCCAGAGTCAACAGGGTAGAGAAATATATTTCTCCCACAGGGTGATAGGTAGGAGTGAATATTTAATCATTAATTGTTACCCTGGTGTGGGCCTGCATATTATATACCCTGTATTTCTACTTATTTGCATATCAGTACATAAACTTTTTTTTTCCTGTTTTTTATACTGACACAGTATTCCATTTATGGCATCCATAATTTAATTAACTGGTTCTCCATTGATGGACATTTGACTATTTCCAGCATTTTAACATTATTGCAATGAGTAATGTCAAACATACACCATTTTGCATATGTGCAAGTTCTATTGGCAAGATAAAAATTCCTTGAAGATGACCTGTTGAGCTCAAAGACAGATGTTTATTTGGGTAAATATTAATATTGGAAAATATTGCAAATTTCCTCTCCATAGACACATGTATCCTTACACATTCCCACCAGCAATATTAGAATGGACTCATTTCACTGCATTTTTGCTAACTCACTATGTTACTAAGCTTTGGAATTCTTTTCAATCTGCTGGAAAATAACAGCTGTGTTGTTGTAGTTGTTGTCATTGTTGTTTTGTTTTAATAACAGTTATGTTAAGATATCATTTACTTACCATAAAATTGACCTTTTGAAAGTATATAATTCAGTGAGATTTAGTATACTCATAGAGTTATGCAAACATTGTAATTTTAGAACATTTTTGTCACCCAAGAAAGGAACTGTGCCCCATCCACACCAGCCATTCCCAGTTCTCTCTGACCCTTGGCCTTGACAACCACTAATCTACTTTTTGTCTTTATTCATTTGCCTATTCTGGACATTTCAGGTAGAATTGGATAACATGTACCCTTTCATGGCAGGGTTTTTTTCACTTAGTATATCATTTTCAAGGTTCATACATTGTACTTTGTTATAGCATATATTAGTGCGTCATTCCTTTTCATTACTGAATAATTTTACATTATATGGACATACCACGTCTTGTTTATCCAGTCATCAGTTGATGGATATTTGGGTTGTTTCTATTGTTTTACTATTATGAATAATGCTGTTGTGAACATTTGCATTTAAGTTTTTGTATGGACATAATACTTTAATTTCTCTTGGGTAAATACTTAGGTGTGCTATTTCCAGTTTAAACATAGAGTAACCATAAGACAGTCTGCCAAGGGAATACAAAGATTTTCATTTTTCTACGTCTTTACCAGCACCTGCTATTATATGTCTTCTTTTATTTCAAGCCTCCTAGTGGATGTGCAGTTTGTGGTTGTGATTTGATTTGCATTTCCCTAATGCTAATGATGTTGAGCATCTTTCCATGTGCTTATTGGCCATTGTTATGTTTTCTTTGGCAAAAATCTTTTGCACCTTTTTGATTGGTTATTTGTCTTTTTATTATTGAATTCTAAGTTATTTATGTATTCTGGATACCAATCCCTTATTAGATAGATAATATTGAAATACTTTCTTCTATTCTGTGGATTAGTTTTTTACTTTCTTGATGTATCCTTCAAAGCACAAAAGTTTTTAATTTTCAAGAAGCCTAATATTGGGTTGTTGGAAAAGTCATGATGCATTTTT
This sequence comes from Hipposideros armiger, assembly GCF_001890085.2. Taxonomy (NCBI): domain Eukaryota; kingdom Metazoa; phylum Chordata; class Mammalia; order Chiroptera; family Hipposideridae; genus Hipposideros; species Hipposideros armiger. Next base: position 1,907,278 of record NW_017731463.1, on the reverse strand, counting down.
GCAATGAAAAACAGAAAAATATGTCATGAGTTTTCCGACAGCCCAATATATCAATTTTCTTTTTGTCATTGAAGCTTGTGCTTTTGGTGTCATATCTACAAAACAATTCTCTAACCCAAGATTATGAAGATTTACTCTTTAAGCTTTTCCTTAGAGTTTTAGAGTTTTTACATTTAGGTCTATGATCCATTTTGAGTTAGATTTTGCAAATGGTGTGAGTAGAGATCCAACTTCATTCTTTTGTGTGTGGATTCTCGTTGCCCCAGCAACATTTGTTGAACAAGCTATCCTTTCTTCATTGAATAGTCTTGACATCCTTGTTAAAAACCATAGGTGCATGGGTACATATGTGCATAGGTTAGCCATAGGTGCATGGGTTTTATTTGGGGCTCTTAATTCTATTTCTTTCATCTATTCGTCTATCCTAATGCCAGTGCCACAGTGTTTTGGTTTTCATAGCTTTATTGAAATAGAGAAGTATGAGTCCTCCAAATTTGTTCTCCCTTTTCAAGAGTGTTTTGGATATTATGGGCCTCTTGGATTTTAATATGAATTTAGGAGCAGCTTACACATTTCTCAAAAAAAGGCTGATGCGATTTTGATAGGAATTACATTGAATCCATTGTCAGCGTAGTTTCAAATTGCATTTGTCTTATGAATTAGGTAGGATATATTTTTCATATTCTTTTTTTTTTAAAGATTTTATTGGGGGATTGGGAGAGGGGAACAGCGTTGGGGAATCAGGGAAGGGGAACAGACAATTTTCTGTCCTTTTGTTCTTCATTCTAGTTGTGGAGGATGTTGCTTCACTGGCCCATGTTGGTATTATCATTGCACTCTTCCCAGGTGAGGCAGATCAGTCGCCTGCCACTGGATGGCCTCTCACAGCAGCTCTTGGCAGCTCATGCCAACTGCCAGCCACTTATGGTAGCTTTACGGCAGCCCACTGCAGCCTCACAGCAGCATATGCCGTCGCTGGTGACTCACAGCAGCCCAGCTCCAGGTAGAGCTGTTATTCACCATCTTAGCTGTAAAGGGCAGTGTCACTGGCCCTAATGTGAGATCTGAACCGGGGCCCTGCTGCTCAGAGCTGGTGTCCCAAGCCAGCTCTTAACCAGAGTGCCACTCGGTTGGCCCTATTTTTCATATTCTTAAGGTTAGTTTGATTTTATTTTTCTGAACTGAGAACTCATCATAACAGAGACATGGGTGTCAGGCCCAATTCTGTTCTTGTAATACACAAATTATTTGAATACAAGTCAAGAGGGATGGGCATGTTTCATAGCCACACTGGAATGTAGACTCACATGTACTTTTTTATGCTCCCCTCAAAAGGATTAAGTGCACTGGTATTGTGACATAGGATGTTTCTGATTAAAACAGCTAGACCCACATTTAAATTAACAACAACAAAAAATCTGTTTCATTTTCCCTGTCCTCAGAAGACAAAGTGTTTTTATTATAATGTTCGTGGATTAAAAAGTATCCCAAAATAACTTTCATCAAAATAGCCAGATAACTCATACTTAGAAGAAAGTCATTTCACAAGACGGATCAATTTATTCTTAATGTATATCTTTTCTAATGGTGTCTTTTTCTTCAGGTGTCTTTTTCCCTATTCTCCAAGGACAGAATTTGTAGAATTCTTGCCCTCTCTGTGTGTTGAAGAATTTTCCCTCTTACTTTTGTGTATGTTATTTTTCTGTTCTTCTCTTACATAGTATGAGTTTACAATAATATGAATATGCTTCTCTTGTATTTTCTAGTCTTCTAACTGTAATTTATAGGTTTTAAATTTAGCCCAATCATGCTCCTTGGAAGAAAAAAGCTAACTCCCAGATTTGTCAAGTCAAGGCCAGATAACCCAGTGTCACTGTAAGGCACACAATGGTGGAAGGACAGAGAGCATCAACCCACCATATTGACTGAGAGTCAGTGGTCAGCGGGTTTTGCTGTCCAGCTATGCTAGGAATTAGATTATAAGTATAAGACCTTTGAGTGCTCTGTTCCAAATATAAAGACCTTTTATCTATTCCCCTAGAGTGCTGAAAGGGTACATTTTTCATTCAGTCCAAAATGGCTCTCAATGCCAATGGACATTAATGAATTCTAGATCACAAAAGGGCTCTGTAGATTATGAAATGGCTCTGACTGTCCTTGATAACGCATTACAGAAATGAATAAAGCAGTGGCATTATAATGTAATTAAATTAATGAGAAGGTAAGATGACCATGCATTTTAAGCAAGTTTTCTTTAAGAACCTACTGCTGTTCCCTTTCAAATCTGCTCTCAGGAGCAGCTAATGTTCTCTATCTTTCTAGGCTCTCTCACCTCTTAATTATAAGTGGTCCTTTATGGTATCCCATCATTATTTTTGGTGACAGACACAGCTTTTCTAATCATTAACCTAGCCCCCTGGCCACCTGGTGACATGGCATAGAAAGAAAAATGAGAATATGTTATAGAATTTAAATGTGGTTAAGCAGGGCATTTCCACTCAAAAATGATCTGAGTGGAATTTTGCCCATATTTAGTTAATGTCTTTAATGTCCTAAAGAGGTCAATGAACTTTATAAATGTGCCTGTGAATCATCTTTGCATCACTTAGAGGTGGTGCCAAGTTCAAAGACTTTCCATGGCATTAGTATTAGCAGGGAGCACTGATATTTGCTATTTCCAGTTAACCATGTACGCTAGGCCTTTTCACTTCAGTTGTTTCAGAGGACTCGATTTTCTTCAGGTATGGCTAAAGCTAGTTTATCAAGAAATTGAGGAAAGAAAGGAACTAACTTCACAATTATTTCCACATCAGGCTTATGAGGTCAGATTCATTATCTCACCTATTTCAGATGAGGAAGCTGAGGGTTCTGACACAGCAGAAAAGGGCTTTGCATTCTAGTGTAAGCCCCAAACCTGAATTTCCTCTTCTGTACTCACTGCCCCACCCTAATGGAGGCTGCACGAGGGACCTACACTCAGGGTACAAAGGAAGTGGACTAGAGTTTCCTTGGCCTAAGAGACTCTAGGTCCCTCCTGTTCCATATAATCACATTTTTGTTATATTCTCTATAAGGTGTTGGAAAATAATTTTCTATTCCTTTATCTTTTCTAGGACAGGGTCTATTTTTCACCCTCTTAGCCATGTTCACTGGAAATGGGCCTTTTGTCAGAAGACACTAAGCATGACTGGAGCCCCTGTTCCTTGTCAGCTTTATCAAGGGTCTCTAATGGATGCCCCTTCTGGGCCACCTCCTTTTTAAAAATGAACCCAAGACTAGAATATTCACTTGTGTAGAGTCTATGCTTTCTGATGCTGTATTAGCATGGCCAGAAAATGGGAGGAAAAGGAATATAGAAATAGCTTGGACCAAAATAGAAAAAACAAACAAAAAAACTAAGTGTGCCTGGAAATTGATGGCCACATCATGTCAGCTTCATTGCTGAGGGGACCCATAAGAACTGGAAGGAAACCTAAAGATCATCTTGGTTGAATCCACCCAGTTTTTCAGATGGACAAATAGAGGCCTATAGAGGTCAAATGACTTCCCCAAAGTTATACGTTAGGACTCTCCTAACTTCTAATCCACTGCCCTTTCTTTGAGACCATGATTACCTCAATCAAGGCTGCGAAATAGTCGATGGCTTATAATCTTTCTATTTTCAATCTGATGCATGATATCTTTTATATATACTACATTTAATTTTCTAACTTGGACTTTTCTGGAGTAAAAAATACACCCTTCATATTTTAAGCTACTTAGATTTTGGGGTTTGTCTGTTATCACAGTATAGCTTGCCTGTCTGTCCTGAATAACATACAAATCTATTGAAATGATCTTATATTATTTTCTCCCCTACTGTATTTACTGGTGTGTTACATTAAAAGATCTTCTGATGTTGAGATAGATAACCCTTAGATTATGAGGTAGCATATAATCATGATGTATTTGATATATACTACATTTAATAAACTATTATTTTTTTTATTTCTTGACTCTAGGATCACAAGTGAGATGGGTTTGTCATGTGTTTTTCTCGCCCTGTTTTGACCTTAGGTTTCTAGATTCGTACATTGGTTGACTTCTTGTTTGATTCCCTGAAGCAACTTGTCTAAGATAGAGATGATCACTCCTTGAGTTTGGAGCAAAGGTGACTGTAACATAAAGTGAACTTGGAGAGATGATAAGGGGCCAGATGATTTAGGGTCTCATAGGCCACACAGTAAGAAGTTCGTATTTTATTCAAAGAGAATTAGGAAGCTATTGAAGGATTTAAGCTGTTGAACATCAGCATGCTCTGTTACCTATTTGATCACTCTGGCTGTTACCTGGAGAGTACATTAAGGTGGCTAAGCATGGAGGTAGAAAGACTAGTTAGAAGGCTAGTTAAGTGGTTTAGGTATGTGATGGTGGTATGGTGCCTTAGACTAGGAGGGGGCAGAAGGGGTGAGAGAATTGAATTATCTTCATATGATATTTATTTTGAGATATATTTATAGGACTTGTTAACAGATTATGTAAAAAGAGTAAGGAAAAGGGAGGAATTACAGCTTACTCAAATGAATCTTAGAATTTTGCTTGTGTAATGGGAAAAAGAATGTCCTACTTACTCACATGGGGAATTCTGGGAAAGGAATAATTTGGGATGTAGGCTGGGAAATGAAGAGTTCTGTTTTGGACCTATTTAAATAGAACTGTATACTAAGTGCCCCAATGAAGATATAAAATAAATAGTTAAAAATGTGAGTTTCGAGCTCTGGGGAATAAATCAGGACTGATAATATAAATTGCAGTATGATCAGCATATTGTTGGCATTTAAAGCCATTGAACTGGATGAAGTCACCAGAGGACAGATAAGTATCTGGGGCAGGCAAAGAAGGTGAGCCCGGAAGAAACTTTCTCCAGGGCTCTCTGGTGTACCTATTTTTGGGTCTTGATGAGTCTTCCATGTACTTGGGCTATGACATTCACTCGGAAACTTGTCAGGCACAGTGTAGATGCTTAATGAATAGAGGATTGAATAACTTAGATAAAACACTGTTATTTCTGGTGTAGATGCTTGGGAATCGGCAGAAGTTCTTGCAGCCTCTCCCCAGGCATCCTTCTACCTGCAGTGGCTCAGTGGGGGAACTTCAGGTCCTCTTTCAAGGATCTCCTAGCATAAATGCACTGTGTTTGGTCAGGGTAGAACAGGGTCAGCTGTGTTTGGGAGTCCATCTTATGCTTCTTCAGAATGGGGAATTGAGTATTTAGATGGTCAAATGGAATCCAGAACATAATGCGTACGAGTCCCAGGAGGGTGGGAGAATCTTGTCAGGATGAGTCTGAAGGCCTGGAATGTTACGTCCTCATCCAGAACATGGGTTGCTAATCAGTCATAGTGTTCTTTCTGCTGACCCCTCAAGTGTTGTCAACTTGACTCAACACACGGAACAAAAACAAAAACAAAAATGAAAACATTTTTTGCTAATCAAGGAATAGGCAGATGCTGGATTTAACAGCTATGGTGTTTGGGGAGCTTAATGACAAGTATTTAATAGCCCGAAAGGATGAAAAGAGTTGGCTTGAGGGCCTTGGCCATTTGCTCTGGGAGGGCTTGGCTCCTGGGTGGCCATAGGCTACACTGAGAAATTTAGAAAAACCTTGTTTTTTAGATATCTAGTTAATGGGCTCTACTAATCAAAGGTAAATAGCACTGATTTTCATACCTTGAAAACTTAACCCTGGAATAACCCACGGTGAAAAAGAAAACTAATCCTTTATAAGAGCCTAATATTTAAGGAGAATTGGAAACGCCCTGTGCCAAGTAGAGTAAAAGCTGCAGAGGAGGTGGTTAAAGTATCATAAGAGGAAAACTTACAGAGAGAGAAAATTAATTCAGGTTGCTAAGCTCTTTACTGTATTGCTATCCAGTCTTTCACCTATGGCATCATTCTTATAATATTTGAAGTTGATGGACATAACTATTGTAGGGTCAAGTTCCCCCAATATTTTTTTTAACATAAACTGCAGAAATGTATTAAGTAATTTAAGTCAACCTTTCAGTTTCTTCATCTGTTGTTTTTATTTTGTCATTTCTTTTTAAAAACAAGTTAGGTTGGTAGAAATTCAGTAGTGCTAATGCTTGGAAAAGCTAGAAAATATTTATAAGTAGAGATGATAGAGAATCAAAGAAAAGGAGGATGAAAGAATTACACAGTAAGGTCTTGACCTGAGGTGAGAAGTTGCCCTCTTACATGATAAAATTAGCAACTTCCAAGGGCCTACGAACTGCTGACTGGCAGATACATTTAAGACAACTGTGTAGTCAAGTCCAACATCATGACGATAGATAGTAAATGTTTCTGGGTATTCAGCCTTTCTCATAGTCACACTTTAGCAACAACCACTCTACCCAATGTTCAAAGGTAAGTAAGTCCTTTCTCCTGCATGAGGTCTTTCCTGGTACCACCAAAGCCCAAAATGAACTCAACAAAAGAGCTTACCTCTGATCAGTCACTTTGATTATTTCACATCAATCCTGTCTCAATGTAGATTAAAATCATTTTAAACCCTTCTATGTCATCTAATTTTGTACTCAAACAATATGAATAGAAAGTAATCTGTGGTCACCTAGATTAGCATCCTCAAAGTAACAATCTCTTTAACAACCTTGGAGACCAGGGTCATCTAGCACAGCCTTAGTTCCAGGGACGTGCAACTCACCCCCTCGATATGGCTGTTCTGTGTATCCTTAATTGTTAGAAAGTACTTCCTTGTGTTGAATCGAAATCTATCTGCCTGAAACTTCTACTTACTGAATTTAAATTTGTCTGGGGCTTGAAAGATGGTTTGATTCTTGTTCCAGATGAGGGTCCTTTAACTTTTTAAGATAATTATTACAAATCACTCAAGCCTTTTCCTTCATGGACAAAACACCAATTTCTTCCTGTCAGCAGAGTGGCTTTGAGCAAGGCACCTCCCCCATCCTTCCTGCTTTCCTCCAGATTCATTTAGCCACTCCTTCAGGGAGTGCCTATTGTGCTCCTGCTGTGTGCCTGGCACTATCCCAGGCTCTGCGTGTGCAACAGGGCACAATAAGTAGTGAAACGGGACAACATCTCTGTGCTCATGGATCTTAAATAGCAGAGGTGACGGCAAGAAAGTAAAGGAAGGGTTGATTCCGGAGGTCTGTGGCCTTGGTCGGTGGCATCCAGAACATTCTAGTTGTGTCTGCACAGAGCAGTGCTGTGACAGCCCCAGTTTCTAATCCTTCCATTCATTTGGGCTATAGGTCACCACTACATTTCCAACAATGCAGTTTGAGATTACATTATCTTTTTTTTGACAGGGGTGTGCTTCTTTTGAGCAATACTGAGTTTGCTTTCAACTGCGAACAAAGCAATCAAATCCAAGTGTCTCTTTTATTTGAACTGATATGCAGTCATATCTTATTCATCCTGTATTTAGTGCTAATCCAGCACTCTCATCTAGAGATAAGGCTTAACTTTTATCCTTGCTAAATTTCATTGCATTTAGTTCAGTCCATCTCTGCAGCCTGCGGAGATCTCCTTGGGTCCCACTGTCATTATTCAGTGCTTTAGCTGTTCCCCATAGCTTTGCGCCATTTATACATTTGGTGAGAGTTGCTAGGTGTGCCTTTAGTTGCGTCACTGTACACAAGCTCAATGAGAACATGGAAATTCTAAGGTCAGAACTCTGAATCTTCCCTATGGGGTTCTCCTTTCTGGTGTGTCCTGATCAACTAAACAGTGTTCCTTTTGCTGATCTTATTCAGTCTGCTATGAATTTAATTTGAGCTCCTATCTTACCATCATGTTTACAAAGCTACCACAAAAGACACTGTCAGATGCCTTGCTGAATGATATACATGGCTTTCCTATAGCCCCCATTTGGCAGTCTAGCGGCCATACTCACAGCAGAGATGAGGCTAGACTGCAGGATATATGATCAGCTTTTTGTGATGACCACTTTTCTCTTTAAGTTTTCAAAACTCACCCACTTCCTGATTGCTTAAAGCCCAAACTTCCCCGCCTGGGCAGTAGGTTCTGCACAGTCTGGCCCCAGTTTATACACCAGTTTCCTTTCCACCAACGTCACTTTCTCTCTTTGAAACCAGCCATACCAAACATTTATCTATATTCATGTTTCTGAAATTCAGCACACCACCCACCTGAAATGCTGCTTTGCTGTTATTCCTCTATGTCCATTTGGAAGATTCTTACCACTTTTAAAGGCCCTGATAAAATGTCCTCGACTCTCATCTCTCTAATTTCCTAACACGTTATAGGTACATGCACTGAACACATTGCACTATAGTGAGTTACCCGTCTCTCGTCTCTTCTACCAGACTCTGTCTTGGGCAAGATCTCTTCATCAGCAGAGGCTAGCATGATGCCTGGTGTGCTGTGCAAACTGAATGAAGCTTTGTTGAATTCTATTATAGAATTTCACTGAGGACAGCTTCTGGGTACCAATTCAGTTCGTGCATTCATCTTCTCCCTTATTTCTGCAAATTGGCTCTATTTTGCTATCATCTTTTCTCTATCATGCTTAAAAAGTTCCTGAGAATTTCATTTCCAAATTCGCTCAGTGCCAGTGACTGGAACTGCCTGGGCCCTGGAGACAAACTCTTTAAAACAATCGAGTGCCCTTTTACTATGTATTCCTTATCCTGTGTCTCGGTTGCCTCTTAAGGTTAACATCATGTAGTGTGAGAAGCATGCAATTTGGAATCTAAAGACTGGGATGTAAGTCCTGGCTTTAACTCTGCTGAGCTGTGTGACCTTGAGAAAATAAGTTCATTTCATTGAAGCCCAGTTTCTTCATTTGTTATTGGAGAGTTATACCGTCCATTTTTATCATTGTATTGCTCCAATCGTGTCTTCAATCATTTCCAGTTGAAAGACTGTTCGAGGCTAAGTATTTGGAAACCAAATAGGAAATGAGTTGCTCTGTGTTTTCCCACCTTCTGGGGTCACGACCGAATTGACCCCTGTTCAGCTGCTGGAGCTCTGCTCCCATATGTCCTGACATCAGCCCTGCCACCTGCCGAAAGGTCCAGATATGGTCTGTTCTTGCCATGCACAGGCCTCCTGCAGGGGCGCTTCCTTTTATCTGTTGTTATGCCATTCTGATTCTGTCACCTGGTTTTCACTACACTTTAGAAACCATACACTGCCTGTTCCATGGACTCTTTTCAATTACTGTAGCTACAGCTGCCCCTGGTGTCTGACCAGCAGAAATACTTCTCCTGATATGGGCAATATGATTGCTACAGGACTGACTGTCTTTCCATAGACTTCGTTTGCCTTGGAATAAAAAGATTTGCACAATAGAGCAAGACAAAGCAGATAATATGAGTTCTGTTTGATATTTCGGGAAACTGAGGCTTAGAATGGCCAAGTCACTTACCCAGTGTGAGCTAGATATTAATTAGTGGAGTCAGAGCTAAAGTTAAGATGCTCTGTTTCTTTCTCCTGTTCTGTTCCACCATGCCCAAAGGGCAGGAATGAAATCTAAATACTTTCTGTATTTCTTCCCAACAGTCTACTCATAATATGTGCTCAACTAATTTTCCAATTAATTGAAAAGTATGTAACATTTAAAAATTGTATCATTTTGGAAATAATCTAAATAAAAATTTAAAGATTTCAACAGGAAGGAGAGAGGAATAAACTCCTGATGAGGAGAAATTTTAGTTTTTATTTTTCTTCTTTGCCAGCCCTCTGACATTGATACAGGAGTTCTAATTAGCAGGGGAGTGGTCATGACATGGACAAAAGTATGGTAAAAGTGAAAGATAATTCATTAATGAGGGTATTGTGCTATAAATAATTGAGAATTGATACCAAAGAAGAAGGTATTTTTAGAAACTTGTCATTTGGGTTAAGATTTCTCAAAACTTGGCTTTTTTTTTTTATCCTGCTTATATCAATCTCAAATCAATTATCCCACAAAATGCCAATGTAGTATTGTAAAAAGTCTAATTCCTTTAACATTGTTCTCCTCTTTGTACTTGCCCCTGTGTGGCTTACACTTCTTTCAAACAGCAAAAGCCTCAAGTTAATAAAATGCTTTCTCTTCAAAATTCACAATGCTTTCTCCGTGTTACCATTTAATTAATTCTCAAAGCATTCCTCTGTGAAGTGGGCGTGTGGTGGGAAAAGAAATTATTCTCTCCTTTTGTGACACATAGGAAACAGATTCAAAGAGCAGATCATTTCCTTGATGCTAATTCAGTTTTGTTCCAAGTTGTAGACTGGGTTATTCTAGTCCACCCAGTCTTTGCATGGAATCATGGTCTTGGATAGTCACTCAGCAAATCAGCCCGTAATTATTGGGTGCCAACCCCATGTCAGATGCTGTTCTAGACCCTGGGAATATAGCAGTGAACAGGAGAGGAGAAGCCCCTGAGCTCTCAGAACGTAATTTCTTCCAGGGGAGACAGACAACAAACATCGTCTATATGTAAGTTGTGCAGTGTGTTAGGAGGTGTTAAATGCTCTGAAAAGCAAATAGATCAGTGTAGGAGGAAGGGGAATGCAGGGAGTCGATGATTTTAAAGAAGGTAGATAGAGAAGGCTGCACTGAGAGGGTGCCATTTGAGTCAAGAGTTGAAGAAAGAAAGGGAGTGAAACCTGAGGGAAGTGCATTCAAGGCAGGGGGAACAGTCAGCACCAATACTGTGGTGACAGCATGCCTGGGATGTTGGAAGAATCAAGGCGGGCAGTGTGGCTGGAACACGGACAGTGAGCAGGAGAGGAGCACAAACAGGTCGGGAGAGGGTAACCTGATGCCAGAGGATGAGGGCCTCACAGGCCTTTCGAAGATGTCTTTCCCTTTGAGTGACATGGGTGTCTTTGGAGGATTTTTAAGAAGAGAAGTGACATGACTTACTTTTAAAGTGATCACCGGCCTCTGTGTAGATGGGATGGATGGAAGCAGAGAATCACTTACAAGGCCATCGCCTCCATTCAGGAGCGATTAATTGTGACTCCAGTCAGGATGGAAGCGGAGGAAACGGTGCGAAATGACCAGATTCTGAATATATTTTGCAGGTAGAGCCAATAAGATTTGCTGATTGGAATGGATATGAGTTGTGAGGAAAACGGAGGAATTTTATCTTGTCAACTAGATTGGAAACTCCTTGAGGGCAAAGTCACCTATTATATTTCTTTATGTTCTTTTTTTTTATTATTATTTAAAGACTTTGTTGGAGAATTGGGGAAGGGGACCAGCCAAGTTGTTGTTCTTCAGTCTTAGTTTTGGAGGGCGCCAGTCACCACCTGACTGCCCATCGGCAGCTCGTGGCCTCTCAGCTCAAGGTGCTGTGTTCAATCTTAGTTGTGGGCGGGCGTAGCCACCATCTCATGTGGGATTCGAACCAGCAGCCTTGTTGTTAAGAGCGCATGCTCTATCCACTGAGCCATCTGGGCAGCAGCTCAGCTGAAGGTGCCGAGTTCAGTCTTAGGTGCGGGTGGGTGTAGCCCACCATCAAACAGGCAATCTTGTTACACCAGCTGAGCCATCCTGCCACCTGTTGGCAGCTCAGCGACAGCTCAGCTCAGCCACAGTGTCACTGGCCCATGTGGGAATTGAACCGGCGGCCCTGTTGCTCAGAGCTCGTGTTCTTAAGCCAATTCTTAACCAACTGAGCCACTCGGCCAGCCCTCATTTATGTTCTTTAAAAAATAGGAGAATGTTTCATGTGCAATAAATAAATAAATAAATAAATAAATAAATAAATATCTGTTGAATGAAAGGAGGGAAAGGCAAATCTACCTCAATAGTTCACAATTTGGGGTTCCTGAACCCTTAATGATTTGTAAAAATAAACACTTGTTTTGGTGATAATCATGTCCCCCCTCCAAAAAGATTATGTTGGAGTCCTAACTCCTTGTACCTTATTTGGAGATAGGGTCTTTGCAGAGGTAACTGAGTTAAAATGAGGTCATTAGAGTGAGCCCAGATCCAGTGTGACTGGTGTCTTATACAAAGGAAAAACCTGGATGCAGAGACAAACATGGAAGATGCTATCTTTTAAGAGACACTGGAAGAGGTCTACAAGCCATCTACAAGCCAAGGAGAGCGGCCTGGAACACATCCTTCTCTCAGAGCCCTCAGAAGGAACCAGTCCTGCCCATACCATTTTGGACTTGCAGCCTCCAGAACAGGGAGACAGTCAATTTCTGTTGTTTAAGCCACTCAGTTTGTGATTCTTTGTTATAGCACTCCTAGCAAAGTAACATAACTATTTTTAGTATTTCAAAAATATAAATAAAATTCTGATTTTTCCAAGATAAGACTGCTGAAACTAACAACAATAACAAACCTTAAATGTCATTGTTTCAGTGGAATTATTTTCATTTGGTGGAGTAACAGGGTTTTTACCTGCTACTTAGCTCTGTCTGGCATGGAAAATGAATGCATTATTTCACTTCCAATTTAATTTGTTTAACAAAAGTACCATAAAATATAGGGTCCACAAGGAAAATGATAAAAAAAATAATATTGAATGATGACAGCTGTGAATCACGTATTTACATATTCTGGAAAAGAAAGAAACAGAAAAAAAATCCCACAATATCCATGCTGTTTTTTGCTGTTTACAATACAAAGTCCCCATTACATAGGAGGGAAATACAAAAGAAAACAGATCCAAATCTTATATTCTAAGATCCAGGTGGGATTTGAGAGATGATCTCTAGTCTAATTTCCTCAGCTTATGTATGAAAAATATGAGTCCTAGAAATGTTAAGGTGACAGGCATAATTTTGTTTCCAATACACAGTAACACAAATTCTGAGTTGTCTAATGAGGTTTAACGATAACATTAGAAGAAATGATGAAAAACGCTATTCTTTGAATCTTTCTCCTTGTATTAGCCTGGTGATAATAAGTAGACATAAATAATCTTGAGTCATAACTACCCAGAGAGAAAGGTGTAGAGTTAAGTATGTGGACGATGACAGGTGGGAAGAGAGATGAGACAGAATAGAATGAGACACATCTTGGGGGGAGACCCCTGGATTTTGATGGACTCATGCCGTTGCTAGGAGTCATTTTTGCATAATTTTTTCACAACACTTTGGAGTGACACAGAGGTATGTTTGAATCCAGGCTCTGATATTTAGAAGGCATGTGACCACGGTCAAGTTTCCTACCTAGAACACTGGTTTCTTTACATACCTTGTATAGTAAATTTGTCAGACATGCTATTTTTGAATGTGTTTAGTGATAGTAGAAATCCAGTACATGGTGGTCTTATTACTAGTAATTTTCCTAATGAAGTTCAGAATTTCTTGCTTTTGTGTCTCATTAGAAACCCTTTCTCTCATCATCTCCACATGTAGATGTCCCCAGTCCTTGAAAAGCCCGGTTTGAATGTCAACCCCTTTCCTTCAATCAGATCACATACTTTCTATCATCCAGTTTTGTATGTTCATGTAGTTTTCGGGTTCAAGGTTTTATCTCCTTAACTTGCATTTCTTGTGGAACAGTGGGAAGCACAGTGAGAATTGAGATTTGAACTCTACCAGCCACTCAGTCAGGGAGGTAGAACCACTGAGGGTAATGGAGTAAGAGTGTATTATGGGAGCAAGAGCTTCCACAATTGTGCAGGAAGTTATTTTCCAGAAGGAGGAATTGAAAGATGTGAGAAATTCTCTACCAGATCCCAGGAGGCCTTTGTGTGGATGGACAGGTTGAAGCTTACAGGGGAGTCCGGTAAGCCAGGCACAGATGGTGCTGGAGGGGGCCATGACAGAAAGCTGGTAGAGAGGTCATTGGAAGCTGTGGTCTTTGCATAGCACTGCCTTTTAGGTCCACATTCAGGTTTCCGTGATGAGTGTGGGGCTATTGTTGCTCAGCAGGGCTGGGGATTTGGAAGGAAATCTGGATTCTGAGTGTGGGAGAGCGAGAACATGCTAGAACTTTCCAGGACTGTGTGTCACATCACAACAAACTACAAAGGCCTTCAGAGAAGAATAAGAGCTGGCTCACTCTTTTTCCCAGTGTTGCACAAATTCCTCCTTTGGCCAACTCTACTCACTGGCATACAGGAAAATGTAGTTCCAACTAATCAAGTTGGCACAGTACAAACCATCACAGCCACTATTGGTGACGTGGGTTGTACTGAGCAGTTTGCTTAACCTTTCTGATCCCCTTCTTCCCTGTTGGTATATCGACATAAAAGAGAGAACAATTATAACTACCTTTGCAGAGTTTTAGTAAGGATTGAATGAAATAATAATGTAAACAATGTGTTACAAAAAATAAAAATCGTGTTGTTGTTATTATACACACCATCATTTAGTTAACTTGCATCTACTGTGGGCCCAACTGTACTCTACCTGATAGACATAGCTGTGAACTAAATAGACAATGTATCTGTTATTATGAAACTAAATCAGACACCAATCAGATATTCATATAGAGATGTGAAGTAGGCAATTGGCTGACTGGATTTCAGGGGATGGGTTAGGTTAAAAGTACACATTTGAGAGTTACTAGTATTTAAGTATCTTTTAAAGGTATGCGTCTGAATTAGCTCACCTAGAGAGTGCACATAAATTGTGAAGATAAAAAGAGGCCCAAAAGTTGAGATCAGAGGCATTCCCAAAATTTAGGGATAAAAAAAATAAAGAGGAACAAGCAATGAGGCTGAGGAAGAACCGCCAGTATGTAGAAGGAAAATAATAAAGATTGGTGTCCTGATAGCCAAATGTAGAAGGCTTCCCAGAAGGTGCGAGAGATTGACTTTAACTTCTGCTGAAAAGTCAGTTCGTATGATAATTAAGAATGGACCATTGATTACCAACATGAAGGTCATTGCCAGGATGGAAGAGGTTAAAGTCAGAATGAGAGGAGAGGTAGTTTTCCTGGAGTGAAAGAAAATTTTTGGTTGTAAAACGGGGCAGTAATAAATGGAAAGTATATCAAGGGAAATTTTCTATACATATATTCTATATGTAGATATAATATCATATCTATGTGATGGATGTATCCCTGTGCAGCAGGGCATTTTTTTTACACATGATGCATACAATATTGGGTTGTCAGAAAAGTTCTGACATATTTTTTCTCTGTTTTTCATTGCAGAAATGCATCATGACTTTTCTGACAACGCAATATATAAAGTTGGTTTTAGTCTGTTAGTTTGTTGATTGATGGGAATGATCCGTTAGTGCTGAACTGGGGTAGGGCCGCCTAAGGCATAGAGCCTCTAGCTAGAGATACAAAGAAAACCTGCTTCCTTCAAGCAGTTCCTCCTTCGGAGGGAATGGTCAAACTGAGCAAGCACACCCAGTTATTCTTTCCAAATTTACTAATCCAATTCACATCAACTCCCCAGGAGTAGATTGTGCAAAGGGGGAGAGAAGGGCTGAAGGGGAGGAGGTGGTTTTTGGCTAGACCAAGAATGTTCAGGAAATATTCTGAGAAGTTGAAAAAAATGGCAATTTTGCTGCAAAAGACCATAGTTTCCAGGGCACACAATGGAAATATTTTAGGAATTGGGAAAGAGTGGGAGATGGGTCAGACAAGGGTGTGTGTAAAGGAGTTTGGGATAGTAATCCTTTTGCTATAGTATGTAGAATAGAGGATAGGTGCTTTTGAGTGAAACCTGACAGCGCCTGGGTGGGGCTGGAGAAATGCGTTGGTCCTGGATTCCAGTGTTTGGTTGGAATAGCGGTCCTGTCCAGGGAGCCAGCTCTCTTCTGGTTAGACCTGGGGCTTAAGAGGGGGCTGGCTTCCTTATCTTCTGTCTCTCTTTTCCCCACAGCTGGCCCAGCTGAGGAAGGAGAACTTCAGAAATTTAAAGCTTCCTAACCCTGCCGCCGAAAGCCAGACACAAAAGCTCCTTTACTGTCACGAGAACAAAACTGATTCTTCTCCATCATGTCATTGTCATCCTTACAGAAGAATGAGTGACAGCCACCTGGAGGATAATTCTGGGGGACCAGCACCCCAGGCCCTCTCTGAAAATTGCCAGAGGAGGAGAGCAGTGGGTTAGAGGAAAGTTCCTCTGAGCACCTTCTGTCAAAGGGAGAAACCGGGCATTGGGGATGGCCCTTCCAATTCACAGGTGGCAAGATTTTTCACCGCAAGTTGGCAGCCTCCAAATCACTTCCCGTTTCTCCAACTTGGGAGGGAGCTGAATGACTCATTTCATCCTGGCCGTTTCTTTCACTCCTAGGACGTCTCAATCGCTCGGCCCTCTCGTTATTTGAGTCTGACGGTAATCAGTCAACTGCTCCTCTCGTGCCGCCAGCGCAGTCGTCAGGCACGTGATGAAACCTGCTGGCGGCCCTGGGCTCCATCCACCCACCCACTCCCCCGTCCGTCGCCCTTCCTCCCTTCCGGCTTGCACGCTGCCCGCAGCTCGGCTCTCCAGGCCGCCAGCGGCGCGTGCACCCGGGCGGGCGGGCTCGCCTGGGCCGGGGCGAGAGGGCAGGGAGGCGCGGGAGGCCCCGGCAGGGCGGCCACGCCGAGCCGAGCTCCTCCGAGCCGCCGGCACCTCTGGAAGCCCCGGCCCCACGTGACTGTCCCCTCCTCCGTCCTCCTCCCAGTCGCGCGCACGGGCCGGGCTGCTCGGCTCCCGCGCGCGCTCGGCTGGTCCCAGCGCCCAGCAGGAGAAGCGGAGGAGGGAGCGAGCCAGCCGGGCGGCCAGGGGAGCGGGCGCGAGCGGCAGGCTGCCGGAGCCGCCCGTGCACGGCGGCGGCGAGGGTGGCGGTCGCCTGAGCGGCGGGAGCGGGAGCGGCGTGGGTTCCGCATCCGCCAAGTGTGATGAAGCTGTCCCACTCCGCTGCTCCGCTCGCCGCCAGCTGACACCGCCTGCACTCCAGCCAGCCCGGGAAGGGAGCCGCCGCGGGGCCGTGACCTTGGCCAAGGAGGTAAATAGGGGAGGTGGGAAGGGAGGAGGCGGCGCCACTCCAGCCCTCCGGGCCCCCGCCCCGCACCCAAGCTTCGCCCCGAGCTGCGCGGCCACTCCCGGGAGCCCCGCGCCCCGCGCCCCGGCGGGGCTGTGGGCGCAGCGCGCACGCCGCGGTCCACGGTGCTGAAACTGCTGCCCGGCTCCGGCGGCGGCCGCGGCGCGGGGCACAGGCTCGCCTGCCATTTGCCGCTGCCGTGAGAACCGAGCCAGGGAGCTGGGGCTCGCTTGTTTTCTTCTCTTTGGCTGGTCCCCCCCCCCCGAGGCTCCTCAGTTAGGTTGCTACCCACGGTGACCAAGGTAATTGCCTGAAGGGTTGAACTCCCACCAGCTCTTGTTGCCGAGATTCTGGTGCCTTCTTGCAAAGATTGGGCAGGATTGCGTCCTGACTTCCGAAGCCAAGTGGGGAGAGAGGACAGGACCCAGTGGCTGGCAGCGCGGGCAGGGGAAAGTAGCAGAGGCTACCCGGGCTCTGTGTGTGTGTGTGTGTGTGTGTGTGTGTGTGTGTGTGTGTGTGTGTGTGTGTGTGTGTGTCCCAGGGGAATAGAGACCAGCGCGAGGAGTGGGCATCGCTGACGCGGCTGCATGTGGGGAAACTAGACAGACACCTGGGAAAAGTGTGCTGCACAGGGAGTTGCCCTTTTGGGAAAACATCAGATGGACATACAAACACTGGGAGAGAAGAGAATTCTCTGTAGTATGAAAATGGTAACCGTGGGGCTTTTTTTTTTCTCCTTCGGGTGAACACCACACACTTTTTAATATGAGCATTCAGAAAATCAATGCAATTGAAAAGCATAGCCAAATGACTATTTTAGCTAAAAAGTTGTCATTTCTCACAGTTCCCTGGGGGGTACTATAGGTCTAAATTCAGTTAAAAATAAACCTATTCCGGCGCCACTTCCTCCAGCCAGCCCCAGCCTGTAAGCACACTGGCTCCACGTGAGGTGGGTGTTGTGGATAGTAAAGGCGAGTCAAGAGAATGAGCCCCCTTCCCCACGACCATTCGGACCTCACTGAAGTCCCTCTCACCCTTTGCAGCGCAGACTGTAATTCCTGTACCCCGGAGCGAACCAAGTGTGGGTGACATGGCCCAAGGGAATAATTATGGTCAGGCCAGCAACGGGGTGGCAGACGAATCCCCTAACATGCTGGTGTACAGAAAGGTAAGAATTTCTTCACTTTCTTGGAAAAAGGGGAAACTTCTGGCTTTCTTGATTCCCCCCCCCTCCCCCAAATCAAAGTATATTGTCAAGTTTCTGGCCTCGTGGATTCCCCAAATCACCCATGACTGCACCCCACACTTGAGGACCATCTGATATTCCCAAGTGTGCAAATACAGTGCAGAGGTGAGGCTGGCCAGCTCTGCACTCACACTTCTGGCCGAGTTGACAGAGTTTAACCTGCGGTCAGCAACAGCAGCAAGTTGGAACATCCCACATGTTTTGTTTGTTACGCAGGTGATTTTAGAGCATCCTCAGTAATTTTTAGAAGCGTTTCCTTGTACTATCCCGAAGCATTTAGGTTGTAATAATAATATAGATGTATAACATTAGAAATGAAAATAGACCACTTTGCAGTTTTGTGGCAAGAGTGAATGTGTCTGTGACTGTCTGGGTGATTTAATGATTTTGCTCCCAACAAAACAATTCTAATTCTTGTGTTTTTTTTCATCTTAGCCTAAATTATTTTTTTACTTTGTGTTATTTTTATAACTCTGCTTATGGATATTTATGTTCTAGTGCCGTATGCCCATTCAATACATCTTTATATTCCAGAGGTTTTGCTTTTGTTTTTGTTTTTTGTTTTTTTTGCACAAACTGGTCTGGCAGCTTTATGCATTTTGCAACAAGACTATCAGCAACAAACTCGTAGATATTGAGCCATTATAATAAAGATACATTTGAATATTGTGCATACTTCAAAGTGGTTGCTTAGGTAACTTCATTCTGGTTACAATCAACAATATTACTAAAATTAAGGAAACAGTATTGTTTATTTAACTTTTGCACCAGTCATTTCTATTGCATTGTATGCTGGGATTAGTTTTTCTTTAGCATATTATCTGCGGTGCTTATTGAGCAAGATTTCTTTTGTTACCATTAGCAACGGTAAAAAGGAAATTGTACCTTGAAACCAAGAAAAAATTTAAAGACTTGGATTAGCGTGAGGCCGTGGAACAGTCAGGATGAGTTTGCATTTGTTCTTGCAGCCAGAGGATCAGGACTGGTTATGAACAAAGATGAAAAGCAGTGTGCCACCTTGACCTGTAATTAGTCAAAACTTTCCCTATATGTGGCCCAGGATCTTTAAAAGGTGGTGCTGAATATGTGTGTGAGGGAATGTTGCTATTGTTTTAACGTGAAGACGCACGGGCTTCTTGTCCCAGTGCTAGCTGTTTATTTCTCTAGCCTTACGACAGTGCTATATCGTGTACCTGTGAATGCAGTTTAATGTATGTCTGGGACAACACAGTATGATGGGGCAAAAAAAGCATATTAGTTGCCTGTTTTAGTCTTAAAGCATCCCAACTGGATAAAGCAAGAAAATAACCCTCTTGAGCCTAAATTATTACTATTGTATTTCTACATTGATTGAAATACCTGGATATTTGCTCGTTCTGTATAGAGTTGGTTCTGAGAAGAACTGTTTGGGGGCAGTTGTGTGTTTTAAAATCATTTATGATTTTTAAAAATTGTTTGGTATGACTGAATTTTGTAATAGACAAGAAACAATCCAGATGTGAGAATTATGAATTCTATCTTATAGGTGTGTGTAATGTGGAGAGTTGGACTTGGATGTAAAATTACAGTAGCCAGCTACTTTTGTTAGGCTAAATACTACATCCTCTCTCTGTTTACTCATAAAAGATTGGGCTTGAATTGATCAGACACCTAATTTATCTTGATTAGAAATAAACTTAACATGGAATCAATTTATGTGTCTTATTTAGCCAATTATCATTAGAATAAATTTTTAAAAAGTGAGGAGTTTTAGAAATAGTTACTGGATTATTTAGCATCTGAGCTTTCATGTTGATCATTTTCATCTTACTGTATAAAATGTATAGCATCAATTGCTATTAGTGCTGCTTGTAAACTAATAGCCTCTGACGACTTTAGGGAGAGAATATAATGCCTCATTCTTTTAAACATTACTATTTTGTTGGTTAAGCTTAGAACTGCTTGTGCTACTTATTTTGACCTCCTTTCATTAGCTCTTTGTTTAGGGTTAATGACACATATAACTTATTTTTAGAAAAGATTTCCTTGATAAATCATTATTGGAAAAAATAACTTAGTCCAGCAAATTTTTCTCAAAACGCTTAACTATGGATTGCCTGTTTATTCTTTTACTCTCTAAGCATATACTGTTTGTTTTGTTTGTGATATAAATAATAACGTATAAATAAGCAGCACGTAATTCATATAAACAAACAGTGTCCTTGGTTATCATTTGCTGGTTACCAAGTCAAATGGTCCATGTCCGTGTGCACATACAATATGACAACATGGATTTCATGTGAGCATTTTGCCTCTGTGTTTTCTTTGGGCTTTACACCCAATATCTTCTTAGTAGAGGCCAAATTTTAATGCGAAGAACAGCAAAGTAGTTGGAGAGGGGTATGGGTTGAATAGGTGTATTAGGATAGTTCCACTGCTCCACCTGCATAAAAAAATTAAGCACTATGTTACAAATGCCAGTTAATCATGAAGTCAATCGAAGATTTAGAAAAGAACTTCAGTCCTGTAGTACATTATTCAATCACAGTGGAGAGACTGGATAGAAAAATTGCTGTTTTTACTGATTCATGACAATTTTCCACTTCTACTTCACTGTTGAAACAGTTGTTGCAAGTGGGTTCTGAATTGAACGATTTCTCCTCCCCACCGAAAGCCACCTCTCTACTTCCAGGATTCTGATAATTGACACACATTAAAGCTACGTGTATGCTGTTTCCATTTTCTCTTGATAGGCTATGAATGGCACTTAGAAATTCCTAAGAGGGATAGGAAACGGTGAATGGTTACCAAAGTGGAATACACAGAAAGGAGCTGGGATGTGTGAATTTCTTCTGTTCCTCTGATACCTCTCTCCATTTTGATGATAATCATATGATTATATTTCCTCCAAATAATGGGAAAATTCCATGGACTTTTTTTTCATAAAGAATTCCATAGTGACGTTATGGAAAAAAAAAAAGTACAGTTGGTAGAACTATATGACACGCCAGGCAGAGCGAGTGCCACCGTGGTGAAGGGTACAGGGAATGGTAATTCTGCCTCACAATCGGGATTGGCACCTGTGAGTCAGTCTCAGATGTTTGCCGGTAGCTTTTTGATTTAATATGAAGAATCTCTGCAGGCTTTATCTGAGGTCAGAGGTGTATTTTAAAAAATCCATATGGACAAAATTTGCCTTACCAATTTTCTGATTTACGATGCTGCTATTTTTTTTGTTTTTTTTTTAAAGCAAGTGATTGAGTTAGAGTGGTTATGCCATTTAGGTGCTTGAGAACACCTTATTTAAAAGCTCATAAAATATGAGGCTTGACCACTATTATTCCTGGGGCTTCCGAGGCTCCCTTAGGACAGGCCTTAATGAGAATGAAATTTGAAGTAATTAACTTCCTTAAGATTAGATCCACCTAGCTCCAACACACCTTGGATTCAGACTAACTTCCTGAAACGTTTGTAGAAGTGACAGTTCAGAATTCAGTTTTGCGTTGGGTTGTGGGCTCAAACACTACCCTAATGCTTCGTCTGCTTTGGGCAGAACCGTCATTCCTGGGAGTGGCTCTGTCTGTAACGGATGGCTGAGCTACAACCCAGGGTACAGGGAGGCACATTTCAAATTTGCTGTCTGGCCGACATACTGCCCACTAGACAGTATACATCACTCTTTGTCCGGAGGCTGACATTCCCGCATTTGAAAAAACAAAATATCTAGGACACCTTGGGGCCAGTATTTTAAATTGGCTGGCATGCTGGCTTCTTACGAGCGAGAATGCTCAAAATGACCTATAACTTCTGACATTATTGCAACAACCACTTATGCTCCAGCTGTCATAAAAGACAATGGAAATGTTTTCCTCATTCGCTGTCTTAGTGGAATGAGCATGTTTTCGGGGATAATAAACCTGTGACGTTCAATATGCCTCTCCCCTCCCCTCACCTTTCTCCTTACCCACTCACTCTCCTCTCCTCTCTCTTCATCTTTCTTCCATTTTGTTTTTTCTTCTCAAAACAGACCTAAGAGTGGAGATGTAAGTTTTCCTTAAGATGCTACTCATTTTAGTTGTAGAAGAGAAAACTGTGTCCTTTGGAAAAGAGAGTGATATCGGCCTTGTTTGAGGACCTGCTATGCATAGCCCCTCAGATAGGTGCTTTTAAGATTGGCACCATGTGTGCTGTGGGGTCCCATATGTTGCTGCATATGAGGTAGTGGCAACAGGTTACCCTTTAAGGATTCAGACTGCACTGTTTTTAAGGATCCAGATGGAATCAGTGGCCTTTCTTACATGGAAGCCCAGAGGGAACTGTCACTCCAGTAGGAAGATCACCTACGCTGATGGGCTTGACCTTGATATTGTCTTTGAAATCTATTTCTGAGGTCAGCCTGTTCTGTGAAAACAGACACCCTTGCAAGAAAGGGGAGCGAATTATTTCCTCTTTGGAAAAGACTGAGCTGTGGACGTTACTACTCTCCTAGTAGTGCACTGGATGACATTTTCCCACTTAAATCCAGTGCATTTGTTTCTTCAGTTTTGTCCAATCTGGTCAATCAAGAGGCTGTTAATATCCCCCCATCAAACACCATTATAAGAAATGACCTTTCACATTTTGAGCCTTAGTTTACTTTGATCTGTCTGGGTTTAGGGTGTTAGTAGAGTGAGGAATATTTATAGGTGATAACAAGAGAAAATCCCATTAGAAAACCAAGGAATGGATTTTGATGTGTTACCTGAAAAGCATTGTCAAATAAGAAGTGATGCTAAACCTTCTTTAGGTTGTATTTGTATGAGTATATGTTATTAATATAAGTGTTCCAGAAATTGTATAAAATTCGATATGTAATCACATCAGTCGTAATTTCAGTTATCTTAAAATGTTGTGTGTCACAGAAATCAGCAAATTTTCTTGTCAATAGCATGATAATAAACTCTCATGAGATTTTTTTTTTAAAAAGGAATGTTTGCAAATAGTCTCAAAAAGGCCTGAGCCTTTAGCCTTCAGATTTCTTTTTCTTAATTTTTCAATTACAGTTGATATTCAGTACTTGTTGTTTATTAATTTGTTGATGATAGACATTCTGACAGGTGTGAAGTGATATCTCATTGTGGTTTTAATTTGCATTTCTGAGATGATTAGTGACGTTAATCATCCTTTCATATGTCAATTGGCCATATGTATGTCCTCTTGGGAGAAATGTCTATTCAGGTCCTCTGCCCATTTTTTAATTGGATTGGTTTTTTTTTTGTTGTTTTTGTTTTAGTGTTGACTTCTATGAGGTTTTCTTTTTAAGAAATTTTGGATATTAATCTCTTATTGGATGTATCATTGGTGAATATCTCCTCTTATTTGATAGGTTGACTTTTTGTTTTGTTGATGAAAAAACTTTTTAGTTTGATGTAGTCCCATTTGTTTGTTTTTTCTTTTGTTTCCCTTGCCTGAGGTGACATGTCAGAAAAAAAAATATTACTCAGAGCAATATCAGAGAGTTTACTACCTATGTTTCTTTCTAGGTGTTTTACGGTTTGGGTCTTACATTTATAATAAGCCTTTAATCCATTTTATGTTTATATGGTGTAAGAAGGTGCCCTAATTTCATTTTTTTGCATGTGTCTGTACAGTTTTCCCAACACCATTTATTGAATAGACTGTCTTTATGCCATTGTATAGTCTTCCTCCTTTGTCATAGATTAAGTGACCATATAGTCATGGGTTTATTTCTGGGCTCCCTATTCTGTTCCATTGATCTATGTGTCTTTTTTTACACCAGTACCATGCTGTTTTGATTACTATAGCCTTGTAGTATAGTTTAGTATCAGGTATTGTGATACCCCCAACTTTGTTCTTCTTTCTCAAAATTGCTGGAACTATTCTGGTTCTTTTGTGGTTCCACATAAATTTTAGGATTATTTGTTCTAGGTCCGTTAAAAATGCCATTGGTATTTTGATAGGGATTGCATTGAATCTATAGATTGCTTTGGGTAATGTGGACATTTTAATGATGTTAATTCTTCCTATCCAGGAGCATGGTATATGTTTCTAATTATTTGTATCTTCTTCAATTTCTTCCTTCAATGTCTTATAATTTTCTAAGTATGGGTCTTTTACCTCCTTAGTCAAATGTATTCCTAAGTAACCTTTCTGATGCAATTGTAAATGGGATTGTTTTCTTAATATCTCTTTCTGATAGTTTGTTATTGGTATGTAAAAATGCAACCGATTTCTTAATATTAATTTTGTGTCCAGCTGCTTTACTCAATTCATTTATCAGTTCCAGTAATTTTTTGGTGGAATATTTAGGATTATATATAGTATCATGTCATCTGCAAATAATGACAGTTTTTCTTTCCAATTTGGATGCCTTTTATTTCTTTTTCATGTTTGATTGTTGTGACTAAGATTTCCTATAGTATGTAGAATAAAAGTGGTAAAAGGACATCCTTGTCCTGTTCCTGATCTTAAGGAAAATGCTTTTAGCTTTTCTCTGTTGAGTATAATGTTAGCTGTGGGTTTGTCAAATATAGCCTTTTTTATGTTGAGTTATGTTCCCTTTCCCACTTTGCTGAGAGTTTTTATCATAAATGTTGCTCAATTTTGTCAAATGCTTTTTCTGCATTTATTGATATGATCATGTGACTTTTATCCTTCATTTTGTTTGTGTGGTGTATCACATTAATTTATTTGTGGATATTGAACCAACCTTGCCTCCCAGGAAGAAATCCTACTTGATCAGGGTATATGATAATTTTAATATATTGCTGAATTTGCGTTGCTAATATTTGTTGTGGGGTTTTGCATACATGTTCATCAGGGCTTTTGGCCTGTAATTTGTGTGTGTGTGTGTGTGTGTGTGTGTGTGTGTGTGTGTGTGTGTGTGTAGTGTGTCTTTGTCTGGTTTTGGAATCAGGGTAATAGTGGCCTGAGCTTGGGAGCCTTTCCTCCTCTTGAGTTTTCTGGAATAGTTTGAGAAGAATATGTGTTAATTCCTCTCTGAATGTTTGGTAAAATGCACCTGTGAAGCCATCTGGTCCAGAACTTTTGTTTTTTGATTACTGATTCAATTTTGCTAGTAGTAATCAGTGTGTTCAGATTTTCTGTATCTTCTTGATTCAGTCTTGGAAGACTGTATGTTTCTAGGAATTTATCCATTTCTTCCAGAATGTCCAATTTGTTGGCGTATAGTTGTTTGTAGTATTTCCTTAAATATTTTGTATTTCTATAGTGTCAGTTGTCGCTTCTTACTTTTTATTTCTGATTTTATTGATTTGGGTCCTCTCTCTTTTTTTCTTGATGAGCCTAGTTAAAGGTTTGTCAATTTTGTTTGCCTTTTCAAAGAACCAGTCCTTGTTTTCATTCGTCTTTTGTATATTTATTTAGACTTTATTTCATTTATTGCCACTGTGATTTTTTATTATTTCCTTCCTTTTACTCACTTTGGGTTTTGTTTGCTGTTCTTTTTCTAATTTCTTTCAGTGAAAGTGTAAATTGTTATTTGAGATTTTTCTTGTTTCTTGAGGTAGGCCTTGTATTTTTATGAACTTCTCTCTTAGGACTGCTTTATATGTGTCCTATAGATTTGGGGTCACTATGTTTTCATTTTAATTTATCTCAAGGTATCTGTTGATTTCTTCCTTGACCTCCTTGTGACCCATTCATTGTTTAGCAGCATGTTTAGCCTCCATGTGTTTGTGTGTTTTCCAGTTTTCTTCTTGTAATTGATTTCTAGCTTTATACCATTGTGGTCAGAGAAGACGTTTGCTATGACTTCAGTCTTCTTAAATTTATTGAGACTTATATTGTGGCCTAACATGTGGTCTCTCCTGGAAAATATTCCATGTGCATTTGAAAAAAAAATGTGTATTCTGCTGCTTCAGGGTGAAATACTCTAAAATACCAATTAAGTTTATGTGGTCTAATATGTCATTTAAAGTTGCTATTTTCTTGTTGAGTTTTTGTCGGATGATCCATCCACTGATGTCAATGGTGTATTAAAGTCCCCTACTATGATTGTATTCCTGTCTATCTCTCCCTTTATGTCAGTCAATATTTGCTTTATGTATTTAGTGCTCCTATGTTGCATGCATGTTTACAAATACTGTGTTCATTTGTTGGCTCGATCCCTTTATCATTACGTAATGTTCTTCTTTGTCTCTTATTATAGCTTTTGTTTTGAAGTCTATTTTGTCTGAATGAGTGTTGCTACCTCAGCTTTTTTGTTTGTTTCCATTTGCATGAAGTATCTTTTTCCAGATGTTGTGGGGGCTCCTCTCCTTGGCACTGGTGTTCTAGGCTGGGGAGCCTGCTGTGGAGATGAGACCCCTTGCTCCTCAAGGGTGACCTCTGCATGTGAAATATCCCTCCTGAATCTGGACTGCCACACACAGGTGTGGGGCCAGCCGGTTTTGCATCTATGCCCCTCCTACTTGTCTCCATGTGGTTTCTTTATATCCGTAGTTATTGGACCCCTGTTCAGCTAGTCTTCATATGGTTCTCCAGGTTGATTGTTCTATAATTTACTTGTAATTTTGATGTGGTCATGGAAGGAGGAGAGCACAGCGTTTACCTATTCAACCATCTTGACTGGAACTTTCTCAGAAATCTAAATGAGGGTCTTGGATGGGATGTAGGCATTGGAGAAGAAGACATGTCTTACCATTTCTGAAAAATTCCTAATGGAGTGTCTATTGTAAATTATATTATTTAAAAGCACCTTTCTGGACAAGGGATGTTATCTACTATAAATATGAATTTAATCTGTCTGAATCAAATGTAGAATTTTTTCCCCCTTAATGACACAAATAGTGATGTGTTTTGAGATGGAATAGGACCATCATCTGTTATATTTCCACTGAGAAGTATAAAGAGACATCTTATGAGTAATAATTTAATGATGAATTTGGGGTAATAATTAACTTGAGTTCAGAGCAGAAAAGCCTTCCATGGTTGAGTTTTTCCTCACCAATTGTTGCTTGTAATTGCTTTTTGTGGGAAAGATAAGTATTTGTGGCTTGCATTTTATTTTCTTCATTTTTCACCTCCAACCTACCAAAATCTACTTGATCAGAGGAAAATGCAGATGTACAGCAAAGAAGTTATCTTGGGATTTTATTGCCTCCTAATAGCCTTTGTGGTTCTACCAAGTGATGGAAATCAAGCTATTTTTAGGCAGTGTGGGTGATGGAATGTGATCATTGCAGAGAAAATGGAAATATTTTGGAAGTGGACAGTTTGTAGGACTTAATAAATGTTGTGTTCTTGAAAACAAGATTGTGGAAAATAAGTGACACAAATAATTGGCCCTTGCTCCTGCCTTTAAAGCAGTGAAAAGGAAGCATTTAAATGTCAGGGTTACAGAGACTTCTATCTTACAAAATATCAATCTAATTATAAAATCATTGTAAATGATAAAGTGGGTACCCAGTTCCTTAGGGAAAAAAAATAAAAGGTCCTGCTTCTCTCTGCCATTGGAAGGCAATATAAAAATTTCACTTACTCTTTTTTTAAATTCCCTTTGTCTTGTGTCTTATTTAAGTAACAAAGTTCTCAGGACGTTGGAACTTTAAAAGGCAATCCTGAATTTCATTCCAGCTCCATTAAAACTGCCACGTGGTCTGGTTGGCCAATTATTTTCGCTGAAGGGCCCATCTCTAAGCATAAATTGTTATTTTGTCTTCTGCAAAAATATATAGGAAAATTACATCTTTGTGATATTAGCCTGGTTCTTAAGAATAAGTCTAGGAGCCTTCTTATTTTAGGTTCTATTCTGGTGATTAGCAAGTAGAAGTTTTCTTAACGAGTCCATGTGCTGAGGTGGAGAAGCATGTGCACTGGGCCATCTTGGTTTTAATTCTTGATTCTGCCACTGTTTAGCTGGGTGGTTGTGAGTTAGCAACCTAACTTCTTTCACTTCAGACTCCTTACCTATAAAATAATGGGCAAAGTGTTTCCTTTATGGAACTGTTTGATGATAAAATGAGAGCCTAGGCAAAGTGTCTTGTGTATAATCTAACACATACCAGATCCTCAATAAGTGCTCTAATAATAATAATTATTATTAATATTAATAAATGCTCTAATTATTATTTTCCTGTTATTTAATACAATTATTAAACACCTTGTATGTGTCCTTGGGTCCAATATATTGTTGTATTTTTTTTGATAAAGAGAAAAAGGTAAACATCTTCACAACCTTCAATCACGTTCCTGGTAATTGAAGACACAGATTCTATAGGAAGCTTTGGCAATACCATTTTATGAGAGATACAATGTCCTGTCTTGTATTATATGGTCCTGTATAGCTAGCTTCTTTTTAATAAGCTCTCTGAAGCATTTTATATACATATATATATATATATATATATATATATATATNATATATATATATATATATATATATATATATATCTTTGAAGTCTGCACAGTTCTTGGATATTATGTAAACTATATAAAGCCTTTGAATCCAGGAATTTCAGAGGTAAAAATGGAACTCAGAATTTATCTACTTATTCATTTTACACATTATGAAACTTAGTATTGGAGAAGTAACACACTTTGCCTAAGAACACACAGCTTGAATTCAGGTCCTTATCTTTCTATGGTGTCTCTCCCCTCCCCCCCAAAACAAATGCAGTAAGTCTTGGTGTTTGTAGTTCTGTATCAGTAAGTAATCAGCATCCTGGTTTCTTTATGGCATCCGTGGATTACCCCAAAATGTCTGATCACCCACTATAAATAGATTATTAGATTATTTTTCTCCAACTATAGTTTAGCTTTTGGATTCCCAGGAACGATAAGACTGGGAACTTAATATGACCTACTCTGGTAGTAGTTCTAGTCTTGCTTTGATCCTGACTGGAAGTTAAAGCCTTATAAGAACCCAGAATTCGATGCTTTGTGGCAATGCTTTCCAATAGAACTTTCTATCATGATGGAAATGTTCTAGCCATGTACTGTCCAATATGGTAGCCACTAACCACGTGGGGCAATTGCACACTTAGAATGTGGCTAGTGCTACTGTGGACCTCAGTCTTGAGTTATATTTAATCTTAATTTAAATTTAAGTTTAAATAGTCTCATGTGGCTAGTGACTAATGTATTTGTCACTAGCATCAAACCCAAGAGAAGAGATAAAAGAATATGCTGCACTTAGCTTGACACTTGACACACAGTGGTTGCAACAAAGGAGGGCTCAACACATGGTTTTTTAAAAAGAATAAAACAGAAGTATGGTTTCAAAGGAAGACCATAGCCTGATAAGGAAATGGTGAATATTATCATAAATGACATCGGCTGCCTACTCAGTTTATTTTTTCATCCTAAGGAAAATATCAGTGGTCTGAAGAGGGTGGGCTTCCTGAGGTCAGATGACAGAGGCTGTCTTTCAGTAGGACAGAGCCTGCATATAACACGAATATTCCAGGAAGAGCATTCACAGGGCCTCAGATAATTTGCTGGTAGTGAAAGTATGTCCACTAATTTCTACCTTGTGGCATCTCAGAGCTGTATCTTAGCCATTCAAATTCCTAATAAAACTGCAGAAAAACCAGGAGCTTCTGGGTAAAAGGGATTAAAGTGGTTGGAATCTTGGCTGAGAATTTAAACTTGGGGTATAAGGAATCCATTTTTTCTTTCTAGCTCACTTCTGTTTCTTATGTCTCAGACTGTCTAAAGGAAGGCAGAAAGCCCACGGGGAAGTAGTAGTGATGGAGTGACAGGGTCTTAGAGTGAGAAGGGGCTGGATGCGGATTCCAACTCCATCTCTGACCAGCTGTGTGAGCTTGGGCAGGGCTCTTAACTTCTCTTAGAGACTGCTTTAAAGAATCACAGAGACGGTGACATGAAATACAAGTGAAAATGCCTGACTGAGAGTGATCGACAAATAATACCTATGGACTCTTTTTGGGAATTGTGAAAATTACCAAGACGCCTTGCAAGAATAAACTTTGCAAAAGTCTTCCTGACAGGTCTGCTTGCTGAGTGTCCCCATCAATGTAGGTCATTCAGAAGTTCAACTGACATGATTTCCCCTGGAAGATGCTGGAAGATGCCAAGAGCATTATAAACGTATATGACCTTTTTGGACTACACAAAGCTTTTGAATGTCAGACAAACTGGTTTATTAGAATGTTTTTCTGTAGTACAGAAAACTAAGGCAGTTTTCACCTGTAATATTTAAGATGATGTATACCAAAGCACTGTGAAGAAAATTGAGTACCACATAGAGAGAATACATTCTTACTAATATTTTCTCTCGCCGAACTTTTCTAGATGCATTTCCTCTGGAAATTAATGCCTTTTGTCACTTGCTTTCACTTTTACACTTAGTATTTTGTGTTTTGACTTTTGGTTTATTGTTAATTAGAATAGTTGCTATTTATTGTTATACTTACCCTGCATCAGGACCTTTGCGTATATTACCTGTTTTCCTAAAAATAATGTTGCTTGTTGGTTACTAGTATCCTATTTTTCTAATAAGAATGCTGAAGCCTATGACTCATGCTGAGTGACTGCCCAGGATGGCACAGGGTTAGTGGCAGAGCTGGTGAACTCAGTGATGGTGGAGACACCTGTCTTTCACTGCTGTGTTCCCAGCACTTAGAAAAATGGCCATAGTAGGTCTCCCCGAGCATTGATTGCAGAAATGTACAAGCGGATGAATGAATGAACAAATGAAAGCAAGTTTGGGACACTCAGAATTCAGCTCTGCTTACTACATATACATTGAGCCTAGGCTATGATCGAGTACTGTGGTAGGCACTGGGGACAGAATTGTTGACAAGGTCAGCAGGGTCTAAGCCCTCACAGAACTTATTCTATAGTGGCAGTCAGATGTCAAACAATTTATCATCGGGTGATTAATGCCGTGAAAAGTGAAGAACTGAGTGATATGAACATTTATTTATTTATTTATTTATTTATTTATTTATTTAAAGATTTTTATTGGGAAATTGGGGGGATGGGAACAGTGCTGGGGAATTGGGGAAAGGGGAACAGACAAGTTGCTGTCGTTTTGTTCTTCAGTCTAGTTGTGGAGGACGTTGCTTCACTGGCCCAAGTTGGCACCATCATTGCGCTCTTCCCGGGCGAGGCAGATCAGTCGCCGGCTTCTGGACGGCCGCTCACTGCGGCTGCTGGCTGCTCACGCTGGCTGCTGGCTACACACGGTAGCCCATGGCAACCCACTGCCACAGGGACTGCAGCCCACGCCGTCGCCGGCGACTCACAGCAGCCCAGCTCCAGGTTGAGCTGTTGTTCAGCATCTTAGCTGTGGAGGGCAGTGTCACTGGCCCTCATATGTGGGATCCGAACCTGGGCCCTCTGGCATCCCAAGCGAGTTCTTAACCATCGCGCCACTCGGCCGGCCCGAACATTTATTTATTTTTGAGTCATCTGGTTTCTAAAATAAATATCATGTTGATCTGTATCTTCTGTTTGCAGTTCTGCGTGCCTAGCACAGTGCCCAACGTCTTCCAGCCTCTGACATTTAATAAATGCTCAATAAATGAACTAAATCGAGATAAGCTAATCTTGAAAATCCTCAGGGCTTTACTGAGACAGATGAAGCAAAGGTGTTGATCTTATCCCCTAAAAAAACAAAAGTCTCCTTCCATAGGCTCTTAATCAGGCACCCCCAATTCTGGCAACTCAGGATTGAAGAGGCCGTCCTTAGCTAGCAAGAAAGGGGAAAGAAATACTCATATACTTAGAGTTTGTTAAACTTAAGGTTTCGCAGTCAGACTCCTGGGCTAAAATTGACTCAGTACCTGTGAACTTGAATCCAATTACTTTGCCTCTCTGAGTCTCGATTTTCTCATCTGTAAAATGGGGATAATAATAATAATGGGTTATTATGAGGATTATATAAATAGTTCATGTAAAGCCTGGATAAGCAGAAAACATTCAATATACCGGGGGTGCCAAAAACTGTACACACATGACTTGTATTCAACTTTTGTTATCGATATATATTGAGTATTACAATTTTAATACAGTTTTTTTCCTTTCTTAAAATATGTATACATTTTTTTCTGGCACCCTCTGTGTGTTAACTGTTACTTCTAAAAACCAAGAAAGAAGGAACTGAATTTCCCTATAAATGGAAGTGATGATATCTAAGGAGCACTTCCCTTTACAACTTTTCTTTCCTACATATATTTTAGAATTTGCTGCTCTTCATTGGCTCTTGGTTAAAACTGTTTCATACTGTGAAGGTACCATAAATAGTATTTAGAAGTGTTTAATTATGACACAATTCAAACAGATACAAGAGTAAAGAAAATAATATAAAGGACCTTCATGTGCCTATCACATAGTGTCAACAATTATTAACTGTGGGCAAATATTGTTTTATTTATACTTCCCCACTTCTGCCATCCCTACTTGATTATTTTGAAGTAAATCTCAGAAACTATATCATTTAAGATATAAATTCTTTAGTATGTAGGTAAGGTTCTTTTGAGGAAGATAAAGATAAATGAAATGATAATTACTCTATTACTTGCCTTACAGCTTCAAAATAATGGCACCTTATAATGAGCTTTAAAATTTTTTTCATATTTGCTTAGATAGATATATCATTCTATTTCTTTTTGTTGTTGTGGTTAAACACATGTAACATAAAATTTACCATTTTAAACATTTTTAAGGATACAGTTCAGTGGCATATAGTACATTTATATTGTGCAATTATCACCACCATCCGTTTCCAGAACTTTTTATCTTCCCAAACTGAAACTCTGTATCCATTAAACAATTCCCCATTCTTCTACCCTCTGCCTTTGGCAACCACCGTTCCACTTTCTGCCTCTCTTAATTTCACTACTCTGGTTAACTCATATAAGTGGAATCATACAGCATTTCTCTTTTTGTGACTGGCTTATTTCACTTAGGGTAATGTCTGCAAGGGTAATCCATGTTATTGCATGTATCAGAATTTCCTTCCTTTTTAAGGTTGAATAATACACACACACACACACACACACACATATATCACATTTTATTTATTCATTCATCCATTAATGGACACTTGGGTTACTCACACCTTTGGCTATTGTGAATAATGCTGCTATGAACATGGCTATACAAATATCTGTTACGTGCCTACTTTCAATTTCCAGATTTGGAATTGCTGGATCATATGGTAATTGTATATTTAATTCCTTGAAGAACCTCCATACCATTTTTCATAGTTGCTACACCGTTTTACATCCCCACCAGCAGCGTGCAAGTGTTACAATTCTCCATATCCTCACCAACAGTTGTTACTTTTGATAATAGTACTGTCTCATTCTGGTTTTGATTTTCATTTCCATAATGATTGAGCATCTTTTCATGTACTTATTTGCATATCTTCTTTGGAGCATCCACGAGCTTTTAAAGACAGATTAAATTTTGCTCAGGAATGGTTTTGACGTGAGGGACTATATGGCCACTTGCATTTTTGTCTAACCAAAATTTTATTTTTGTTTGGACTTCTGAGCTAGCTTTATACTAATGGAAGATCTTTAAAGTCCTTTCTATCCTTAGCATCCAGGTTTTTAATTGGAATGAAATCTCAGTGCTTTAAAATATATCCCATACACTCTCAAAATTATAACGTTCATTGTCTCTCTTTCTTTGACTTTTATTTAGTCTCCCTACTCTTTTATTCCCAATGCGTTCTAGTTTGGACAATAATAGTGAATACTGAGTGTTCATTCTGTTCTGAACATAAAAGGAGAGATTTATTTGATTATAATCACAAAAGGTACTATTCTTTTACATTAATGGAGAAAGATAATTTTAAATGAATCTCTCCTTTCCTCTTAAATCTTGGTTTTATGCAGTTGTTTATTCTTTTCATAACACTTATTTTGACTGATTTGAAGCTGCATTAGTAGTAAGACTAAGTGCAAGTCATTTGGGATGGGAGTTTTAATGGCTTCAATCAGAAGCAGTTTATCTGTTGGAAGTGGACCCCAGCTCTCCCCCTTAACTATCATTGTGCTACAGCCTTAAAACTTCTGTGCTATTCTTACTCTGAAAGTTTATTAGAAATGAATTAATTGACTTGAGCCATATTAATTCGACTCAGAGCTCATTGTTACTTGACAAAACTCTGTTCTTGATATTTCTTTTCCTCTTTTTCTGTAGTAATCGCGCTCTGCATTTTCATCTAGGCTCATGGCCCCTAGAATAAAGATTGCATTTCCCAGGCTCCCAAGCAGCTGGGCATTACCATGTGATGTATTCTGGCCAAAGTGCTATAGATAGAAGAGGTACATATACTATCTTGAAAGTGCCCTTAAAAAGGGGGGGGTACATACTTTTCTCTTTTTTTTTTCTTATTTTTGCTGGCTGGAATGTAGCCATCTTGGTCCAGATGTGGGAGCTGTGAGTCGTGGAGGGCAGAACAACAAACGGGAATGAACCTGAGTCCCTGATGATGACAGAGTCAGCATACCGATCTGACCATCCTACGTAAACGCTTATGTTTGAGAAAAATTAGCTGATTTCTTCTTTTTTGAAAAAAAGTGATTTATTTTAGAGCAGTTTTAGGTTTACAATAAAATTGAAAGGAAGGTCCAAAGATTTCCCATATACCCCCTCCTTCTACATGGCCTCCCCATCATCGACAGTCCTCACCAGAGAGCTGCACATTTACCAAGGAGTAACCTACACTGACACATCCTAATCGCCTAAAGTCCATGGTTTACTTCAGGGTTTACTCGTGGTGTTGTACATTAGATGGGTTTGTACAAGTATTTAATGAGATATGCCTATCATTATAACAGCATACAGAATATTTTCACTGTCCTACTTATATCTTTAAGGTATTATAATTTGAGTAGTCTGTCACTTATAACCAAATCGAATTGTATAACCTGATCAACTATATCCAATGCCTTTTATTTTTCATCTGTAAGATAGTAATAGGACTCCAGTTTATTTAAAATGTGTGTCTTGTTTTATTTTAAGAACAATTGATTTGTTCTCTAGAGCTAATTCTAGTTTTTTTAAAACAACTTAATTGAGAAATTCTGAGTTTGTGCCTGTGCTTCAATTTAATTTAACAAATGTTTATTGAACAATTCTTAGGTACAAGGTAATTTATTAGAAGTGTCAGGGAACAAAGAATCAGGCATGACAATAATGTGTTCTTTATCAGCACACTCCTAAGATTGGAGGATCAACAGATTTACAACTAATTTTCAGTATGTATGTATGTGTGTGTGTGTGTGTGTGTGTGTGTGTGTGTGTGTGTGTGTATTTCCTTTTGAAACCTAGCATTTAGCCAGAGTGAGCCAAGAGAAAGCATGGGCCACAAGGACAGTGCTGCATTGCTGCATAGCTTGCTGCACTGCCCATGTGTGCACTTTGTGTTCGGTTGTTGCATCATGGCACCAAACATGTAATATAGTAAGAAAACTTGGGCATGAACCAATGGGGTTCCATGTTGCACTGACATTATTCCCAATATTTACCAATTGTCAATGGGCCAATTTTTGCTACATAAATAACTATGTATCACAAACACACTGTACAGCAAATGACTATTAAACTTCTCATTGATGAAGTGGGGGAGGCCTGTCCACTCAGGGTGAGAAACAAAATGACTGTGTTTGAAACAAAGGTGTTATTGGAAAAAGGCAGAGGCAATCAAGAATGGAGTAGAGAAAGTAGAAAAGGGGAGGTGGATGTTTTGAGAACCCACCTTATGACAAATTGGATTTTCATATCAGTCCCATGAGGTGGATACTGTTCTCCAGTTCTCCAGGTGAGGCCCAGAGAGGAAGAGGGTTTTGCCTAAGAGCACAAAGATGGAAAATGATGGTGTTAGGATTCGAAATCAAGTTCGTTTAACTCCAAATCATGTGTTTTCCAAGCTATAGCTACTGGGTTGGAATATGGAATCCGGCTCCCCTCTGTGGCTTTGTGAACTTGAGGGGAGCTTTAAGCTCCCTGACTCTCTTTTTTCTCACATATAGAGGTGTTAGGATCAGCCACTTCAGAGGTTTATTGTGACAATTATATATGGTAACACATGTGAAGTGCTTTGGAAATGTTAAAATATTACGCAAGCAAGAAGGTGTCTTATTTTCCCACCACGAAACGTCCAGTTCTTTACATCAAAAATGATTATGAATATCAGTGTTTTTTAAGATTACAGGCTTAATAGTTTACAGGATCACAAGTTAAAAAAAGAGAAAGGGGAGTGTTTCTGGGATGAAGCAACGCTGTTTGGTTCTAAAGCAAAATGCATCTGTATGTTAAGAAAGCTGAAGGAGGCACTATTGATTTGAGCTGCAGACACTGTTGAAAATTAACTGCAAAATCAAACAGGTGGCATCTCATTGAATCCCGTCTAGGGGGTTTGGCAGAAGCAATAATATTCTTGCCTGGATTCTTGTAGAAAGAGGCCATCTTTCTCTTTGTTCCCACTTTCCTCCCGTTCTTCTACATACGGACATTGTGTGACTACACATTTAATGTGATGGAGAATGTGGGGTGGGAGAATACTCTGTAAATAAATTCTATAGTATTTGTAGAGTCATATAGTTATAAAAATGGGGCTCAAGAAGGCATAGTGCTAACGGAAGTCTTGCAATGCCTCTGAGACGTTAGGCACTCTGTATTGCATTGTGTTTCTTAGTTCTACCAGGACAAGTGGCTTTAAAGCTAATCTGATGTGCCTTCAAAATGTTTCAGTCTCTGTACTCCTCAGACAATGCTGGTAATGTCAGGACTGCCTAGAAAAACTGGGCTGGGATAAGGATCTTACTACATGTACTAGTATTTTTCTCTTTATATAAAAAAAAGGTTGGATGCTAAAAAAAACTGGGTAGGAGAACAAAAATCATCCGTAGTTCCACTGCTCTAAGATAACAACTATAAAATATTTGGTTAGTTCTTTGATATACGTGTATATAAATATCAGTAAATATGTAAACATCAGACAGATTACACAGGCTTGCACATGTCTCCCCAACTCCAGATTCAGTGACGGCTTGTTGGCAGATTGAAATGAGCCATGGAGGAGTATTTACACCAGGGGACCTGGCGGATGCTATAAATCAGAGCTCCTTCACCCTCTTCCCCCCAGAAAACTGATCATTTATTTATTTATTTATTTATTTAAATCTTTTGAGCTCTTTACAAACAGAACCTAGGTCTGATCTCCCTTTGTGTTCCTATAAAACCTAACACATGGCCTGGTCGGTTTAGTGGATATTTAATACATGCCTGAAAGATTAAGCGCTATCTGAAGGAAAGAAGGGTTAGAATTGTGGTTAAAAGTTTTACAATAGATTTAATACATTAGTTAACTAATGTATAATTAATAAGTAGTTCTGCAAACCAAGACCCAACTGGCAGTTTCACAGTTTTCTGTGTGACTTGTTGAATTAAGAGCAATCACATTTGCTCCAATTCCAGGAGTGCTAAACAGCCATTTAGCACATTTACCCAGAGAGTAGAGAGTACATTGAACTAATCTGAAGTCTCAGGTCCTGACTTTGCTCGTCAATACTGGCTGTTTGGTTTGGATGATCTGTCTGGGTCTTAATTCCTCAGTGTGAAACCAGCACGTGTTTATGCATGGAGGGAGCAGGTATGGTTGATGTAAAGATGATTTCCAAGCGGAGCTAAGTTTTCAAGATATGATTTGGGAAGCAATGAAAACAAAGGCTCATGGGGAAACAGAGCTGTCTGTTGCATCTCTATAATGTCAGACACCCTACTCGATGGTTCAGAAATTGAAATATTGAAATGTTATTTTTTTCTTACGCCTCTTCATTCCCATTTGTGGGGAGGATTTCGAGGCTTTATTTTGTTGTCATTTAAACTAAACTCTCCAAGGGAAACCAAGCCACCAATGAGTTTCTGCTGCTCCTTTGCTTACAGATATGAAAATAGGAGATGTACATCGCAATTACGTTTTCAAAACAGTTTGCACAATTAATTAGGTTTTCTCGAAAAGGGAAATGTTTCATTGTTTTAGATATTTCATAGGCAGAGTGTGAAGGGGCTGAGGAAGTTGTCTAATTCACTTCTCCCTCCACAGCTAGTGCCAGAATTTTCTCTCCTCTGTGTCACCTCTCTTAGTTGAAATAAGTCCACATCCTCAGGAGGAAGTCATGGTCAGATACCCCAAAGCACTGTCAATCGAATTCCTTATGTTAATAGAAAATCTATTTTTCTGTCACTCTTTCCCATGGTTCTAATTCACATTTCTGGATGTACATAGAATATATCTAAACCGTCTTTCACACAAGAACACTTCACCTATACAAGGACATCAATCATGGCTTCCCCAAGCCCCCTCTTTCCAGGATTAATGTTTCTATTTCATTTAGCTGTGTCTTACGTGATGTGGTTTGCAGATCCATCTCCGTGCGTGTTGTCTTTCTCTGGGATAAACTAACAGGCTGACGCCTTCCTTCCCTCCAGTCCCAGGCTTACCGTTTCCATTACTGTGCCTCATGTGGTTACTTTGTAAAACTGCATGGGACTCTGATAAATGCTTAAAAAGTCCATCCCATAAAAATGGAAGGATTGGAGTGGAGACTGAGGGTGCAATGGGGGGAAGGGAGGCTCAGCCTGAACGTAACCCAAGAATAATTTTAGAAACCAGATTGTCCTCTCAGTTCATTACAATTTTTACCTTCCTGGGCCAACAAAATCCCTCGTCCATCTGCTCTACTTCCCCAGCATATTATTAATGTTTCTGGTATGACACTGGTTATTTTTCCTCTGCACATTACCATAAATCTTTGTGCTGTGTGTGAATGAATATATAATAACTTTAGGACTCCCTAACTTTGGATATCTCAATATACGCTGTATGGCTCATTTTTGTTTCTCTGTAAAACATGGCTGGTCAAACTTCTAGCTTACTGATAAAATTATCCTGAGCTCTACCCAGGAGTAGTTGTTTATTTTCATCTGCCCTGTTAGAAAGACTATGGATTAAGTGAAACTAGTAAGTAAATGCAGAAATCAGTAGCAAAAATGATTGCTAGATCCCAGGCCTAAAACTCAGTCTTACAGTGTGTAAAAGTGAATAAGTAATAGTAATAATAATGGCAGCAGTAAGAATATGAATAACAACGACGTGAGAGTGGACATGTGTTGTTTCTTTACCATGTGTAAGGAGTTGTGCTGAGCACTTTGCACATACTATATGTTATATTTTAATCTTTAAACTAGTGACAGATTTGGAGAATGTAAGGAACATGCCAGGGCTAAGCTGCATGTGGCAGAGCCAGGATTCAAACCCAGATTTTTTTTTTTAAAGCTTTTTCCCTCAGCCATATATTATAATGCAATCAATTCAATAGATCCTCAATAAAGTTTCATTAGCATTCTTTCACCCTCAAATGAAGCTAAGAGGCTTTACAATCTTTGTGATGACTTTTAGTTCAATAAAAATCACGGTGGGTGAGTAACTGACTCAGGATAATATCCTCTTTCTTAAATTAGACTTTCTCTCATTTTTGATAGAGAGGATCTGAAGTTGGCAAGAAAATAGTATATATATTTAAATGCTTCTTTAGTTGGTTTGTAACATCTGCCGGAGAAAACATTTAAAAAAAAAAAAGGAAAAAGTCTACTAAAGAGCACATTTAATATAGGAATCATGAAAAAGCCAAACTAAACAGTCAGATCAAATGATGGATCAATGAAAAATGATTTTTGCGTGCAAATAGAAACAAGGTTTTATTTTGCTTTGCAGTGTGGAAGGATATGCCTTTAAATTTTAGAGTGAAATAGAGTTTCCATCAGAAAATTCAACCACAGGGGTGGTTGCCTGCTGGAGAGGAGGGCAGTGGAACTTATGCCACCTGTTTTCTGGACCTTCTAACTTTGCTTTCACCTGGGTGTTTTCAACTGCTCTTTGTTTTACCAAACCCCATTACACTTTAGAGCACATTGAGCTTTCACACAAAGGAAGACTCAAGGTACTTTTCAGAGAAGCTACTGTATAGATAGACCCTCTTCAAGTTCTACTTTGATCATTTAAACCTGAATACTGGCTTTATGTTTAAATCTGTTAAATAAATTTTATGAAATTCAATCATATTGGCTTTCCATCATATTGGCTTTCTTTGTATTTGACAGGGAACCTGGTATATTCTTTCTCACTCTTAGTTGTGTGACATGTGCAACTTAAAGCTGATCACTTCAGAGGACAGAGCCAGGAGGCCTCACTTTAGTTAGAAACTTGTCGCCAAGTTTTCATTGATTGATGGACCAGTATTTTCTGGTGTACCGCTGTACAATCTAATTTTAAAACATCATGTATCTTTCGTATTTACATCTCGTCCATCATGAGCACACAAGACACTTTGTCAAATGTCTTCCAAGATTTCACTTAAGTTCCTAGAGCTAAAGAATATCTTCTTTTTATCTAATACCAAGGGCAGCATCACATTGTCTAGAAATGAAAGAGCCCTCAGCACCTGCTCTTTAAGTGGTTACTGATGATTTTTAGCTCCTTTTTGCTGGTATGGAACGACATTAAAAGGAACATATAATATGCTGACATCATGTGTGGAAGGTTAGCCCTTCATTGCGTTATCACAACCATGAAGTCTCCTGTAAGCTATTTTGTGGAGGATGGTGCTGGAAGGAGAGGTCTTTCGCCATTAGTGATGGGCTTCCCATCAGTGAAGACCTCCAAGCAATGGAGTTCTGAAGCCTTTGGACATTTAAACCCCCTTATACAACCAAGGGCACTTTGCACAACTTCTCATCTTCATTGACAGCAAGTTTTCCTTCTCAAATATGCTTTTCTCTCTTGTCTAAGGATATTGTCTTTGTATTCTGTCAAGGTAAATTTGGAAATGATTCTGTAATTCCCTGATACCTGTTGATTACATTGTAACTCACAGTGGACCTTGGGTATCAAAGGTTTTGATGTGGATACAGGTTGCATTCAACTGCCTGAGAACATTAGGGGATAAATGACAGCCCCAAAGTTGGCCAATGGGGAAGGACAGACTGGTTGCTAGTGACATTTTATAGACAGGCTTTGTATTAAATGTAAACATAAGAAATACATAACAACAATAGTTCTTTTTATCCCTTTATGTTGTCCATAAGGGGAAGAAGAGATATTACTGTTTATGAAGATAAATGGTGATGACTTCTATTTCACATTTATCCTTAATTTTTAGATGTGGATTGATTCATAGGAGTTTTGGACAAAGAAAAAAACATTATATTCCTGGTAGATCAGTTGCCTAAGCATCAACTTTGTTTTCAGGGTGTTTTTACAAAAGAAATCACCCCACTGTAGATTGATTTTGGAATAGTTAACAACAGATAAGATAGCTGTTTCTGAAATGTTTATATAGACACCCCAGATTTAATAAAGTGTGTGTTACAGAAAGACAGCCTAAGGTATAGAAGCAAGCATCCCAGACATTAGCCAAGCCTGGGAGGTGAGCAAGCCTGCTGGAGTGGTTAGCTGTAAGAGTTCAGCACAGAC
This sequence comes from Hipposideros armiger, assembly GCF_001890085.2. Taxonomy (NCBI): domain Eukaryota; kingdom Metazoa; phylum Chordata; class Mammalia; order Chiroptera; family Hipposideridae; genus Hipposideros; species Hipposideros armiger. The sequence goes on along the minus strand of NW_017731463.1, from coordinate 1,865,642 downwards.
AGCCTTGATCCAAGTGGGTTAGGGAGCATATGAAAATTAGATGTGAGAGCAGGCAAGAGTTTTGAAATTCAGATTAAATCAGTATGTCAAAAATTAAATAAAGTTAAACTGCTAGCCATCAGTGCATGGTTATACGAACTCACACTGGCACAAGAACTTGTTTTAAAACCTGGCAAGACAGATGTTAATACCAGGTTAGATGTGGGCCTGAGCCTGTAGTTTCTGGTAGTTAAGCAGCTGTATCCTGGCTTGGAGTTGGTGAGTGAGTAGCGGTCTTTTCAGAAACCTAAACAGTTGCAAAATGTTAGGGATACAACGGACCATGTAGTTCAACAGTTTTATTGTATATACGAGGAGATCAAATGTCTGGAAGCTAGGTGATTTGTCCAAGGCGGCTAGCTAGTTGCAAAACCAAGGTTCTGAACACAGTCACCCACCACATATGAAACAGTGTCGACATGAATAGATTGTTGTGAAAAACTAGGGTAGGCTCTTTTATTTATTTTTAACAGCCTGTTAGTGAATCCTTTAGCCAAACATACATTTTAGATTTTTCTGGCAGTCCTGACTTCATACAAATTTTCAAAGGAGCCATTACATGCAATATCAAATTTAATTTAATACATATACAAATTATAATCTTTTATACAAATAAGTCTCCGAATTCAAATATAATTTTTCAAGCCATGTGTCCTTATTTCTGCTTTGAAAAATATGGTCACTGCAGCTTTACAGTCTGTGCTATAATGTGATAAATTATGCCCTAAGAAACCTTTTTCTATCAAAAACCCAGGTTAGGAAAATAATTATTTCATTGGGAAAATGATATCAAAGGGTTTCAGATGCCTAATACAGAGTTATTTTCCCTGTAGTAAGTTCAATAATGAGAGCTATCAAAAGAGCTGTAAATATGTAGCCATAAAATCTAAGCACATCTAAACAAATTTATTCTTGATTATTTCCAACTTTTACTCAAGAGTTATGGCCTTTTTATTCTTTCCACCATTAGCACGATCATCAGCATAGGGTTCTTTCTCATTATTCTCATTTACCACTGAATGACAGCCTCTCAGAACAGATGTGTTGTGGCGATCTAGTTCTTGATGCTCCTAGTTCTGTCATTACAATAATGACTCACATAATGGAACTCATGTAACAGTTGTCCATATACTTGGTCAAACTTATGCTCCAGTGCCGTCTTCTTGCCTGTCGTGTTAAAATAAGGAATCCCAGAACAAATATATTTTTACTCTTCAGCTGTTTTGTTCATCTCCTTCAACCTTATAATACAAATATATCCATCCCAAGAAGATTAAGTCTTACGAAGCTTCTTTATGATGCTGTATGTCCTATAATCTGCTGCATTTCCCCTCAAACACTAGGATGTCCAGAGGTTACACATGTGGTCTACATTGTACAGAGTGTAAGAGACGAGATGGCAGGAATTATACTGGCCTAACTGTACTTTTGGCTTGATCCTACCTTGTCTACTAATATTTTTGCTTTCCTGGGATTTCCCAATTGTTGAAATTTAATGTATCTTTGTCATTGACCTTATATATATTTTAAAATAAAACATAATATGAATAATTTAGATAAGGTTCAAATACATGTTTTTGCAGAACAAGGCAAAGTGCAAACAATACATATATGCACAATTTGGTGGAGCTGCTATAGTCAGACCTACTGATACGTGGAGAAACACTCTTAACAGAAATGAAGAGAGGAAGATGACAGTGGAAGGGTTCTGTACATTTAATAAACAGATGTGTAAGTGAGGAAGAGGCCAGATATGCCCAGAATACAGACTATGCCCTTAGCCAATTCTTTCTGGAGGGTCCTGAGAGGCAAGCAAACTAAGAGTGGTCTTTCTGTGCTCCTCACGCAGAGGTTGATGTAATAACACAACTGGGGTCGAGGGTTTTCTTCTTTCCTTCAATATTTTCCAGTTAGCAGTGAAACCAAAGATGAGGCTCCTGGATACACCTCTGTCTGGTATGAATCTTAAGGGCAGGAAAACTGAGGTTGCCAGTGCTTTGAATAGTTTTATGACTTTCCCAAGGTAGCCAGTAGCCCTTGGGAAGCTGACCTTTGTTAGGGGAGGTGACGAAGGGATTACTTTGTTTTATCAGTATATCCTTGTTATCCTGCACTGTATTTAGCAGTGTGCCCTCTTGAGTAGAGGGTACATGGAACATAAAAAGTTAAAAAAAATGTAATGGTTGTTTCAAGTCATCCTATTTACCTGGAGAGGTGGGAAAATTACGTTTTCCTCTAATCAATTTACATATATTCTCATTTTTCCTCCCTTCCTCCCTCTCTCAATGCTTGTGCTGATTTAAGGAAAAAAGTGATAATATCTTGTGAGCACAATGTTGTTCTAAAACACAAGTGTCACATGCATAATAAATATAAAAAATCTGTGTGTGATGCCTTGGAGTCGGCCACATGGTCTATGTGGAAAGGTTGCCAGTGACACAAACGGAGTGAGAACCTCTTGCCAACAAGCATATGTTGTTACTTTTTTATAGTAATGAAGTGAATGTCAGACAAGATTTATTTGGGATCAGGTGCAAGGGTGCACCTGTGTCTGGTTGTGGGTTATGCCTACATGAAATGCCTTGAAGCTATTCCAATCCTTTAATTTTTCTCTTATTGCCAACTCTCATATTAACTATATAAATACTTGCTTTTACTATGCAATGGTCATTTTGCAATTTTTTATTTACAGCTTGTGTAACTGTGGTGAGCCATACTGTGGACTTTATTAAAAAAAGTAGTGCTTATTGGATGACTTTTCCCCCCTTTTCTGCTAGTTTTATTGTGATATAATTGACATATAACACTGTATAAGTCAAAGGTGTACAATACAAGGATTTGATATATATATATATATATATATATATATATATATATATATATATATAACTAGAAGTTTGTACCTTTTGACCACCTTCACCAATTCCCCCATCCACCTCTACCTTATCTCTGGCAAATCCAATCTCTGTTTCTATGAGTTTGGTATTTTTTAGATTCCACATGTAAGTGAGATCATGCAATATTTGTCTTTCTCTATCTGACTCACTTTACCTAGCACTATGCCCTCAAGGTCCATCTGTGTTATCAAAAATGGCGGGGCTGTCTTCCCCTCTGTAACTGAACACTATTCAAACACACACACACACACACACACACACACACACACCATCTTATCCATCCATCCATCCATCCATCCACCCACCCACCATTGAACACTCAAGCTGCCTTCATGTCCTGGGCACCATAAACAATGCCGGAATAAACATGAGGGTGTAGACATCTCTTTGGGATAGTAACCTGTTTCCTTTAGACACACATCAAGAAGTAGAACCACTGGACCACATGGCAGCTCCATCCCTACTTCTCCGAGGAACCTCCATACTGTTCTCCACAGTGGCCACATCAGCCCACATTCCCACCAACAGTGCATAAGCACGCCCACCCCACCAGCACTTGCCATTTTCCATCCCCCTTATGATATCCATTCTAACAGGTGTGCGGTAACATTTTACTATGGCCTTGATCTACACCTCCCTAATAACCAGTGGTGCCAAGCACCTTTCCATCCACCTGATGGCCACCTGAGTATCTTCTCTGGAAAAATGCCCAATCAAAATTGTATGACTTCTGTGCAACCAGTAGGTACAAGCATCCCCTGCTAGTTAAGATCACAGTGATCACTCCTAAGAATTCATTGGAAAGGGCTACATTTCCCCCTCACATCTGGTTTCACCTTGGTGTGTGCAAGAACTTGGCATTATAGTGAGTAGAAATTACACACTTCTTAGGAAAGTTGGTCACATTTAAAGAGAGAAATGATTGCTGTGTAAATGATTGTTTTTTTTCTTAGTTACTAGAATTCTTTTAATCTTCTTAGAATCAGGTTATTGAGAGGAACATATAGACAATAAAGTATATGATGTATACTTTATATGTTCACCAATATTTTCCACATATCAGTTATCTTGTTTATGAACTTTATGATCATTTTAAAATTCCTCTTCATTGAAAATATACTTATATTTTTAAAACTATAGCCACAGCTTTATAATAGAATGTGATGTGTTATAGTAGAAATAAAATTACTCTGTGACCACAGGAAAAATGATTAATTCTGAATATAAGGATAAGATATATTTCATAAAGAAAGAGCTTTTGAGCTGAGCCTTAAGAACTAGGTCAGGACTAACCTAGATATATAAGTTAGAAGAGGATTCTAGGCAGGGAAAAATAGCGAGAGAAAAATGAATAGATATGAGAAAGGGTCATGGAAGCTGGTAGGCAACAGTAGGGGATGGTGCCAGGAGCTGAGATCAGATGGTGAAGGGTTGTAATAATCATTATACCAGAATTTAGCCTCTATTCATCTGACAGTGGTGCTTTGTAGAAGAGTTTTTAATTGGGAATGACTATGACTTAAGAGACTCTTCTGAAGCAATCAAGGGGTGCACATGTAAGAAGGCAGGAGGTTTAATGATGAGGCCCTCATAAAATCCCCAAGAGAGTAATAAGTGCATGAGTTATAATACCTGCAGAGAAAATGGAAAAAGGGGTATGGATTATATACGACGTCTAGAATCAATGGGTAGTGGTCTAAAGGCAACTGGAGAATCTAAGTTATAAGGAAAAAAAAGTGTTCCAGGTTTGTGCTTCCATATCTATTCTCTTCCAACCCAAATTGTCTCCAAAACCCTGCATTCTATGTTTGAAATATTAACTATAATAGTCTACCTATTTTAAGTGAACAAGCTGGTGATCAGTAGCTAGAGAGTTAAACTTAAAACTCATTTATTCCCCTATTGAGCCATTATGCCAGTGTGAGAAAGAAAATCGTCATCATCATTATCATCATCATCATTGTGTTCATCATCTAGCATTAGTGAACGCTATCTGTGCTAACCACTATGCATTCATCATCCCACTCATTGCTCATAATAACCCTTTGAGGCACTCTTGTTATACCCATTTTACACATGAAATATATGAGACTTAGAGATGTTAAATAGCTTGCCTGAGGCCACATGGGTAGCAAATGGGAGAGAGTTGGACTTTGGGCTCAGGCTGCCCAGGCTTTTAGATATTACAGAGTTTCCCTGTATCTTTGCTGCAGGGGTATCAAGAATATAGTTGCAGTTATGTTATTATGAACTTCTGGAATCTGCCCAAATCACTTGGGCATACCATGACTCTGCTGTTTTGGAATTTGGGTTATATTTCAGGATAATTGTAATCCAACTGGTTGACTGGAAACAGAAGCTCAAAACATCAGGACCTTGGATAGCTCTCAGGCCTGTTCTCTATTGGTAACTACTTCCCTTTGGAATCTTCATTTGCCTTTTGTTCTACAGGTTGGTCTTCACGCTGTACTTCACCTTTTGTACTCACTTATAACACTGACTCACTCTCCTGGTTTTCTAATTCCAAATTTTTGAGATTGGACTCTGTTTGCCTAGTTTATCTTTTAATACTTGGGTATAGGTTTGTCACTGCCTAGTCTGTGCGTTGGCTGTCCTCGAGTGAGGGCCCAGTTTATATTCCTATAACTGGAGCTAGGGGAAAGGAGACTGTGGCATTAAAGCAATTTCCCTAGGCCTGCCCCTTCCGCAGGGGAGGGGACGGAGGGGACAGCAGGGTAGGGGAGAAGAGGGGAAGGCAGGGTCTGACAGGGACCTCTTTGGTTTAGAGGATGTAGATGGTGTGTCTTGCAAATTCATGGCTACCTAACTGAAATAAATTATCACTGTGTTTTAGCCAAAACTTGGTGTATTTATTTGACACTTAAGATAGCCACAGAAACATATTTTCAAGACATTTTATATTATCACAGAATCATATGCATCTTTTTATCTCTCTTATTATTTCCAAATGAAATATGTGAGTAATTTGAGGCGTTTGTATTCTATGAGAATAAATATACTGTTTAAGTGATTAAATTAAGTAACCAAATTTCATGGGTTTTGTTTGCTTTGATACGATTTACACATCTTTTTCTTGTTGTCAGAAGAATTTAGAAATTATTTTATTTCCTAGTTTTACCAAATTGGTTTTTCTTCTTCAGAGTATTCTAAGACTGTAGCATAAAAATTTAAGGTCTGAGCAATATTTGTGATTCTATTTTTAGTTGTTCCTACTGTGGAATCCATGAACTATAATACCTTTTTCTTATATTTTATAGAATATTTCACTAGAAAAAGGTAAAACTATTGACAATATGACCACCTAGGCCTGATACTTAAGTACTTTATCATGTAATAGCCTAGCATCTTCAATAGTAGTCATATCGGTACTTACCATTTGATGCCACAAGGGTCTTAAAGTTTTCTGTGGTTGGAATTTAAAGAATGTCTGAGGGGTTGCTTAGCATCAAGAGCAATGCATGCAGCTAATATTTAAATTCAGGTTGGTAGATAAAAGTAAAATATTTAACTTGCATTTATATAAGTGGGATATTTAAACATCAGGATTTTTTTGTTATCTTTTTTTATATGAAACATAAACAAGTAACAGATAAGCTGCTATCTGTATTCACTAAAACTACTGATATCAGTTATAAAATGAATATAGAGTCAGCCAATATTTTACAACATCTGAACTATCAAATGATGGTAGTGGATATGTGTGATTATGTGGAGAAATGAAATAATCCCGGAATGTCTTCTGAATAACTATTTTAAGAGATCCAGTCACTCACTTATAGTTTTATAACTGTGCACCTACTATGTGCTAACTGCTGTTGGAGGCTATAAAAGTGAGTAAGATATCATAGAGGTGGCAAGAGAGATATAAACCAGAAAAGTGAGAATGCAGAGGGCAGAGACATCACCCTCAGATGGCATAATCTGGGCAGGTCTCATAGAGGAGGGTTTTGTATGAGTGGGGTTTGAATAGGTGAACTGGGAGAAAGGTTAGTCCAGTTGGAAAAACAGTGAGAAAACAAACATGGGGGTGGGAGAGCTCTCTGCATGCTCCGAGGACACCGTAAGGTCTTTTGAAGATGGAGTATAGAGTTTGCAAGGGACATGTGGCCCATTGATAAAGGAGATAGATTGGAGCCAGTATGCAGAGGTTTGGCTTTCTTCCACAAATTATGAGCAAAAGTTGTATACTTTCAAGCAGGAATACATTTTTTGAGCTGTGTTTTAAGAAGTCTGGCTACTGTGTGTGGAATATACTATAGAAGACTGCTTAGGATTTCATTAGTTCTAGGTACACTGTGTTCTTTAAGGTTGGTTGTAAACATGTGATCTATGTGGTAATTCTCAGACAGGATTGAAGCAACCACAATCTCCTATCTTCATGTTGTTCTGTATGAATGACAATATTCTATGGTTTGAAGTAACTATTTTAGGAAGAAAAGCTTGAAAGAGTCTGAAGTTGAAGTAGTTGACAATCTCGCTTGTGATTCTGAATCAGAATGAAGATTTTTCAATATGCCTTTGGAAAGTCAATCTGATGTGTTCATCTAACTACGTTTGTGGAACCTCATGAAGGCAGAGTAGTTGGCTTTGGTGAAAGGGAGACTGAGTTCAAATTAAGCTGGGGACTGAATTGCTTGGAAGCAGAAAGCTGTGGAGACAAAAAGACTACCCATGCTTACTAAGTTTTTATAATAATATACTTGTAGAGACGAATTGATTATTTCCTTGGGAGATAGGAAGGGCTATAATTTTCAAAGTGGAGATGACAAAAAGTGCTTGTATTATTTTGCAACAATTTGATCCAAAAGAATTTCTCCCCGTGATAGTGCAAATTTAGGATAAATTTATTATCTTCTCCCCTCGATTTTGGACCTAGGGATTGGATTTGGGAAATAACAAATGAACACCAGGTTTAAATCTTAATAAAATGTGCATAAAATTTCCTTTTCCAGATCTAGACTTCCTGTGGTGAGTGGCAGTCACGTGTCTCCCAATCCTTCACTGTGAGCCAGTGCTGGTAACAGTGGGTTTTGTTGTTTGCTCTCTCTATTCAAGTTATATAACATTGGGTGTTTACATTGATTGTATCGCTCAGGTAATTGTCCAGTCCAAATTCTATTTTACTTTGTGTTGTAGATACAGCTGCATTTTAATTTTATACATTCACAGGAAAAAAAAGGCTTGTCCCCACACACACACACCACCACTTATTGCTACTGCTTCGCAAAGTGCGTACATCAATACAGGGCTCATCACCCTCTACTGTGAATGTAGATTTACCTCTGTCTCCATTAGTCCCTAAGTTTGTTGAGAGAAGGGCACTGTCTTTCCTTTCTACGTTTCAGTGCCTAACACAGAACCTGTAACTTACTGTGCCATCAGTACATCTTGATTGAATAAGTACTATTAACTAAATTAATGGATTGAGCTTATATACGTTATTGTGACCCTTTTCAATAATTTTGTTCAGTTAGAGTTGACATACAATGTTATATTAGTTTAGCTGTACAACATACTGATTAGACATTTATATGACTCATGAGGTGATTACCCTGATAAATCTAGTACCCATCTGATGCCACACATAGTTATTACAATATGATTGACTATGTTTCCTATGTTTTACTTTACATCCCCACGACTATTTTGTAACTACTAATTTTATTTCTTAATCCCTTCCCCTTTTTTATTCATCTCCCCCACCCCCTTTCCATCTGGCAACCATAAAAATATTCTTTGTATCTTTGAGCTTGTTTCTGTTTTGTGTGTTCATTTATTTTGTTTTCTAGATTCTGCATGTAAGTGAAGTCACATGGTATTTGTCTTTCTCTGTTTGATTCATGTCACTTGGCACAATACCATCTAGTTTCATCCATGTTGTCGCAGATGGCAAGATTTCATTCTTTTTAATGCTGAGTAATAGTTCATTGTGTATGTGTACCACTTCTTTATTCATTCACCTATTGATGGGCTCTTAGTTTGGCTATTGTAAATAATGCTGTAATGAACATAGGGGTGCATATACCTTTTTAAAAAATTTTATTAGGGAATTGGGGGGAGGGGAACAGCGTTGGGGAATCGGGGAAGGGGAACACACAAGTTGCTGTCCTTTTGTTCTTCAGTCTAGTTGTGGAGGATGTTGCTTCACTGGCCCATGTTGGTATTATCATTTTGCTCTTCCCGGGTGAGGCAGTTGCTCACCGACTATTGAACGGCCGCTCACGGTGGCTCCGGGCAGCTCACGAAAGCTCACGCCTGCTGTCGGCCAGCCCCACTGCAGCCTACGCCACCACCAGCGACTCATGGCAGCCCAGCTTCAGGTCGAGCTGTTGTTCACCATCTTAGCTGTAGAGGGCGCAGCATCACTGGTCCTCATGTGGGATCCAAACCGGGGCGCTGCTGCTCAGAGCTGGCATCCCAAGCCAACTCCTAACCAACGTGGTACTCGGCTGGCCCTGCATATATCTTTCTGAATTAGTGTTTTGGGTTTCTTCAGATAAATACCCAGAAGTGGAATTACTTGGTCCTGTCTCTTGCAGCCTTTGTTTTAAAGTCTGTTTTGTCTGGCATAAGTATTTTTTTTCATTTCTATTTTCACGAAATATCTTTTTTTATCCCTTTACATTCAATCTCTGTGTGTCTTTCAACCTGAAGTGTGTCTTTTAGGCAGCACATGCAAAGGTTTTGTTTCCTTATCCATTCAGCCACTCTATGTCTTTTGATAGGAGCATTCAATCCATTTACATTTAAAATAATTGTTGATAGATATATAATTATTACCATTTTATTATTATTTTTTATCTCTCTTCTTCCACTTCTTCGTCATCATCGTCATTTTATTCTTCTTCTCCTTCTCCTTCTCCTTCTTCTAAGAAGTCTCTTCAACATTTCTTGAAATACTGGTTTGGTTGTTTGAACTCCTTTAGATTTTTCTTGTTCTCAAAGCTCTTCATCTGTCCTTAGATTCTAAATGATAGCTTTGCTGGGTAGAATAATCTTCACTGTAGGTCCTTGCTTTTCATCACTTTGAATATTTTTTTGTCAATCCCTTCTGGCCTGTAAAGTTTCTGTTGAGAAATCAACGGACAGCCTTATGGGCGCTTTCTCTCTTGTAGATAACTAGCTGCTTTTCTCTTGTGGCTTTAGGATTTTCTCTTTGTCTTTAACCTTTGGCATTTTAATTATGATGTGTCTTAGTGTGGGCTTCTTTGGGTTCATCTTGTTTGGGACTTCATGCTGGCTGGGCTTGTGTGTCTGTTTCCTTCACCAGCTTAGGGAAGTTTTCTGTCATTATTTCTTCAAACAAGTTTTCAATTCCTTGTTCTCTCTCTTTTCCTTCTAGTACCCTGATAATGTGAATGTAGACTCCTGGTAGATTTTGTTTTGTTCTTTTTCTGGAGCTTTGTTTTAATCTTTTACTTGGGACATTTCTTTGTCTCCTTATTTTGGCTGCCTTGCCGTGTTTGTTTCTGTGTGTTAGGTAGAGCTGCTGTCTCCCGGTCTTGGCGGAGTGACTTTATGTAGTAGGTGTCCTGTGGGGCCCAGTGGCACAGTCTCTCTGACCTCCTGAGCCAGTGTTCCAGGAGTGTCTCTTATGTGGGTTGTGTGTTCCCTCCTGTTGTAGTTGAGCCTTGATTGCTATTGACACGGCAATGGAAGGGATTGACCCTCAGGCTAATTGGCTGTGAGAAATGGATGTGACTATAGTGGGGGAACTGTGTGTAGGGGTTGACTCCATGGAGCAGAATTCACTTTAGTGGGGCTCTGGTGCCTCCTGAGCCTGTCCTTTGAATGTATCATTTGGAGAGGTCATTGGGTGGTGTTTTGATGTTGTCTGAAGCTGGTCACCAGGTGTGTTGGTTTTCAGGCCTCTTGGGAGGGGCTCTGGTGCAGGCCAAAGTCAGCTGCTGCCTGTGCTCTGCCCAGGGCCACTTGATATGAGCTACAAAGTGATCTGCAGATGGTTTCCACTTGTTCTGGGGTTGGAGGTGACTGGGAGAGGCTAAACTGTGAACTGAGGTCGGCTGCTTAGCAAGGTGTATGGGGCCAGATGCTGCTTGTTGGGGTCTGTGAATGATTTTAGGAGAGCCTGTAGTATATGCCAAGACAGGCCATTTGTATGAAAAAGCCATGGAAGTGGCTATGGTGGGCCAGCAAGTCGGGTGAGGTGGGGTCTCAGGGAACCACCAGGGCAGTGCAAGCGGTGTTAGCTAGGTTGATAGAGACTCAGATATGGTGACTGACTGCACATGCAGGCTGGATGGGGGAGGCTTAACACTTCTGTCTGGGAGAAAGTTGCTCCTCCAGCCCTCACCCTGAAGATAGACACTTCAGTTCCTCTCCATATGTCTCTGGCACCTTTCGAGCTGTTGACCCAGTGCTGGATCTCAGATTAAGGGAGTCCAGCAGCAAGTAAGTCTATGCACGGGCCCTTTAAGAGGAGCAGCTGGAACTCCAGCAACCCTCAGTCTCACTTAGCCACAATCTATGCTGGTTTTTGCAGCCAGAAGTTATGGGGATTTCTCTTCCCAGCTCTGGAATCCTGGGCTGTGGATCCTACCATGTGGCTGGGACCCCTCATTACTTAGGGACCTCCACAGCTGAGATATTGTTCCTGATTTTTAATTATCACACGTGGGTGTGGGACCAGCCCGTTCCATGTCTCTGCCCTTCCTACTAGTCTCAATGTGGCTTCTTCTGTATTTCTTTAGTTACAGGACTTCTGTTTAGCCAAACTTCAGGCAATGCTCAATGATGGTTGTTCTGTAATTTAGTTGTAATTTTGATGTGATGGTGGGAGGAGGTGAGCACAGTGTTTTCCTACTCTGCCATCGTGACCAGAAACTTAACTGTAATGCTTTTTAAAATGTCAAAATACCTGCCTGGTTTAACCACTCTTGTCAAAGAGTGAAACACTTATGTGAGAGAAAGAACAAAGATCAACCATTTGTTTAAATTATGAACGTGTCAAAGTTTCTTGTCTATTCATTTGTCTCTTTATTCAGTAGAAACTATGCTAAGTCATTTGGGAATAACACACTTTCTTCATTTATTACTGTGGGATAAGTGCTTACTGTTGATGAATGCATACAGGACTTTGTCCAAAGACAAACATATATGTTGCATTCGGGAGCCCAAAAGACTTCCAGAGATGGTGATGCTGAGTTTTGAAGGAAAACTGGGAGTTAATTATTTAAAGAACATAGTGAAGAATACTTAAGATATCAGGATGAGCCAACAGCACAGAGTTGGAATCAGCGTGATGCTTCAGTGAGCTACAAGTAGTTCAGCATATCTGGGAAAAAGGCTGGAAGGGTAGTTAGCTTCTTCTGGACATGTAGAAACTTAAAAAAAATTTTAAATTAAATTTATTGGAGTGCCATTGGTTAGTGAAATTACACAGTTTTCAAGTATACAGTTCTAGTATACATTGTCTATATATTGTATTGTGTTTTCACCACCCAGAGTTTTAAAAAATAAAATTATAAAATATTTTCTTAAAGATATTTGATAAGTGACATGAGATAGGATTATGTGCTGTCTCTTTCTTTTCACTTATCCTTATTAAAAATAAAACTTTCTTACTCCAATCCCATAGTAATATACAATCATTATGGAAACTTGCACAACGTAGAAAAAATAAAATACCACCTATAATCCCTCCATTCAGAGACACTACTGCCATTAATATTTTGGTGTATATTTTATATATGTGTGTGTATATATACTCATATATATACACACACATATACATACATATATATACACCCCCCCACACACATATATATATTTTAAATATCAGCATTTAACATTTAACAGTTACCATTAACAATAACATTTTATGTGTCCTTGTATGTTTGTTTCTTTTATGTTAGTATTTCATGTCTACATTTCATGGATGTAAAACATGAAAAAAATCAAAGTCAAGTAATAAATTATCGTTAAATGGCTTTTATTTTAGAAAGGGAGAAGGAAGTTCACATTCATTGAAAATCTACTAGGTTTTTCTTATTAAATATTATCAGCCAACCAAGTTAAAGGTGCCAGCGGGATCTAGAGCACAATCTCTAGAAGATAAGAAGTGCCTATGGTGTGCTATCATGTCTACATGGATTTCCTGTTGCAGCTTTGGTTGTTCACTTAATCATTTTAACAGTCTGATGAGTCATTTGAAAAATCACAGATGAACCAAATATCTTACTTGAGGAGAAATTTATAGATCAGTGCCATTCATTCGATCATCTGTTTTCTTCTTCGGTGTTTAAAATTCAAATGCCATTCATTTTAAAGGGTTAAGCCTATGCAGCCTTTTATAAATGAAGCAGATAATTGAATAACGAAATACTTATTGCTTCATAATGATTAAAAATAATACAAACATTGATTATTTCTACTTTTCAAACAATACTCCCATATTGAAAGTCTGCATGATAGAAGCACTTAAATGCTGACAAGTGCATCCATGTGTCTAAGAATACTTTAAGATGCTATCAAATATAAAATCTGACTTTTTACATGGAGAGCTATTTGAGGCCATTCACTTGGTACATTCCAAACAAGTCTTATTTTATACTTAATATGTAATTTTATCATTATTGGAATGGAAATACTTCCATTTGTGTTTGATGCTCGGATTCCAGTATTGACTTAACAATTTGAAGTTATTGTCCATATATATATATATGTATGTATTTGCCCTTTTCTTTAAGAATTGTTACTCTGGTTATAAACTCTTTTTTTTTTTTTAAAGATTTTTATTGGGGAATTGGAACAGTGCTGGGGAATTGGGGGAAGGGGAACAGACAAGTTGCTGTCATTTTGTTCTTCAGTCTAGTTGTGGAGGACGTTGCTTCACTGGCCCAAGTTGGCACCATCATTGCGCTCTTCCCAGGTGAGGCACATCAGTCGCCGGCTTCTGGACGGCCGCTCACTGCGGCTGCTGGTCGCTCACGCTGGCTTCTGGCTACACATGGTAGCCCATGGCAACCCACTGCAGCAGGGACTGCAGCCCACGCCGTCGCAGGCAACTCTCGGCAGCCCAGCTCCAGGTTGAGCTGTTGTTCAGCATCTTAGCTGTAGAGGGCAGTGTCACTGGCCCTCATATGTGGGATCCGAACCGGCGCCCTCTGGCGTCCCAAGCCAGCTCTTAACCATCGCGCCACTCGGCCGGCCCTGGTTATCAATTCTTGATGACTGTGGTTATGTCTATACTACATGGATAGGTGTAGTATATAAGGAATAAACATGCTCAAAATCTCCACTGAGAAGGGACAGTGGGTTAGGAGCATCAAGGTGATCGGAGATGGGATTTTGTTTACGTAGGAAAGCCAAGGCCTTGAAAGGATATCTCAGAAGAGCTGGAATGGCACATGAATCAGTATTTATTGCCAAATGTGGTCTTCTGCTTTGGCAAATGTATGATGATATTATTGTTCTTGTAACTTATATTCAGAACCTAAAATATACATCCAACAACTGCAACTGATAAGCGTCCAAGAAACAAAAGTCTGAAACCTCGATAACCCAAGAAGGTTCATCTATAATGTCAACAACTGAGACATTTATTCCATGATATTTTATAAAGGGTGTGTGAGGCTAGCCACTGATGGTCTCTACCCCCCAAACCTTCATCAGAATCCTGGGTGGCTTGGTGTGTGGTCCTTAGGGTGGCGGGTCCCTAGATGACGTATGAAGAAGGCTGGCTCAGGGTTCAGGGTTTGATTCAGCTGAAGGGTTAATAGCAACTTCCCTCAGGCACATTGAGAGAGATAAAAAAAGACAAATGCAGAAAGGAGGAGGCAGGCCTTTCCCCCCCATTTGGTTCCAGGCTATCCTACGAGGTTGCTCACTGGAGACCAAGCTGCAGTGGTGCCTCTGACTTAGGTCATTTCATAACAGACAATTGTTAAATTCTCAGGCAGTCTCTGTGGGTTGTGAAATACAGCCATTATTAAGTATTCAATAACACAAACTTACAGTTCAATAAATTATATTAAAAGGAGGTAATAAATATCCAAAACTCATCACTTTCTTATTATTTTTCTACATTGTATTATTATCTGTTCTCTTTAGGTTATTTACATTGTGTAAATAAACTCATCTCTTCTCAACTCTGGGTTTCATATGACACATTGGAAGCTTGAAATCAGTCACGTTGGGAGTATTTACACCCCGGAAATCAGCAAACAGTACAAATCAATGCTTACTTCATTGTTTTATTGACTGTAGACTTCAGAAAGAAAGTGATGGAGAAAACATTAACAATGCAGATATAAACTTAAAAATACATTGTGTCTATAGCTATTATATTGTGAACAGCAACACACACAAAAAAGTAAGGAGAAAGTGTTCTCCCAATATTTGAAAACTGTTACCTGAGTCAACAAAAGAAAGTGGCTCACCTCGATAAAAATGTAAAGTTTTGACATTAATCTCCATTGTTTTACTTGTCTTACTTGTTAACATAAACAAAAATATCAAGCAGCATTAATGCTGCATATAAAATTATCACACTATGTTTATTAGGAAAGGGGTATGGGTTGGGATGTAACGCCATTTGTCAAATCATGGTTCAATTTCACCCACAGTTGACTATGATACAGGAGTTGGGCAGAAGCCAGTAAAAGCATCCTGTGAGTATCATCAATTGGCTGTAACAAGTACTGTACATTTTATTTTTGGTAAAATGTGTGGTACACATTCTTCATATCAGTATAATTTATAATAAACTTATGTTTATTGAACATGCATTTTAATGTCTATGCACACATACATTTCTTTGGAGGGCCAGCTGTGAATTCTTAGGACATCACTGCTAAACGTGAAAGCAACAGCAACACCACCTCCCCCTTAACCTGAAAAGTTTGGGGCTGTTTTCTGACATTGTGGTTATGAGGCTGTGGAGAAAGCCATTTTTCCTCCTTCCTCTTGATGATTAGAAATGTATCTCTTGGAATCAAGGCTTCCCATCTGTCTAAAATGTTAACATTCCTGAGAGACATGACACATTTTTCCTTATTAGTCATTTGCACCATAGTGTGCTTGAATTTGTTATATTGCTTCATTGAGTAGAGAGCTAGGGATATTGTTGATAGTAAAAAAGCTCAGAATGGGAACTCAGAGGTCAAAGAAGAATTTTACCCACTTCATTATTTTGTCCAACGCCAGCAAGGAATTTAGAATTAGAATTGCTTATGAATACTGGTCACAGGAGAGTTTTATGTCTCTCTTGGGATAGTGGTCTGTTTCTTTTATCAGGGTCTTTTCCAGTCAGCCAGTTTTTTGTGACATTTCACAGCTCAGAACCAGGAAAGTTAATCAGGTGAATATTGTTGAAATGTATTTTAGCTGAAATTATCAAAAAGGACTCATGTTCGATAATACATTCAAATCTTTGGTACCATGAGAAAATGATTCATTATTGGTTATTGATATGTGGTTTGAACCGTTAAGTTTTTGAAGTGTATTTTCTTTTATTCTGAAATTTCAAGGCAATAAGGTATATCTATTTTCAGACAGCAGATGGTTAACAAGAGAACTCTGCCAAAGGAAATGCAGAACTCAAAAGAACCACTTTAAGTTAATTATTTTTTGAAGATAGTATGTAAAGTAAAAACATTAAAGTCCCCCTGGTAAAGGAAATAAAGCATTTAAGATTGACCACTATTCAATTTAACATTGTTCAATATGAGGCTTCTCTTTCTATTTTTAGGTTGAATCTTAACTACTATTAAGTAGATCTTGACTGCTGGCACCCCCTCAACTTCCCAGCCCCAAACCTATTGCTGCCATTACCTGTATCTAAAACAATGGAACTGCCATTAACCCCATTGTTTAAATTAAAAATCTGGAAGCTATTCCCGATTCTATCCTTTTTCTCACCCTATATTCAATCCGTCATGTTCCCCTGGCTCTACCTTTAAAATATATGATGACTCCATTTATACGAAACCGTTCCCACAGCTGCCACTATCATCTCTTGCGCAGACTGTTGCTACCTATTGTCTATTTATTCTCTGTACTGCAGCCAAAGGATCCGTCAAACATTTCAATTAGCTTATGTCACATTGTCCTCAAAACCCTCAGTGCATGGTAGGTCCTTGCTGGCCTCCAAAGCTCTGTGAGGCCTGGGCCAGGCCGTTGCTCTGACCACTTCTCTTACCAAGCTTCCTCCAAGGGCCTTTCTCTGGCCCTTTGATGTAACTGCACTGGTCTCTGCGTGGATTTAGGGGGTGTGAAGCTCATCCCACCTCAGGCACCTGCTCTTCTTCCATCTGAAACTCTTTCCCCAGATGTTTACGTGACTTGTGATTCTTCTCAGCTTAAATAGCAACTTTCCTGAGCTCTCTATTTAAGTTTCCCCATTCCCTGCATCTTTGTTGTTTTGTTTTGTTTTTGTTTTTGTTTTTACTCTGCCTTACTCTTCTTAGCATTCATTAGTCATTACCTGGTATTATATTACATATGATTTTTAGTGTTTATTGTCTTTGTTTATTTTTTTAAATTTATTTTTATTTATTTATTTTTTAAAGATTTTTATTGGGGACTTGGGGGAGGGAACAGCGTTCCCAGGGAAGGGGAACAGACAAGTTGCAGTCCTTTCGTTCTTCAGTCTAGTTGTGGAGGACGTTGCTTCACTGGCCCATGTTGGTATTATCATTGTGCTCTTCCCGGATGAGGCAGATCGGTCACGGAGGCTCATGGCAGCTCATGCCGGCTGCCGGCAGCTCCCGGTAGCTTATGGCAGTCCACTACAGCCTACGCCATCGCTGGCGACTCACGGCAGCCCAGCTCCAGGTCGAGCTGTTGTTCACCATCTTAGCTGTAGAGGGCGCAGCATCACTGGCCCATGTGGGCTTCAAAGCCGTGGCCCTGCTGCGCAGAGCTCGTGCTCCCAAGCCAATTCTTAACTAATGAGCCACTCGGCCGGCCCTGTCTTTATTTTAAATGTTTATTTTCAGTGAGGACTTTTCTGACCACCCAATTTAATAATGACCCACCTGTCCCTTTCCCTGATATTCATAATTCCCATTACACTCTAATCTTATTCATAGCATGTATCACCTTCTAGCATTTTATGTGACTTATGTATTATGCTGTTGTACACTACAGTGTAAGCTCCACGAGCGCAGGTACCTTTGACTGTGTTATTCATGGGTGCATCCCCAGTGTCAAGAACAGTACCTGTCACATAGTAGGTGCTCAATACATAGTTTCTGAATGAATAAAGACCGGGAATGAAAATTTGTTGAGTGATTGGAGAATGAAAGGAAAACCTCTCTATGGTTAGTAATCCAGGGATCTTAATTTCCTAATCAAACATCCTTTGTGGGTCTCAGAATTAATAATATGTTAAAGAAGTCCTGGTTGTGGTGAAGTTCACTATTGAAATCTTTAATTTTTTTTAAATTAAAGTTTATTGGGGTGACAATGGTTAGTAAAATTGCATAGGTTTCAGGTGTACAATTCTGTAATACATCATCTATCTATCACATTGTGGTTTAGCACCCAGAGTCAGTTCTCTTTCCATCACCATATATTTGATCTTTAATTTTAAAGTATCCAATGTTCATTTGTTTGCTGGAGAGATGAGCGAGGCTGCTGTGTGTGTGTGCTCTTTTAAAGCATCAGGGCCAAGAGAATCGGCTGATTTTCTGTTGGTTTTTTGGGGTTTTACTCTCCGTTTGGGAGACACATTCCATGATACAGTCAGTTCTGCTCTAACGCTTATTTGGAACTACAAATTTGTTCCAATACAATTGATGTATTAGGGAGCAGTTTGTATGTAATGCACATTTCACATTTATGACGATTTCATCTGTGAGTGAATGAAGATCATGGCACCCGGCTGAAGTGAGCCACACAGAAATATCTAAAGTGCACACTTTTCGAACCCTGTGCCTCACAGTTCAGAGATGTGTTATGAGCCACCCATCACTGTCCTGTGTTTCCAGTTTCAGAGAACCCTCTTTCCACCGCTTCATAATAACTCGCAAGTTGTAGCGCGCACTATGCTGACTTCTGTTAGCCAACACTGGGTCTTTCTCAAGATGGAGATTATTTTACCATGTATAAGATGCTCCCATGTATAAGACGCACCTTAATTTTGGGGCCCGAAATTTGAAAAAAAATGTATTACATAAAGTTATTGAACTCAAGTTTTATTCATCATAAAATTCATACAACTCATCACTCAAAACTCCCAACCATTAGCTTGTCCTCATCTGTGTCTGATGACGAATCACTGTCTTCATATATTGCCTCTCATGGCCTTCTTCTGCCGTGGCGTTTTCAGTAGGGTTTCTTCTTCCCGTAGCCAGTCTCGGATTGTTTTCTCAGTTGGAGGAGGACCAAACGTACATTCAGCAGCACGATTTCCATTCACTTTTGCAAACTGGATCACTTTTAACTTGAATTCAGCACTGTACGAAAATCTGTTCTGAGCCATTTCTGGGCAGAATGTGGCAAAACATAACCTAATATACTGGTAACAAGTGTGAAACAATGAGCGCAAAGACAACTAACACAAAAAAGCAGGAAATGCAAGTAAAAAAATCTACAACCACTGTATAAGACGCACCAAGTTTTTAGATCCAAAATTTTTTGAAAAAGGGTGAGTCTTATACATAGGGGAATACAGTATTCTTAACAAATTGACATGTGAAAAACTGCTATTATTTTTACTAGGTTTGTATCTTGGTTTTTCATGTGTCACAAATGAAGCTCTTAAGTGTTGTGCCCCTAACTATGTCTTTTCCCCATAAACCCTATGATTTTTATCGCACACTTTTACATAGTGCATAATTGTTGGGAATACCTAAGTCATGTTATATAGCAGAACCAGCTGTGTCTAATAATAATACCTTATAATTGTGTTATACTTTGCAATCTGTAGTTTCCATTTTTATCTCATTTTTTAAATTTTCACATTTTATGAAAATATGAAAATTCTTCAAGGAAGATATTTTCTAAGTAAAGGATCAAAACATGAAAGGTGAGAGCCTTGATGAAGGTCAAAAATTACTCAGTGTCAGACCTGTGGTCAAACCCAGGCCTCTGTCTCCCAGTACAGTTTTGCCCCATGGACTCAAAGGACTGAGATGAGAGGATGCCACTCATTTCTTTATCCTCCAATCACTGCCTTGCATATATTCACTCCCTATTTCTCTGTGGGGAAAGTCTTTCTGATAGCCAAACGAACACCTTGATTGGGCAGTGAAGTTAAAGAAGTCACACAAGCATCTCAGATTTAGGATTTTTAAAATGCGGGTAACAACAGATTGAATAGGAAAGAGGACAATCTGATTTAGGTGAGGGAAGCATTCAACAGCTAAGGGAGGATGATTCGCTCATCAATTGCTCCTAGAAGCTCCTTTTCATGGACAGTCATTAGCCCCCTGGGAAGTTTATAATATCATGATTTTGTCCTGGATTTTGGTCACCTTTTTTACTATATTGTGGGTAGTATATTGGTAAAAAAGACATATTCTTGGCTTCCTGTGTCATATGACTCTCTCTCTCTCTCTCTCACTCTCTCTCTCTCTCTCTCTCTCTCTCTCTCTCTCTCTCTGTCTCTGGTGCGCGCACATACACACACTGCCTCTTCATCCAGATCTTAATTTATACTGTTTCCTAAGATAAATATACTTAATGGAAAATGGTTGACTTGACAAAATTAAAAGACGGGCTCGCTACCAGGAGTCAATCTCTCAAGTTGTTGACTTTTTTCGTAAAGGGGAGAAAGACCTCACACATTGGTGTCTTGTTCTCGTTAAAATGAAAGTTAGTCCTTTGAAAAATATCTATCTTTTAGACACCAGGAAGAA
Source organism: Hipposideros armiger (assembly GCF_001890085.2). NCBI lineage: Eukaryota > Metazoa > Chordata > Mammalia > Chiroptera > Hipposideridae > Hipposideros > Hipposideros armiger. The sequence goes on along the minus strand of NW_017731463.1, from coordinate 1,844,860 downwards.
GAAAACATATTGTCTGGCTTGGAAATATGCTTTGTAATAACTTAAGGGAATTACTCACAGGACAGCATTAATGGCATCTTTGGGCTGACACATCTCTTACCTCACTCTGGAATGTGAACATATTTTTGTGAGTAGCACTGAGCATGGTGTTACAACCCCACTCGCTGACGTTCTTAAGGATACTTATGCCAGTTATGGCAAATGGATTCTTTTAAATTACGTTAATAAGAATCTGAACATTGTGTAGTGAGCTGTTAAATGTAGGCAACCATGGTGAATCGTGAGTCTGCTATTTCAATTCCCACGTTAAGTGCAATGTTGTAATATGAGATTAATTCGAACATTTGCATTTTGCTTTGCCTCCTATGCCAGAGCATCAAATGTCACAATATGTATCCTTTTCCTAAATTTTCAGTGAACCAGTGCTCCTTTATAAGAAAAGACACTGTAAAGCATAACATAACACAGTGATCTTTATATATTATTATACCCACTTTACCACGTATGATATTCTAGTAATGCTTTGAAGGATGAGTTTATTGTCTAAATCTTTCATATCCAGTGGCAAATGTCAGATGCCTAGAATTTTAATGCCAGATTTCATGGAACTTAAATAATGTCTTTTGATAATGAAATTTCTTTACAGTAGCAGCCTACAATGTGACCAAAGTGATTGAATAACTTTTGTTACATATGGACCCCTTGGATTGTTTATTCTTGTCATTTTCTATTGAGTGCTTGCATACCGTGAATATTACAGGGGAAGTTGTTGAAAGATAAGCAAAGGAAGTAAAATGAGTAGCCCCTTGTTTGTCTATCTACTTACTCATTAATGACACCCTGACGTAGGTGATGGCTGTCATTTTCAGAGAGGCTGATGGAGAGGGAAAGGATGAAAGAAACCTGATGCTATAAGAACCAGTCCAGGCAATTTAAATAATTCCAAACATTTTTAATTTAAAAACCTGCGTTAGCTATCTTTCCTTTAAGCTGTCATCTCACAGGGCAGAAGTGTCAAGTGTCATACTTCATCCAGGTGCCTAATACACATTAGTGTAAAAACACAACATTGCTTTGTTTTTGCCCCCATTTTTCCTACCAGTTGACAAGTTACACAAAACTGAAATATTAGGATATAGCTGAGTTTTAAGCTGATATTGTGGTGGTTCTATATTACATACCAAAATGGGATCCCAGCTATTTTTATCCTCAGGGTACTGTAAGGATTTGATTGGGAGCTGGCCTTGTTTCTCTATTCTGGTCACTCTGCCCTGGGCTGCAGGCTGAAGAAAGCACTCGATGCCTCCTTGCCCATTTTCCCCCTCTCCCTAGCAACTGCAATGGCACTGTTTCTAAATGGCATCATTGTCTGAAACAGCCCTTGAAAAAGAATAAAGATCACCGTGTTCAAAGTTATTTTTAATTTCCCTTAGGTGAGGCTGTGTGCATCCATATACACATTTCAAGCATAAAATCCTAAGAGTGAAATAAAATTGAAAGGAGATGAAAAGCTGAGTATACACATGCAACTGAAATGCTCATTGAACACAGTTCTTGATTGCCCCCTGTATCTATCTGGATCCAAGATCAAGGGAAGCAATGACTTTCGCCAAGGATACCCAGTGCATACTGTGGAGCTTTAGATCAGCCACTCCTCTGGGAAGACATCCCGTTCGTCCTGTCATTCTTTCAAGAATATTGACTGAACATCAATGTGTGTCAGACGCCACAGCTGCTGGGAGACTTAGCAGAGACACAAAACAAGCAAGGATCCTGCTCTTATGGAATTTCTATTCCAGGGTAGAGACATTCATGTCTTGATGTAACTCGTGAATAGGACCTCGAAAAAGGCCTGCCATATAACGGGTAATCAATGACCAGCCCTCTCTTCTTATCTTTCCTTACCGAGATTTTAATTTGCTAAAGGAAACCTATGTTTTTGAGTGGGTTTGAGTGAATAACTAAAGTTCTCGCAGCAATGTGTTGAGATCTATTGGTGAGTTAATAGAAATATATTTGAAAGGCCTCTTCTCTGCCTTTGCTCGATAGGAAGTATCAAGATAATTGATGCACTCAAAACAGTCTGATGTTTATTTTTATACAATATGCATTTGTTATTTGTCTCCCTTGGCAGTTGGTTACACTGAATTTCCATTAGAATCTCCTTCAGTTTGGCATTATTAATAGGTCAATGAATTTAATGAGTTTTTCTTTAACCGCTTTTAAATTCATTGGGATGGAGTAGAGAGAATGCACTTTTAGGGCCCCACTCATAGTATTTTGGGTGTTCTTACGACCCTCTCTAAATGACTCATTCATTAAATTACAAATAGAGATTGGACAAGAACAAGAATATTTTCTATGGTCACATGTATAATGAAGCTGAAAAATAATATCTAAACCACGAGAAACACAATAGAATCTT